>NC_137456.1:293785449-294385449 GCF_964235325.1 Thermobia domestica | reverse complement strand
CATCGCGAAAGAACATGTCCAAGATACTTTGCGGTTGTGGAGATGAACTTACGGTTCTCTGTTTCAAATCGGGACGATGTAAAAGGGTCTCTTTAATATTTCCGATTGGTCCGCGTTGTTGAACAACGTTATTGTAATTCCTCCATTATCGTTATATACAATCGGACGCGTAGAAAATTTTAGAGATTCTGGTTGTAATTCTGGGGAAGGAGTGAACTCCCAAAAATAAGTGTCGCGTTTGTGGGTCGTAAATGTCACATCCCGCCAAGATCGGGGTGGAATACGCGAAGTCCTTGTTGCAAAAATATCATACGTCACTTCCTCATCTTCACTCGATTCACTTTCTTCCCACGATGTGTCCTCATGTAATTTTGTCTGAGGGACCTGGAGCTCTATCACCGTATACAGGTCTCTCTCTTGTACGTTCTCTTCTTTTCTGAGAGAAATCTCAGTCACAGATTGCTGACTCGTACTGGGAATTGCAAGATAATCACTTTCTGCAAGCTTGACGCTACTGCACGATGGTTCGACTACTTTCTCCGTGTGTTCCGCATCAGACGTTTCGGCTTTTGTTTTATCGTTTGATAATCGAGTGGGAGTAGCTGGGGACGGAGAGAATTCTGGATTCACTTCGACTTGATTGGGCGGTTGATTCTGCTCTACAGTCTGGACGTCTGCCTGTTCCTCCGTCGACTTAGCAGCACCTGGTTGGTTTGAACCCTGGGTTTGCGTGTCAGATTGAGTATGCGAAACTTGGGTATGAACTTCATCTTGTGTACTTTGTCTAGGTTTCGTGGCCTCACATCGTCGTGATCGTGGCTTACGTCTTGGATTCGAGTTTTTCACCGCGCACGATTGTTGACTGGTGCTGGGCACTGACCAACCACAACTTCATTAGGTTTCTTGGGTGCAGTTGCTCTTGGGTTTTCTACATTAATCCGTGGGTCTTGTTTTACAAAAGCAGTATTCCGGAATACCCTTGTACTATTTCGTCTGTGCTGTGTTCGCCAGAAGCCGTACTCCTCGAACTCGGAGCATCGTTGGTGGGACTGTTGCACTTCCCTCCTACGTCTATTATGGGGATTCCATACCATATGGGACAGACCCACTCGTTTCTCCGGTGGAATCTCACTAGCAAGCGGGGGTTCTAAATATACCCTGTTTAGAATATTTCCCTTCTTATCTATGGTTTCAATATGATCTTTCTGCACAGAACGCGCATATAAATTCAAAAAGTCTGCTCCCAGGATGACATCATACGCGGATTTCGTATCTTCGTAGCTAACCATGTGCACGAACCTGTGTATTGCTGGCCCTGATTGGTCTTTTAAGTAGAATAACATTCGTATCACCGGTAGCTGATCGGACAACTGTGGACCAACACATCGTACCGTAACGTATCCCTTGAAATAAGCGTGCTTTTGGAAGGTTTTCGGTAAAAAGGATGGTTTCAAAATAGATACCTGTGCCCCACTGTCTAGTGAGGCGATGCCCGTTTGACTCCTTATTCGTAACTGAACGGGGGGTAAAACACCGTACCCAAAACCCAATCCCTGCTCCTTTCGTTCTAAGTTCGAATAGAGATTAACTTTTCCATTGGTTAGGACATGACCTGAACTGTTCCTTCCATGCACACTTCTTGCTCAACCCCGTCATCCCTCTGGGAGATGAGTGCTGCTTTCTCTCCCTTAGTTCTAGGGAACTTCCAGAAATCACGTTCTCGCAATTGACTGAAAGTTTCAGCTCTCGTATTTTTCCAAAAGAGTTATCCAGTCTATCCAACATGTTGTCCTTTCATCCACGCTTTGTAATAGCCGGGATACCAAATACGGACGCAGGCCAGCTAAAATTCTATAGTTTACTTCGAGGTCCATCGGTGTTCTTCCAAGTCTACGGAAATCTCTCATTAACCGGTAAATAAACGCTTGACTAAAGCTCAATTTCCTTGTTGTCTCATATTTATACTTTGCTCTAAACGCGCCTTGTATTCACAAGATGGAAACGCGTTCTTTAATAATCTTTGAAACTCGTCGTAACTGATAGATTCTAACGTTTCTTTTTCTAACGAATACCAGTCAAGTACAGGTACGCTCAGATATGCGATTACGTAACGTATTTTACATTTGTCATCCCAGCCATATATATGGGCTACAAAAGAATATTCTTCTATGAACCGATCCGCGCTCTCCGAGGGTGAACCACTAAATTTTGCTAGCTTCAGTTCCGGGCAAACACGCGGAATATCTCCCTCAGATTCAGTTTCCGAAAATATAAGGGAATCTGGATGCGGTGGAGTACTTGGGTTTTGTGGCCTCTCTTTTCGTGATGTTAGTCGAGTTGCACTCTCAGTAACCAGCGGCTTAGAGAAGGTTTTCACTTTATGTACAACTGCTGGTTGAATATTACTTTCCATTTTTTGGTTTAAAAGTTTCGTTATTCGCTGGTAATTCAATAATATTGGACCTCATTACCTGATTTGCAAGGATGATCCCTACGACCATCGTATTTTCATTCAGGTGAGGTATAACTTGAGATTCTTTGAGGCCACCTGACAAAGGACCGATGTCGGAAGCGCATGGCGGCTTAATATGTACTACCATGAGCAAAATAAATGACGCGTCTCTTTATTCTGAAGTTTTTTGAAAATATCTCCATTTTCTTTATATGTTCGAAATTTCGGAAGGTTTCCCCAGCAGGACAGGTTAATAACAAACCCGTTTTTAATATTTGTGTTACATATTAGCTTAAAATAAATAAATTAGAAGCAAAAAACATTAAATCGACAGAAATCTCGAGAATTACCAACTCTGCTAAAGTGGGAAATTTTCAAGAACGCGAGGGAATTCTGCAGTTCAACACGAAGCAACGACATCTATGTCATTGAGAGAGACGTGGATTAGATCTACAAACGAAACTTTTAACGAAACATTTCTAATGTGTCTTATTACATGCATTATCAGCGAACTCCAAATATATGAATCTATGCTAAGTATTAACGTATAGATAGAGCAAATAGTGGAAATTACCTATGGAAAAAGACGAATTCTTAGCACAATCGTAATGAAAAATCGTCTTTACCGTAGAACAGCTGCAGTTCACGTAAAGAAACAAGTAGCTCAGTTAGTTAAAGCAACTAGTCTGTATGCCGAAGGTATTGGGTTCGAACCCCATGGAAGTACCGTTGAAATTTTTATTACTGTGGTTATTTTATTTATTTTTATGTGGGAAAAAATCAAATTGTAACATATGTGTAAAACTCATGCCGATACCAAAAAAAAAAATGCCGTTCTCGCACTTGCATTAGTGTCTCTAATTTTTGTTTGCAAACAGTTTCGTAATAATTTCCCCTGTGCTTACTACATGCTCACTGGTGCATAACGAATGTTTTCCAGTAAATGTTAATTCTAATTTGGAGAATTTTATAAAGTTTCACAATGTTTCTCGCTTGATAGTCTTCTATCTACTTTTTTGGACACTTTGATAACAGATTTCCCTATTAAATGTTTAATTTCCCCTATATATATTTAATTACAGAAAAGTTTTACATGTATTTGTCTTAAATTGAAATTGTTTTGAATTTACCACATGAGGTAAGTAGCCCGAAGGAGGAGAACTGAAGTAGCTGATATTCTACGTAAACGCAACCTATTGTAGAATTATTATGCTTCTTAACTTCAGCACATAATCTTTACGTTGGTCAGACAGAGAAAAACCCTGTTTTTTCCTCTCCTATGACCACTCATCTTAAAGCTCTACATGTAATGATTCGTGTCACATAATTTCGGCTCTCCAAAGACATTTATTATTATTATTATTATTATTATTATTATTATTATTATTATTATTATTATTAATAATAATAATAATAATAATAATAATATTCCTGAATATGCCACCCTTACATAATGTAACTTAAGATATCTTGGTTTAGTGCTTTCTTTAGTAATAATTTGAGCAACCATGTAACAAAATTTAAAAAGTATGAGCGGGCACGAAGTTTTATTCCCCCCCCCCTCTTTTCAGCACCGTCCCAACAGAAAGTATATAATTTCTGACAAGCAGAGTAGACAAAATGAATAAGAAATATATTTAAAGTAACCTTTCCTCTTTCGTGAATGGAATATCACGTAACATTTTTTATTCTACTGAAGACGACCCTAGGCCGTTATGGTTAGGTAACAAAAATTGCTGTGACAAACTGAGTTTCGATTTCTTACGCGAAAGAAGTCTGTTATATTACGAGGCATGCTTTTCATTAGCAAAACTGTTCAAAGTAATACGAACATGGCTCAAGAACAGAGACGGAACTGAATTACCACTCGACTGACCTTGAGGCCAACTCACCAAAGAGTAGCTATAAACGCATTCAATAAGTTGTTGTTCAGCATGCATTTCTGTGGAGTTCTGTTCAGTATTTCTATCTGCCAATCATGCTTGTTTGTAAGAGTAATATTTTACAAACCTAACCTTTCGATAGAGCACAATAGCAAGAGAATAAAAGTGAAGGAATTCTTGCCCTTGTGAACGTTGGATACCACCATGTGCAATAAAACTGTCGCGTCTCCTTGAAGTGATATTTTATCGAAAATAACTATTTTCCCTTTATATATCCGAAGTTTTTGAGGGTTTCAAAATGAGGAAACGTTACTGACAAACAAGAACGCATTTAGGGGTGGGTACAGGGGGTCCGGACCCCCTCTGAAAACCCAACTTTTCTGTAAATTTAGCCTAATTTTTGGGATTATCTTTTAAAATTTTATTATAATTTATCCTAATATTGAAGTCGGGCCCCTTCCGGAATAAATTACTGTATACGTGCCTGCTGACAATTTTCAATATATTCGTTAAATAATAAAGTAAAATAATTAAATTAGGAGCAAAAAGCTTCAACACGGGCTAACTTTTGTCCACTGCCAATATTGTTAGAAGGGATATTAATAGCAAAAACTGTTAGTCAATGCTGAACCTTGAAACTTCACCCCGAACAGCAAGCCTATTATTGAGAACTACATATGAAACATTTTATCAAAACTTATCTAGCTTTTATCTGGCATGAAATTATTATATACACTAAAATGCACTATCCTAAAATGTGTATCTAAACATTGCCCTACGTATCTACGAAGCAATGAAAATTTTTTATCGAAATATTTGGGCAGGAAACTCTAACAGCCAGCCATTTTATTTAAATCGTAATAAACCCTGTAACCGTGCGTTAACGTGAAGACAAAGCTTGGTCCATTGGTAATGTGTTGGAAGAATGAAAACTCAATGTTCGTAGGTTCGAACTTATCCACTCACCAGAACATTTTATTCTTATGTGTAACGATGAAATAAGAAAGAAAAAATGTATAACCGTTGAGACAAAACTTCAACCAAGTCTGAAGAGAACAATACTAAAATAGTAACACAATGACGTCAACCAAGAATTATTTCATGTAGCGTTTGGACGAAATTACAACTGTCAACAAGTAAAAACAGGCTGATAGGCGTAATGTAGTCTAGACTTCTGAATGCATTTACTTCCTCAAAACTTCCGTCTCGTCATTGGTATGCCGTTAGTCATGGTAAAACCTTTCAATTGGAAGTGAAATGACAAACTAAAACAGTTTTAAATCAATAAATGTCTATGTGTAAAAGTAGGTGTCTCTTATCTGTAGTTCTGAGTTCCTTTTACTTTGAAGTGACAAATGAGAGAAGAAAGTATGGTGATCGAAAAAAAAAATCAAATTTGAGATTTCAACGAATTTACACGTATTATAGCCCCTAATACCGAAAAAGTTATTTTTTGATACATGTCCATCTGTTCGTCCGTCCGTTCGCTACACGTGAGATTTCAACGAATTTACACGTATTATAGCCTCTAATACCGAAAAAGTTATTTTTTGATACATGTCCATCTGTTCGTCAGTCCGTTCGCTACACTTTTCTGTGCACTCGCCTAGAGGCCAACCGTTCAACTTATCTGCACCAAATTTTAGTTTAAGATTTTCATAGTATTTCCTATAGTTTCTTTTATTTCCCTTCTACTCCCAAAACAAGGGTAGTTTCCTGTACGATGAAAATAGAAAAAATATATTTTCTAATAACTGGCTCTAACGATCTTGTTTTCTTTCTTTTTTATATAAATCAATATTTAATTAGCAACCCTATTTTGTGGTATAAGGCATTTATCTGAGAAAAATCTACAAGGGGTAGTTTATACTTAGGGGCGAGTTTTTTCTCAGTGATTTTCTCAAAATGGACTCAAGTGTTTTCGTTCATATTTCATAAATAAATATTTCATTAATAACTTAACAATATGGCATAAATAACTTGTTTGTCCTAAAAAAATGCGAGGGGTAGTTTATTCTTGGTGGAGTGTGTTGTCTAGGTGATTTTCTCAAAACTGACTCAAAAGAGTTTATTCGTATTTCAAAAATACATATTTCGTTAATAACCGAACAATATGGCAAAACTCGTTTGTCCAGAAAAAAAAAAAACGAGGGGTAGTTTACTCTTGGGGGTGTTTTTCCTCCACGGTTTTCTCTAAAATGAATCAAGCAATTTTGTTCGTACTCAGAAATAAATATTTCATTAAAAACCTAATAATATGGAATAACTCGCTTGCCCTGAAAGAATCCTCAAGAGATAGTTTATTCGGGGAGTTATTTTTCCCTCACGATTTTCTCAAAACTTACATGGACAATTTTATTGATAATTCATAAATAAATATTTCATTAATAACCCTATATTTTAGTATAAGTCATTTCTATGAAAAACAATTACGACGGATAGATTATTTTGGGGGTCAAGGTTTTTCCCAACAATTTTCTCGAACGACAGGCGATTTTGTTCAAATTTCGCAAATAAATATTTCATTAATAAGCAAAAGTATATCTTAACTCATTGTTCGAAACAATTCACAAGAGATAGGTTACTTCTGACGTGTTCTTTTTGAACGACTTTCTCGAAAATGACTCATTTGATTTTTTCATATTTCATAAACAATTATTACATTAATTGCTCTATTATATGTCTAATGAAAATGTGCTCAAAGTGTGAGTTAGTTTTGTAGTGTGGATTTTCTTCAATCGAAGTTTTTTATTCGATAATCTGACATTCGATGTGTTTGAATAATATGATTTTTTTCGTATTATCCAAATACACACTTCAGTAACAACTGCGGCCTAACACAGTTAAGAAATTGAATTGAAAAAGTTTAGTGCGGTGGCCCTGTAATTGAATATTTTTTTTGGTAAACACCCTAGCTTTTTGTGGTAAACTCAGGCTTTTCTTTTTCGAGCGACAAAAGAGAGAAGAAAATATTGTGATTGTGAAAATAGTATATCAAATTCAGATTTCAACGGATTTACATACTTCATGGCGACTACATACCGGAAATGTGATTTTTCGATACCCGTCCTTCCGGTCCGTCCGTTCGGTACACTTTTCTCTGCACTCGCCTAGAGGCCATACCGTTCAACGTATCTACACCAAATTTTAAACTTAGGGTTTACATAGTATTTCTACAGGAGATTTTCCCATTTTTTTCCTACCGCCTAAAATAAGTGTGGTTTACTAACAGCCGAAAATCGAAAAAAGCTATTTTCTCCAAAATGGTTTTAACAATTTTGTTTATTTTTCATTAATCAATATTTAATTAACAACCCTATATTGCAGTATCAGATATTTCTCTTAGAAAAATTTATGAGGGGTAGTTTATTCTTGGAGGTGACTTTTTCTCGACGATGTTCTCAGAAAGAACACTGGCAAATTTTCTATACACTTCATAAACAAATATTTAACCTTGCAGCATGGTATAAGTCAATTGACCTGTAGTAGCTTATTCTTGGAGTTGAATTTATTTCCAGTGAGTTTCTCAAACACGACCAGTTGGCAACCCTGTATCTCGACAACGAAGCTGAACTCGAAAACTGCAAGAGGGTTATTTGTCTCCTTTTGATGTCACGAATCATCTCCCGAAGTTCGTGGACATCTTTCAAGTTCACCCTTAATGAAGCTTCTTTTCAAAAAGATAACTATTAACTTTAGACATTGTTTATTTTTTAAAAAAAATCACAAATGCCGTTATTAATTTTAAGGCAGAGAGCTACTTTTGAGAGAATAGATCTTTAAAAATAATTTTAAAACTTAGACTTTTGTTTTCGAGACATTCCAGACAAGACGAGACATTTTAAAAGCTATCTCGTGTCCAAAACATTTGTTACGTCTTCTTTTGGATGTCACAAAGCACGTCTCGTCTCTTTCTCGAGACACGTCTTATCTCGTGCGCATTCGTTAACAATTGGGAAGGATTATCTTTCTACTCAAAGCATTGTTTTTATAATGGTTGCATATTGCATGAATGGTCTATAATAATAATAATAATAATAATAATAATAATAATAATAATAATAATAATAATAATAATAATAATAATAATAATAATTGAAGTGAGCTTAACGAGTTTCAACCGTCCGACTCAACCAATGTTTGGGTGCCTGTTCGTTCGTCTACTCCATGACAACTTTTCATAAAAGACATTTCCTTTTAATGAAACTAGTAAGTGCCTTTTAGCTTTGAGAAGTAACTATGCTTGGAATTTGAAATCTGCAAAATATAAGAGATAAAATTAACCAAATGGTGCAAGTTTACACTAATGTATACAAAACAATTTTGCAATATCAATTACGTGAATCTTGTCCCATAAAGAAGCCGAAACCCCTACACCAAAGAGCCCTCCGAGATTTGATAATTGTCCACAAGGACTGAAATTGTCATTTGAAGCCAAGACTTTAATATGAAGCCAATAATTTCCTTAAAATAGACGAAAAATTCGAAAGTTATAAGCATTTTCATATGTTTGCCTTTTCCCATAATGGAGCCGTAACACACTATACTGATGAGCCCCCCTGACTCCAGGATTTGATCATTCTCCATCGGACTGAAATTGCCATTTGGAACCAACACTTTAATACAAAGCGCAACAATTCTTTAAAATAGACGAAAAATTCGAACGTTAAAAACATTTTAATATTGTTGCCTTTTCTCATAAGGGGCCCGTATTAGCCTACACTGAAGAGCCCCACGAGATTTGATCCTTGACCACTGGGACTGAAATTCTCATTTGAAACCAAAACTTTAATATGAAGCCAAAAAATAAACTTTTACATCAATTTAAACTGACTGGGTTCCAGTTCACCCCACTACTATGTTTAGTTTAGTTAAGTGGTAATTTGTGACAGCTTCACATCATCAAAAGAATCTTTCACTACCCCCCCCCTCCCAGAAGTTTGTGCTGGATCCGCCACTGAGTTCAATAGACATTTTTCCTATTCTTTTTATCACCTTGTTGGGGTTCCTCGTACAAATAAAGAAGCGGTAATATTACAAGCAAGGGGCGCTATATATTAGGTATTTCTTTAGTTACCTACCCCTAACCGCACAGGGCCATCTTTGGTAGAATATACTTCTTATTTATTTTGTCTACCCTGCTTATGAGAAATTATTTTCTGTTGGAAGGGTACTGAAATGAGAGGGGCAAAATAAAACGCCGTACCCCCTCCTACATGGTTGTTCAAATAATTACTAAAGAAAGCACTTTAGACTAAGATATCTAAGATTTAAACTAAGAAACTAAGATATCCTTACATTATGTAAGGATGGCATATTCAGGATTATTATTATTATTATTATTATTATTATTATTATTATTATTATTATTATTATTATTATTATTATTATTATTATTATTATTATATGAATGTTTTTGGAGCACCGAAATTTTGTGAGACGTACAATGGAATGTAGAATTTTAAGATGGGTGGTCATAGGGAGGAAAAACCAGAATTTTTTTCTGTCTGACTCTCTAACGTGAAGATTATGTGCTGATGGCAAGAAGTATCATCATTCTACAATAGGTAGCTTTTACGTAGAATATCAATTACTTGAGTTTTCCTCCTTCGAGCTACTTATCTCATGTGGTAAATTCAAAACAATTTCAATTTAATACAAATACATTGTAAAACTTTTCCGTAATTAAACATCTAGGGAAAATTAAACATTTAATAGGGAAATCTGTTATCAAAATATCCAAACAAGTAGATAGAAGACTATCTAGTGAGAAATATTGTGAAACTTTATAAAATTCTCCAAATTAGGATTAACATTTACTGGGAAACAACGCTCCAGCGAGCATTACGTATAGTGAGCAGTGAGCACAGGGGAAATAATTACTAAACTTTTTGCAAACAAAATTAGGGATGCTAACGCAAGTGCGACAACGACATTTTTTCTTTTTTTGGTATCGTCATGAATTTTACACATATGTTACAATTTGATTCTTTCCCACATAAAAAAATGAATAAAATAACCATAATAATAAAAATGACAACGTCACTTCCATCTGGATTCGAACCCGCTACCTTCGGCATACAGACTAGTTGTTTTAACTAACTGAGCTATTTGTTTCCTTACGTGAACTGACCCTGTTCTACGGTAAAGACGATTTTTCATTACGGTCGCGCTACCAATTCGTCCTTTTCCATAGACAATTTCCACTTTTTGCTCTATCTTTACGTTAATACTTGGCATAGATTCATATATTTGGAGTTTGCAGATAATGCACGAAATAAGACATATTAGAAATATTTCGTTAAAAGTTTCGTTTGTAGATTTTATCCACATTTCTCTCAGTGACATAGATGTCGCTGCTTCGTGTTGAACTGCAGAATTCCCTTGCGTTCTTGAAAATTTCCCACTTTAGCAGAGTTGGTAATTCTCGAGATTTCTGTCGATTTAATGTTTTTTGCTTCTAATTTATTTATTTTAAGCTAATATGTAACACAAATATTAAAAACGGGTTTGTTATTAACCCGTCCTGCTGGGGAAACCTTCCGAAATTTCGAACATATAAAGAAAACAGAGATATTTTCAAAAAATTTCAAAATAAAGAGACGCGTCATTTATTTTGCTCATGGTAGTACATCCGGATACAGAGAAGCTTTCGGGGATCGATGTTCCTCCGGGCCATTGGTTATCCACTTTACCCTTCATCGATTGCATATTCTCTGCAGGTAGTTTCACATCTGCTGAATGTGCAAATTGTCAGGTGGAGTATTCAGGGCTCTCCTGGTCTGGCAAAGTAGCATTAGGAGCGGCATTCACCGTGCATTGCCTGTTTTAAAATCCAAACCGGAATTGTCTGCGCACTTACCGATACAAACTCTGGTAATTGCTCCTCTTTACCAGCTTGGACGGCAGGCGGACGCACTAGTGGTTCAGATTTTCCAACATTAGTGTCCAAGCCTCGTAACATAACTCAATATCTTCTTTATTAACGCCCGTATGGTCGTCGGCTATCGGGGAACTGCCTACTACATAGTCGGTTTGTATTGGCCGTGTAACATATGTTTTTGGTTCCATTCCCTTTACCTTCTCTTCAAGTCGTTCTAGAATTGTGGTTAAATTAGTTAAGGTCTTGTGTCGCAATTCTTGATGGAGGAGTTATTTTCTCTGACACTTATTGAGGAACTGCTTTATTTAGCAGCGACTCCGTATCCGATGAAGGGTTTGCGTCATGTACACCAGTGGACGTTGAAGACTGAAAGTCACACTTGGGGTCCCATTCTATACTAGGAAGTCGGGAAGTATCACCAAACATGTGGACGGGAGAGTCGGCCGTCATGGCCAGCCCTCTGAAACCGGTGTGTCGGCATCCTTCGCGCTTCTACTCGATTCCACCTTTCCCAATTCTCTATCGACGTTTCCGCATTTTCGAAAAGAGGTGCGTTACTTTGACCATCCTCCATTAGTTGAGCTGGTGCTTTATTTGTTTCTTCCAGCTTTGCATCCTCAAAGCCTGCATCGCTAGGATATTGCATTGAATGTGACTCGGCATCGAAATCCCGAGCAATCTGTTGAGTCGCGACCTCCTCGTTAAATAATTATTCTAATTCTTTGTCTCCACTGAGATTTTCAGCATCCTCATCGTCTGTAAACACGAGAAACTTTCGAGGAGTAGGGACAGGCTTTTCTTTCTTTACTGCTGTAGCAGAATTCGAAGGCTGGGCATCGTCAGCCGGACTCGAGGCGGCTATCGGAGTAGGTACGGATCCTTCTGCCTCTATCTCAGCCACCGCGCGGGGTGCTGGATATTGTGCCTCGATGGGGGATCCGCTTTCTGCACAAGTATTAATAAATATTTTGTTTTTCTTATCATATTTCAATCTTCCTCATTGAGGTTCGCGAGTTAATCTCTTCCAAATCTGAGGTTTTTGTGCAGTAAACATTACCAAATTCGTAGATACAAAAGGGGTGCTCGTGATTAATTTCATACCATATGTTCGGAATAAATTTCCTATTTATTTTCCGCAATGTCTCTCGGAAACTCCTGATTCTTCCCTATTAACGAATACATTGAGGGAAATAATATAACTGTGAGATTGCGCCTAACACCACACTACTGTTGGTGCACGAAACACTAAGCACACACCAAACCAATACATAAAACGTATAGTACTTACGTGAGAAATGAAGAATCCTTTTTGCACGTAAACATTAATTAAATCCTTAGCACTAGGATAGACTACACATATCACTTATTATATTTTATTCCATATATACACTATTTCTTCCATATACAAATTAGGGAACCTTTTTCACTTAACACCAAACATAATACACAACACAAATATAAGTTGTATAGAGGGTGATCATACATTTTAGACGAGCGGCAGTAAAAGTACAGCAAGGCAGCTGGCGCAAAGTAACTCAAATACCCGGCGCCGAAGACACCAATTATGTTACGGAGGCCCGTAACAATAACGTGAAAAATAATACGTGTTGTGGTGACATATGGCGCAGATTGAATAATGCCTGGGTCAAGACACTCCCGGTATATCTCGATTTCAGCCGAAAGCTTGGTTGAACTCAAACGGTCAATCGCACTTCGAGAGAACACGAAGTGTATAGAATTCATTACTGGGTGCGGCGTCATCATGTACCATCGATACCCAGAAATGGTAGAGCATTAAAGTTAATCACCAAACTAAGCACCTACGAGAGGTGGGCGATCGAAACACTGGTATTTGAGGATTTCACCTTCATACAGCATGTCTTCCAACATAGGAAAGAAATTGACCTCCTTACTACACGTCATTTCCTAAGGACTTCTCTAGAAATTAAATTCATTCCCTCAATTAAATAGCTTTATTTAAAAAATGAATAAAAAATACAAAAATGTATTAACAACATACCACTCGGCTAGGGCTGAGAATGATTCTCTCGATATTAAATTTTCGGTTTATGTATGACTAGGTTTTCACATAACCTTCGTGGTGGTCATGAGTTTCCCTGGAACACTAGAATTAATCACAGAACAAGCTGTTTAGCCTTTCTATTGATCTCGGGCCACGGTTCACAAAGCATTCGAAGAATTTTAGAGAAATGTCAACAATCACCATGGGTGGTTTATGCTCCCAATAGACTAATATTGGTGCTAATAGTTATAATTCAAGCTGTCAACAAGGGACGAGTAGTTTTCAGCTTTTCCGAGACTATCTCAAAAAAACAATGAAAATTGATAAAGTTATTAAAATTATTCTTAAATGCTTAAGTTTTCGAGAAATCTAATTAAAACACATTACAGCATCAAGTCAGATTATTTCAGCCTAATACCGTTTGACTCTACAGTGCATAGACTTCTATACCATGCCCAGCTCGGCTGGGTTAAGTTTATGCTTGCTGACACACCCGACCCACGTGGACAAAATAATAAGGGAAAACTTTAGATTTCTTTGGTCTGCCATGGGCAAACAGAGACTAAGTTTGCTTTTGAAATCGCTTTACTGTTAAAAATTCCTAACTTGGACAAAATTCACCTTAGAACTCCCGTTTTTTGACGGAGGAGGAGGTTGCTTACTGTCGGTCTTGTTCCTAAGCTGGAGGACATGGATGTATGTCAACTATCTTACTGGCTTTAACTACCGCACGCGAGTTTTTGTTATTTTGAAAAGTTTTTGCACTACATACTCACCGCGTGGAGTCTCCATGCGTAGCGAGTCCAGATAAACACTGCGAAAAACTCCTGTTGGCCCCTGCGGGGCTCCAAACTCACGTTTATATATTCGGGAAGTAAGGTAAACATAACCTTAGGTCAGCCCACAAAAGGAGGGATAATATTTCTGTAACCTTGGACACACCTCTTTAGAGTGAGATGGAAGAAGACACAAGAATAGAGAGAAGATATTATTTCCGTATTTGTCTGAATACCGGAAATCGCATGTTTATGAATTTCTTCAAAATCCAAATTTTTCATCAACACAAAGTTTTATATGAGTAATTTGTAATTTGTAATAAAAGTAATTTTTGAAGAGAACAACAATTTAGCTGAATATATTAAAGTAAATTTAATGAGGGAATATTCTCCATGTCGCGCAATTATCGTTCACAACAGCATTTTTCCTCCCTATCTCTGTTAAACCTCAGAGATCACCGTTAATTCTGCTTGCCTCCACTTACATACCAATCTCTCTTTACCTGACTCATCCTCTACTTATCTCCTATATTACATTCATTACACTCCTAACGCCAAAGCCAGGAATCCACGTTCCGAAAAATTCAAAGCAAGTTTACGGCCCTTTACGATTTGGTAGTGACATACTTCGAATCTAGGATGGAACTTTCGCACATTACGTATGATCATGTGTACAAGTAAAGTATGCTAAGTTGTTGCAAGTTGCAAGTATGCTAAATTGCTTATTGTTACTAATTATTCTACATTATTATTACTAATAGAGATTCTTCTTTCGAATTTTGAAGTTAGCAAATATTGACAATTTTATTTCTTAAAAAGAAAATTTGTAATTAACTCTCCTGATGCATTAGATTCTGCAAGAGTAACTTTAAACTGGGTTGGTCTAATTAAAAGGGAATAATAACTTTAATACTATTTATAGGTCGAGAGTTATTTTTTAAATGTACTAAATGTACATTGACGCCGGAATTGTCGGGTTGGGTCTAAGAGACAAACCTACTTGAATTTTTAATATCTCCAACTTATAGTTAGCGGTTTTAGTTGTAACTTTTTATACCTTCCGCAAACGTACCACTATGATTTGTTGTTAGTTTGCTTTTAGTAGATCTCTGAACTTTGTGTGGGCAAGTAAGACTCAACACGGACATTCATATAATAATTTTATAGTGTCAAGAATGTGTTTAGAAAATTACTTCTTATTGTGATTACCTATTCGAAAGTTTTTGAGTGCCTGTATATAAGAACACCACTTCACTTGGTAATTTCAACAACTTCGAAATATAATAGAAGGTGAAACAGTTTCCGTGAGAGAAATTTATAGAATTTTATATGATGGTGAATGTGAACTGGACGATTAAGCTCAGATCCTGGTTTTCAATCCTTCAGTTATCATTATAATAACAGTGAGTGTGGTGAAGAAGAGGCAACGAGTGAAGAATTGATATGTGTTGACACTGGTGAAACAAATATGCCTTATACGCCAATAGATAATAATCTTGCCAACAATGCAGACTTGGATTCACGTCTTGCCATTTTCTCACAGTCACGAACATTGTGACACTGAATAGCTGTCTCACTCTCGTGGAAAACGAAATAAAAATGACAAGATAGGATTATGTCAAGAAGCAAGAGAAATGTCTGGTGCGCCATAAATGATAGAGTGCGCGCGGCATTCAGATCTTTCATGCAACATTCAGCTTTTGCAACCAGATTTTCTGACATTCAGGTGAACATGCCAGCTTCTCCAGAGACATGAAAGAGAGGAATATGTATGTCATGCAAATACAGGAAAACTAAATAGTATTGCACAGTTTGTAATGTCACGCGAATATGAAATGTGATTAATGCTATTTAAAATTTTCTCCTTGACATTAAGTAAATTTAAACATAGGTGTTGCCTTTGGGTATGTTAACAAATTTTAAGTTTCGCTTACAATATTATATACCGATAACAACATTTGAACAAATATTCTGTTTTTTAAAGTTTCTAGAAAAGGTCATACAACTTACTGAAAAATATGTAAACATTTACAAATATGTCTTTAGAAATAACTGAAAACTCCAGATGGTTTTCTCAGATGGTTTTCTGTTTTAGAAATATTCTAAATACATAAAAGAGTGTTTTTGTTTTAAAAATATTGCAAATCAGATATGGAGTTTTATTTTCTTGGGCCGTTAATGAAATTCTTTTCTGCCCGACAATTGTATGGTTAATATGTAGTTTTATTTGTTGTATCAGAACAAACATACTAAATAGAATAGAATGGCTACACTATGTAGACTACGTAATTAATTCCCCTGAGAAACCGAAATATGTAAATCAGTGATAAAATTAAAAGGACAATAGCTTGGTCGACAAGACGTCCCACTATTTACAGATAGCACGGTTTGTATAACTGATATTATTATTTCACCGAATTTTATCCCTACTTCAAATGTTTCTCTTGTGCTTATCTACTCCCAGTGGAATGGATATCTGGATAACTCTTGATACAAGGAAATAACCAGAGACTCTATTTATAACTGTGATTATCGAAAAGGTAGTGCTGTACCTTCACAATACCCATGACCACTTGTTTTGTCCCAAATAAACATCATATTGTAATGTCCTTCTTATATATATATATATATATATATATATATATATATATATATATATATATATATGTGTGTGTGTGTGTGTGTGTGTATATATTCGGAACTACAACTACACAATTTATTCAGTAAGTTCTTCTTTTTGTGACTGTTCGGAACTGTAAATACTCTATTAATGATATTCATTCATTACATCCAACAGTAATCATTATGTTTTTTTCTAACTTTAAAAGTAAACTTTCATTCCCCGATGAATTTGCTGGTAGGTGATTGCAACCCAGACGCCTGTGAAGGATCCAGTGTGGTCTCATGCACACTTCATGAATTATCGCGTTCCAAGAGTGCTTGGTACCATGAGATGGCGGTAGCATTGAGATTAGATTGATATTGCATTTTAGTTTATAAAACTAAATAACAAATATTCTCATAATAGCAAACGGTTTTAATGCGAATAGAAACGTTGGACAATCGGTGACCAGGCATAACAAACTCATGGTTATGGCGTAAGAAAGTACCAAATATTGGTTACTACGTGTGAACAGCATCCTACTCTACGTCCTTCAGAGATGCACAAACATTAGTACGAAATTATAGCCGCTCTATCTGCCTTGGCATTGTACCCCAATATTTAGCGCTCGATATGATTGTGATATCTAGAATCCATTTTAGAATTGACCACAATGGGCTGCTCAACTTCGAAGTCGCTGAAATAAATCTGAACTCTGATTCCTTTTTGAGTTGAGCAAATAGGTATCCTTAAGTAAATAAGTAGAGATTGCGCAGCGAAGAATAAAATTATATTAAACGAAAAACCTCCCTATAACTATCGAAATCAATTTATAATTAAATCATGATATTAAACGTGTACCAATAATATATTTTCAATAAAATATTTAATAATAAAACACTAAAATAACTTAAGAAATTAAATATATAAAAATACATAAATATATTTCATTTTTTGGTAAAAAGTGCAGTCAACAAAGAATTAAAATTTCAGCTTCTCATGAACTTACCCGAACGTGAGTGTAGGCGATACCTTCCAATTCGTAGAATACACCTATAAAAGAACAAGAGTGGTGAAATGCACCTTTAGAACTATAACGCGTTCGAAAGTTGAGAGGTAATACGAGATGGCGCCAATATCTAGGCGCAGCTGAGGGATCGCTTCCTCACGCCCCACTAGTATTTAGGTAAAGTGTAAAGCTAACACGTTATAGTGATCACGAACATAAATCCGTATCGTATCAAACTCGTCGATCAAATTCGTTGTTTATGTTTTCTTCTCTCAAATGGTTGTAATTGTGTTTGGTGCTTATGGTAAGTGTCATAGAAAACAAATAAACTGCACTCGTTTTCACCGCTTTACTGCGTTCGATTTGCGCATATTTGAGGAAATCTATGTGGGTGGATTGTTTTTAATGCAGAACGCACAAACGGAAGAATTCTGGTAAATTTTATTCGGCTTCACAATTTTGTGATTCGATTCGGTATCTGAATGAAGGGCGAGGTGGTGCAAATACACGTGAAAAATTCCTTGAACTAATCGCTCAGATTGCAGAAAGAACGAAGTATGTGACCTTGCTACAAGCGGATGGAAAGAAAGGTAAAGGAAGAAGCTGAAACGCTGTTGAGTGAAACTTCTGACGCTTCAGTTTTCAGTAGTTGGAAACCTTGGCAACGTCAGTGTATTTTCGGCTGGCGTAACCCAGAATCACTCGTTTCAGTTACGGTCAAATTGCAGGCGACTGCGTGACAAGATGAATTATATGCTATAATCGACGTTGAATCGCAGAGTGTGTCCGACATATATTTGCCTGTAGAATTATTGTCAACTTTGGAAACACATTAAGCATCTAGTGATCACTGCGGAAAAGTTGACGGAAATGACCCACGTCTAGCACCAATATTATCAGACACTTAAATCGGGTGCTTGCTTCTCGCTGTTTCATAAGAAGAAACCAGATGGTGATCGGATTTTGGATTAAATATTCGGCTAATGAATCGGCTATGATAAAAATTAATTTGGGAAGATTTCCTCGTGCACATCCAGTTGTAAGATCATACAAGTTGGTGTGCTCTTGTTCAGATTGCGCAGTACTTGTTGTATCATCAGATCACTGTTCGTTCACTGCATATCGAAGTCCACTGTTGGCGATTATGTCACGGCACCTCAAAAGGATTTGCTTCTAGGACTAGTTCCAAAGATTCTGAATCTTCACTGTTGAGAAATTTTAAACACTTACGATACTCCAATTGCGAGGGCGTTGTACAAAATGGGCTTTGATGCTGTTGGAATGTGCAGGGTCGCAACTAATAGTCTTATCAAGAAGTCTTCGTACTTTTCCAAAGAAAAGAAGCTTTGGATCTGGAAAGATAATTCGTTCCTTGCTAAGATTATGAATGATTTTTGCCAAACCGAGTCCGCTGTTATTGCCTTTGAACCTTTAACGCATTTTATAACGATGCCGAATTTCTCTCAAATTGCTTGATTCGATTTCAGGAAGCACTGAACACAATAGACAAAGGCAATGTCGGCGTCTGCGACAGCGGTTTTAGAGACATAGTACAGCACGGAGTGGTGGTGTTCCACGTTAAACTCCCCGTATCTGGAAATGGCATAGAATTAACGATAGAAGCTGCCAACAAAAAGGTTTGGTGACGGGGAACAGAGAGCTGATTGAACAGGTATTCCGCTGTTTGAAGAACACTGTCCGACTTATCGCAACTGCTAAAAAAAATGGCTCACCATGATTTTGATACGTCTTACTTTGTCTTGGTCTTCTATCTCTCAGCAATCCATTTTGATCGACCGAAATTGTCTAAATATTGCTAACATGATGCTCGATCGTTTCGGTTACGAAAATATTCTGATGGCATATGTCAAGTAACTCAATTTGATTCAGAAGTGTTCAGAACAATCGAGTTTCGAAAGTTGTAAGCTAATTCGAAACCCAATTCCCGCAAATGTCATTGGATGAGCTGTATGAGATCACTTTGAACCCATTCCAATTGTGTAGTAGCTACACCTAGCACACAACATCCAATGAAAGTTTTTTCTTTACCGTCCAATATGAATGTCGAGAGCGCTCGGGAATTAGAGTTCAGATTTATTTCAGCGACTTCGAAGTTGAGGAGCCCATTGTGGTTATTTCTAAAATGGATTCGAGACATCGCAATCATATCTAGCGCTAAATATTGGGCTGACAATGCCAAGCAGAGATGGTCATTTTTCCTAACCTTCCCTCACCCTCACCCTCCATTGACGCCCTCACACTCACCCTCCATTGACGCCCTCACACTCACCCTCCATTGACGCTCTACACTCACCATCCCTCACACTCACCCTCCATTGACGCCCTCCACTCACCCTCCCTCACTCTCACCCTCCATTGACGACCTCACACTCACCCTCCATTGACGCCCTCACACTCACCCTCCCTCACACTCACCCTCAATTACTTTATCGCCCTCACCCTCAACTACTAAAATGAGGGTGAGGTGAGGGTGAGGGCGGCCCTCATGACGGCAAAACCCAAAAGATGAACAGATCATGTGATGCTTTGTATCTACCAAGAATTCGTGGTATTTACGGTTGAAGACACAGCACAGAGGGATAAAATAATTCTTGAAAATGCTGTCTGTTGTCACAAAGCAATAGCATTTTTGCACCTGTTACTGCTGTCCACAATGAAGGAAGAAGGTATGAATGTGCATTACAGTTAGAAAAAAAAAAGCTGAAGCAATGAATATGACATTTTCGCACTTTTCTTTCTTCTTCCTGGCCGGAGTCTATATGAATAGTTAACAGAGTATAAGTAACTTTTTAAACAAAATATAACACTTGTTGTTATCCTGGTGCACCTTTGGTCCACGTGGTATAGGGTTCCAATCCTGATGGGCGAAGTTTTAAACGCATTACGATAATTAAATGTAGGACTATAATTGTATATGTAAATCATTATAAATACAATTATGTTTTACATTTAATTGAGCTTTTCTCCCTATCGCGGAACTTATGTCCGGTACGGAATCGAACCCGGATAACCCAAAGATCTCTGCTTCAGATAATCGATGGGTACAAATGTCCTCCTTCAAATAAAATGAAATGAAATATTCAGTCTAGCGTCCCATGATTATGCTCCGAAGCTAAAAGAGACGATGATGATGAGAAATGAATCAAATGGAGGAATGAAGAAAGTGGGAGGGAACGGTAGAACCCCGAGAAAACCACCGCATACGGTGTTTGTACACCATAAAGATCACTTGGGGCTCCTTCAAATAAAGTACAGCTACAAATAAAACATTTTCTAACCTAGAAGAAAGAATCTCCTTTACATTGTTCCGCCCATTAAATGTACATATTAACAATTACTCTACTGAAACCATCCCTGCAACTAGTGATGTGAAGTGGAAAATTTTCCGCTTAAAACTTCCCATTTCTGAAAATTTTCCATTCTAAACAAATATTCACTATCAAGTATTAACTCCACATTAAGCCATGATATTTATTGAATCCATGAATAGAAATATGACATTACAGCAAATTATAATCTTCCAACTTTCTAGGTACTGTAATGGGAAAATATATAAATATTACTGAGTACCTGGTAATAAACCTAGTATTTGATAACACAAGAATTATATGATAGAACAAGCGAGTATCGTGCTACAGTATGAAACTACGGTAAACTTCCAAACTAGTAGAACTGGAAATAGTAGAAACCTGAAGTAGTTGATTTCTACCACTTACGGTTTAAATATTAGGTTGTCGAAGGAGATGGGACCTATTATTGAAACGACAATCGTTTCCCGAAAACCGTTTCTCAATAGCTCTTACCGTTTTTGAGTTATGACCAATATTGTTGAAACCAGAAGTGGTTCAACATAGCTTCTGGTTTAACTCGAAGATTGGTGAAAGAGATGGAACCTATTCTTAGGATGCTGAATCGATTCGCGAAAACCGCTTGTCGATAGCACTTACCGTTTTAGGTCTAGGAATATCAATATTGAAACCAGAAGTAGTAGTGAATTTATACCACTTCCGATTTTAGTGGAAATACAGGAGCACAGGTGGTTTGTCTTCTTAAGAATTAAATCGATTTCTGAAAACTCTTTATCGCTAGCTATGTTTTATATTCGTTTATGAGTTATGAATATGTTTATTCAAACCAGATACAGTCGACTTTTACCACTTCCCGTTTAAGTAAGATTGTTGAAAGAGATGGAACCTATTCTGGCAATGCAGAATTGATTCCCGAAAACCGTTTGTCGATAGCTCTTACCCTTTTAAGTTTATGAAAATAAATATTGAAACCTGAAGTAGTAGTGGATCCTACCACTTCCAGTTTTAGTAGAAATGCAGGAGTTAAGGTGGTTCCATTCATATCCACCTATTTCCGAAAACCGTTTGCCGATCGCTATTATCGTTTTTTTACTCGTAGAGTTTAATTTGAAACCGGAAACTTCCGATTTCTACCACATCCGGTTTAACAGATTGACTGCCAAGGTGATTTAAGGGTACCTGTTAAGTAGGGGATTGTTGAAGGAGATGCAACCTATTATTGGGATGCTGGATCGATTCCCGAAAACCGCTTGTCAATAGCTCTTACCGATTTTGATGTGATACCTGTTGACAGACAGACACACAGACGAACAGAGCCGTTCTATAAGACTTCCCTTTCATATGCATAGCGTAGTTTGAAAATCTAAAAGTAGGTGTATAGCCAAAAGCAGGAAATATCTTTTTATTTGATAATTAAATATAAAGTTTTTATTGCGGCTTGCAGCTTTGTACTTTTCTTATATATATTTTTTTCTCTTAGAAGAAGAAATAAAGCTTTTTTTTAGTTACAATTTCAGAATGAATGAATATATGAATATTTATTTGTTTCTCTTTTGAACGAATATATGAAAAAAAAACATCATTTCCTGAGAACTTCTAGTATTTTTAATGAGTTACTTTCGTTAAAATTTGAAATTTACGGTAGCCAAAAACTTGCAGTAGATATTTTTATATATTTCGTAATTATTGTTTCTATAAAGTGAAAATATATAAATATAGAAAAGTAATAAAGCTATGAGAAACATCTTGTCTTCGCGCATGAAAAGCGTATGAAACTGGTAGATTATTGATATGACGATTTTCTGTGAACGACGATTAATTCTAAGAAAAAAACTACATTACATTTTCTTGTGAAGGTACAGCACTAGCTTCTTGATAATCTCAGTTATAAATGGAGTCTCTGCTTATTTCTTTGTATCAAGAGTTATCCAGATATCCATTCCACTGGGGGTAGATAAGCACAAGAGAAACATTTGAAGTAGGGATAAAATTCGGTGAAATAATAATATCAGTTATACAAACCGTGCTATCTGTAAATAGTGGGACGTCTTGTCGACCAAGCTATTGTCCTTTTAATTTTATCACTGATTTACATATTTCGGTTTCTCAGGGGAATTAATTACGTAGTCTTCATAGTGTAGCCATTCTATTCTATTTAGTATGTTTGTTTTGATACAACAAATAAAACTACATATTAACCATACAATTGTCGGGCAGAAAAGAATTTCATTAACGGCCCAAGAAAATAAAACTCCATATCTGATTTGTAATATTTTTAAAACAAAAACACTCTTTTATGTATTTAGAATATTTCTAAAACAGAAAACCATCTGTGAAAACCATCTGGAGTTTTCAGTTATTTCTAAAGACATATTTGTAAATGTTTACATATTTTTCAGTAAGTTGTATGACCTTTTCTAGAAACTTTAAAAAACAGAATATTTGTTCAAATGTTGTTATTGGTATATAATATTGTAAGCGAAACTTAAAATTTGTTAACATACCCAAAGGCAACACCTATGTTTAAATTTACTTAATGTCAAGGAGAAAATTTTAAATAGCATTAATCACATTTCATATTCGCGTGGCATTACAAACTGTGCAATACTATTTAGTTTTCCTGTATTTGCATGACATACATATTCCTCTCTTTCATGTCTGGAGAAGCTGGCATGTTCACCTGAATGTCAGAAAATCTGGTTGCAAAAGCGAAATTTTGCATGGTAGATTTGAATGCTTCGCGCATTTTTATTTCGTTTTCCACGACAGTGAGATAGCTATTCAGTACCAGAATGTTCGTGACTGCGAGAAAATGGCAAGACGTGAATCCAAGTCTGCTTTGGTGGCAAGATTGTTATCTATTGGCGTAGAGGGCATATATGTTTCTCTAAAGTCACCAGATATCAATTCTTCACTCCTTGCGTCTTCTTCACCACACTCACTGTTATTATAATGATAACTGAAAGATTGAAAATCAGGATCTGCGCTTAATCGTCCAGTTCACATTCACCATCATATAAAATTCTATGAATTTCTCTCACGGAAACTGTTTCACCTTCCATTATGTTTCAAATTTTTGAAAATACCAAGAGAAGTGGTGTTCGTATATACAAGCACTCAAAAACTTTCGAATACGTAATCACAATAGAAAGTAAATTTCTAAAGACATTCTTGACACTATAATATATTATGTGAATTGCCGGGTTGAGTCTTACTTGCCCACACAAAGTTCAGAGATCTACTAAAAGCAAACTAACAACAAATCATAGTGGTACGTTTGTGGAAGGTATAAAAAGTTACAACTAAAACCGCTAAATATAAGGTGGAATTATTAAAATTTCAAAGAGGTTTGTCTCAGACCCAACCCGAGAATTCCGGGGTTAATTTACACTTAGTACATTTAAAAAATGACTCTCGACCTATAAATAGTATTAAAGTTATTATTCCCTTTTAATTAGACCAACCCAGTTTAAAGTTACGCTTGCAGAATATAATGCATCAGGAGTGTTAATTACAAATTATCTTTTAAGAAATATAATTGTTAATATTTGTTAACTTAAAATTCCAAAGAAGAATCTCTATTAGTAATAATAGTAACTCCAAATTGCTACTTGTTCTCTACCTCAAATATAATATTATCGTAATATTAGTAAGAGTTGTTCGGTAAGTTAATGTAGAAAATAGGAAGATATACGTATTTTTACATATTGTCATATATATTGGATTTTTACAAATTGCCATAAAGATATCAGCATCGTGGTCCACATGGGCCAAACCTGCCTAACTGATCCTGACTGCGTGAAAAAAAGTCTGCAAGGTAAGAAGAAAACACACAACACACAGTCCCAACACTTTATTTAACAAAACGTACCATAGTTTAAGATGACCCGATGGGTGTGACGAGAAGACAAATGAGTTTGTGGTGGATAAAGAGCATCAGTAAGGCGTGTGTTCACCCTGCGTGGCTATATAGGCTGCAAAATGTCGTTCATTGCTTGCGATCACTTGATGAGGTCCATCGGTATCCTTGGCCATTCGACAAAAGGGAAGTACACAGGTATGGAATCGTTTGTGGTGGGGCCTGTCGGGCTGCAATTCGCCTCCTCAATTCATCTAAGACGGACTCATGGTTTCATGGATTCCATGGATTCTATTGGGTTCAATAGACCGTGCAGAGCACAGCATGTAATTTATTTCTCCTCCGAAAAAAGCATCCACCAAACCTGAATGATGACAATGTGCTTTGTCATCCATGAATATGAATGATGGTCCAACTGCACTCCAAAACAGTTTCACATGCAGTTTGTACACCTCATCGCGGTACCTCTGGCCAGTCAAAGTACCGCCTGAAAAAGGTATAATTACGTACGGCCATTCAGCATGATCCCCGCCCAAACCATCACACCCCACCACCAAATTGGTCCATTTCAATGATGTTTTGTAGGCTGTAGCGCGTCCTTCATACCAGCGTCCATCGAGAATTTGAGTGGAAGTTGAATCGCGACTCATTCGAGAACAGAACGTGACTGAACTCTTCCGTGTTCCAGTGTCTGTGATCTTGGCTCCATCTCAAGCGGGTCCTGCGCTATGCGCGAGAAAGAGGGACACAGACGACCGGCCATATTGCATAAATACCAAAATCATGCAGTCGTCGGTACACCGTTTGTCTTGAAACACGCGCTCCTGTAGCAGCTGCAAGTTCTGATGACAGTTGGTGTGCTGACATCGACCGAGATCGACGTGCTCTTACCGACAAATTCCGGACCTGACCGGGGTTGTAACTCTTGGTGCACGTGCGCTGTTGTCGGTGGTTTGTTCACAGCCTTGAGATCACACTTTGTGTTACATGCACTGTTTTGGACGTCTCCGATTGTGTTTCCCAACCTTCCAGCCGTCCGATTATCCTGACCTTACTGACAGGGTCTAATGTGGGTCCTCGTGGCAAATTGAAGCCTTTACGACGAACAAACGCTATTGTCAACATGTCTACTTTGCACACAACTCAGCAATCAACTATGGTGTGGTGTGCTGTTATCAGCTCTTCTTCGGGCATTTCTCTTCCATCCCTCGTGCAGCCTTTGTATGTTCTTCAGCGTGACAATGTCACTTCTGATCACAGTGTTTAATGACGGCTGTTTGCAGCTCTTCAAACATTTTCCGATTTTTCTTAAATATCCTATCTCTTTGGACGCCAGTCAAATATATACTTGTCATAATAATTGTAGTTTCATAACATTTTTGTCAAGCGAACTAATCATCTAGATTCAGTGGTTCACCCCGAATAACTACAACAGTGAAATTATCCTGTTATTAATGGTTCCAGAGCCAGAGCGTAATATTCATGTTCAATAACATTAGACGTGACAATTCCCGTTCCCGTTGTTCTTTACGTTTAACGAAATATTGTTTCATCCTAGATTTTCATTCCCTTTAGAGTTAATGTATCCATGAACTGTACATAGAAACGAATTAAGGTGATTTCCGAAACGTGGCATATCCAAATTTAAAACTGTGCTCTATGGAGATTGTTTTTCAAACGTGAGTTCTAATGAAGATAATTATGTTCACACGGAAAGCTTTCTCTCTTCGCCTGCTTGGTTTATAACTGTGGGCATAAGACAACATTGGCATTGTTTACACTTCTATCTCTCGGTAAAATTATATTTGGAAAATTTAAAGGCACCTACGGAGATTCAGTGATCTTCGTGGTGGGCAAGCGGAGGTATATTAAATGCAAACCGTTTTACAGGATTTATTGAGTGCGTTTGTAATTCATCTATCATAATTTTTAGCATTGTAATATATTCACCGGTTTGAGGAACATTTATGGTGATTTACGTTGCTGTGTATGAATTCCGTTAAATACATAAGGAAAGAAACAGTCTAAATTGAGGAACAAAAGTTTCTAAGTCCTCTTCTCTCAAAGAATGATATATATTGGCAAATGTCGTATATATATATATATATATATATATATATATATATATATATATATATATATATATATATATATATATACAGCCTCACGACATTGTCAAGGCTCTATATTTCTATTTTACATTTAAAGTTGCAACCGGGTGTCTCCGGCTGCCGTATTCGGTAGCCTGATCATCACCCCTGTTCTTCGCGCGCAGAGTCATTCGAAGAACTGAAAACGTACTCTGTACACAAACAGTTTATGGTTGTGAACTCGGAAAGCCTGGTACTTCTGCTTGTCAAGGTCAAAAAGTGGGAGAAAAAAATATGTGTAGAATGTAAAGAGGGTTCAACAGTGACTGATACATGTAAGAAACATATTCATTTGTAGTTCGTGCACATTCCGCCTGTAGCGCTACTGTGGCACAACGTATATTGTAACTGTATAATTCTTGAACACCGCTTGTAGGTCTATTGGCGTATGTGACGACCGAAACTATGTTGTCAGCTCTGACTGCGATAAGGCACTGTCGTGCTTCTTTCGCTTTTCTTTTTTGTCCTTTGTCATTTGTGAGACGCCAAGCATGTTGTTTTTGCTTGTTGCATGCGCTGAACGAGTTCCTGCGGAGCGAAGTATTTAAGAAGTTAACGACATATTTTTGTTTTGCAATAAAAATATGATAAGTACTTTGAAGCATAATGCGGTTTTAAATTGGTTAACTGTTGAAAAAAATACGAAAATAAAACTGTACTTGTAAATGTATATTAGTCGAAGACGTAGCTACTGACAGTGTTGCAGGCACGTAGCCAGGATTTCGTGAAGGGGTGGGGTCCGTGACATGAAATACTGTGGTCATCATAAAAGGGGCTCGATCACTCTAAACTATTTTACTGGAACATATATTGGTTCGTTTAGCCAACATTTCGTAAGGGTGAGGGGAAGTAACATGAAATTCTGAAGACCCAGTACCTCGATCAATCTAAACTATTTTACTATCAATATTATTGGTTTGTTAGGAAAAGAAAATGGGGATATGTTGGCAAGTATTTTAATAACAAACTATGAAGACATTTCGAGCAAAATAATAAAAAAACGTATTGAAAAAGATTTTGCAATATTTACGTCTTTCTCCTCTTTATTCAAATATAACAATTTTCCTTTCGTTATTACCTCAATTATTATAAAAAGTACATACTGAATACTGTCTTGTAAACTATCTTCTAATATAAATAAAATAAAGTGTTTGTTTGTGTGTTTGTGTCTGTCTTTTTGTGTGCGGCCTGGGAACCAGACGAGTGGACCGAAAGTTACCAAATTTTGGTCAGGGGTACCTTGGCCCAGGCCCCAGATTAAGACGCAGCGATTTGTTTCAAATTTCGAGGCAGTGGGGTCTCAGGGGTCTTTTACCAGAACCGGCTTGGGAACCAGACAAATTGGCCGAGTGTTACCAAATTTTAGTCACGAATACCTTGGTCAAGGCTCCAGACCAGAGTAAACGTTTTTGTCGAAATTCGAACCAGGGGGTCTCAGGGGGGCGTTTACCGGGACATGTAAAGGTAGTAGAAAATGACCGATATTTTACTATTTATTTATTTCACAATCACCAGATACAGCTCAGAGGCCATTTTGTATTGAATATCCAACAACATTAACAATGGAAAGGATTTGGGAAGGTATCGCCTAGGGCCAGTTTAGTAGGTGCCATTCCTGCATTAGGCTGGTAGGACTGAGGGAAACCCTGGAAAACTTCAGTTAGTATGGTAGGCAGCGGGATTCGAAGCCACGACCTCCCGAATACGAAGCCAACGCTCTACCACTTGACCTATTAGTGTCGAATTCTTATTTTTGCGGTCGCTGAAATCAATGGTGAAACTTCAATCGCATTAATTTCCAAATTCACGCTATTCGGCTCCAGGCCGGGGGTCAACGGAGGGGGGTGAGATACCATGACATATAAAAGTAATTCAAAATGACCGATATTAGTGTCAAATCCATAGTTTTCGCGGTCGCTGAAATCAATGGTGACACTCCCATTAGCGACGATTTGCAAGTATGCGGTCCGGGAGTCAGCGGGGGGTGGATACCGAGGCATGTAAAAAATATCCGAAAATCACCGATATTAGTACCAAATCCATAGTTTTCGCGGTCGCTGAGATCAATGGTGATACTCCCACAGGCGTTGACTTCCAAATACAGGCGTTGACTTCTTGTCTTCAACTTTACGGGATCCCGAGATATAAACATCTTAATATAATAATAATTGTAATATTCACCTCTATTCGCTTCCAAACCCTTTTTTCCCTTCTAGATCACAATCAAAAACGCTGAAATATGTATCTAATTATTGGGATTACAGAGTAAGATTTATAATAATTTTGTACAGTTAGTACTTTGGTCCATACCGTACGTTACTCCGAACGAAACTCTTGAACGAAACTGAATTTGACTTCTGTTTTTTGCAATTGATAACTAAAGTAATTATCTCGAAAGCGTTCGTTAGTAGAGGATCATAAACCAGGAGGTTGTGGATCAGAAACCAGGAGTGGTAGAAATCGACCATTTTGGCTTTTAACGTTGATCCTGTAAACCAAAAAGGGTAATAGTTAGCAAGAAACGGTTTCCGGCAGTCGATTTAGCATCACAAGAATACCTTTCAACTCCATCCTTGATACTGTATTGATATAGAAAGGGGCAGAAATAAACAAGTTCCTACTTTAACATTGAATGGGAAAAAACGGTAATATATAGCGAGAAGCAGTTTTGGGAAATCGAGTAAAAGATTCCAAGAACACTTTCATTTCTATCCTTATCACTGATAAAACTAGAAGCGGTAGAAATCAAGAATTTTCGGTTTATTTTTCATTACTGTGGAGCAAAAGCTGTAATAGATAGCGAGAAGCTGTTTTCGACAATCGACGGAGCATCCCAAGAATACATTTTGTCTTTCCATAACACTCTAATAAAATCAGAAATGACAGGGTGTCTACTAAAATTCCAAAATGAAATTTCATGACCTTTTCTGTAACAAACCATTAAGTTTAGTAACATTCTCAAAAGCGAATTTGGGTGCGACTTGGGCAAATTTTCACGCACGTGATAGAAGCGTGCTTTACTTGTGATTTGGTAGCGTCTAAAACCATATGCGTTTTTGATGGTGAATTTTGACATTTTATAGAACAACATTTACAAGTATGTACTTATATTTGTGCAGATAAAATGAATCATGACCCATAAGCAACATTTCTAGACTTTCATAACCATTTTCTGACTTCATAACTTTCTTTAATACTTTTCGTAACCGATAGAGACCCTGGTAATCCAGTATGACTTCCAGGTTCAATGTAATATACATAGAACATGACCTATAAGAGACAGCGAGAAGAGCTTTTTTTTAAAAAAAAAATGAGTTAGCGTTCTTAAAATAGTTACCATCTCCTGTTTTACCCTGTAATCAACCGTAATTATTAGAAATCAACCACTTCCGGTTTTAACGTTCATCGTTGTACAGTCTTGTTCAAGAAAAATTGACCACTCACCCTGCTATGAAAGATGATATTCTTGCCACCGCAAAAGGAAATTATAATGATATGGCTCTTAATAAACTTCTTAACCGACCAAACAAAATTCACATTTATTTGATTTAATTCTAACTGTATGTAGGACCACAGGCCTTTTCAAAGAGAGATGAGTGGCAAAGTTTTCTTGAACAAGTCTGTATATGACAAACGGCAATAGATAGGTACGTTTTTTGTATTCGATTAAGCTTCCCTAGAATGTATTCCATCTCCACTCTAATCACTAGTCTATAAAATTAAGTGGTAGATATCTACTACAACTTCTGGTTTCAATTTTAATTGAAAAATATTGGGTGGTCCTGTTTACTGTCTTTAAGTGATTTTGTTTTAAATGAGAAGTCCTAAAGTCAAATTTCATGTTTGTAACTTTCAGAGATTCTGAGATACCGATATGCTATTATATGAGTAATAATTCCTATTCTCACCTTTTCTTTCTCCTTTATTACTAAGATATAAAAGAAATCGTGAAACACGTGTTAAATTATTTTAAATTGGAAATCCAAATACCAAATTTTAAGTTCCCAGTCCTATACGTTTCGGAGATGAGGGTATCTTATTAAAATAACTCTCACCCCAATTCCTCCTCTTTTCGTGAATTTTCAAATATTTTTCTTAGTGGTACCCCACGTCACAAATCCTATGTAGGTGTAAATTCAAAGTTTCTAGGCAGTCCCTAGAGCAGTGGCTCCTAATCTAGGGGTGCGAGTCTCTGACAGAAGTAAATTTAAAATTACAAATATTACGAATGTTGTAAAAACATTAAATTAAATATTTAAACACGAAATAACTATTCTGTAAGAACTGTGATTTCATTGACAAAACTGGTAAAATATAATATTCCACTGCACTACAATGCTATGCAGGAATCTTGCTGGAAATAAATATAAATTTGTGAGAATATGGCGATTATTATTTACTCTTATTATATGCAAGCCCGTTCTTCGTATGGGTCAGCGGCGTAGCGTAAGGGAACGCCGGTATGCCCGGCATTCCCGGTTAATAAGAAAAAAATACCCATTTCATTGTATATAAATTGTTTGCTTGTAATTATTATCACAATTATTTCCACTGCAATCTTTTGGATGTTCTCTCTCGCCTTACTTTGACAGGTGGAACCTACGCATGTGCATCACTCAGATGCACATTGTCTCTCTATCCTCTTGTCGTATGCTATGTTCCTTGGGCATCCATGCCTACTGCAAGCAACGTGGTTTTCGTCTACTTTCTGTCGAATGCGCATGCCCAACTAATACTCTCTTCATCCCTTGCAACTCTACATCTTGCTTTAGATATGCGCTGGCGTATTCAAGTATTTGCAACTCTATACATCTTTAATTAAGTTATAGTTTCTGTACAGAAAGTACGAACGCTAACATCAAGAAGATAGAACAAAACAAAAGTGGTTAATTCAATGTTTTTTCGAAGCATGTCGGTTATGTAAATAATGGTATAAAAAAGTTGTGCTTTAATCGTCATTAAATGCATCGTAATTGTAATCGTAATTAAAGGCAAATTATTAATCTTCATCATAAATACATAGTATGTCCAGTGGCGTGGCAGGAAACTCTTTGAGGGAGCTCACACACACAAGCATAAATATAAAGAATTCTGTAGAATCACGGTCACCGATCTGGTAGACCAAGAAAGCCAGTACCCCTTGCCGCTTGTAAGGATTGCTTGGGACCTTCAGTCACTGGCACGTATCCCGGGGAGATGAGGAAGACATGTCCCCTCCAATCTTGGAGCAGGGGGACTGTCCCCTCCAACTATCCGATTTGAAATTGTGATGATTTGTATCCACCTGCTACAAAGGAAAGCAAGATGAAATTGATGTCCCTTGACTTGTTTTATTTTTAAAAAACAATCGTATTCTTTAATATTTCATTGTCATTAAAGTCCCAGTCTCTTGTTAGTCTATTTGCAGCTACTTGTTTAATTCCTGCAAAGATTCCTATAATGCAACTGTGATCATCATAATTTTGGTCAAATAAGAGTATTGTTGCGCCATACATAGTTGACATTCTTTCATAGTTTTGGGGAAGTCATTATAAATATTATGACAAAACAAGTGTCCTAAAATTTTAATGTGGATCATTGTGGATGCGTAAATAGAAACATATCAATTATAAATATGCATGTATTCAGATTTCAGAATGTGTTCACGGTACTGATACGTACTTAATTTCGTCTACATCCCGTGGTATATAAAATACAACAGATTCACCTCAGAAATGAGATTCATCTACCGTAATATGATTCTCATCTCCTCTCCCCCCGGAATAAGCCTCAAATCTGCCCTCCTCCGAATGTTGAAGAAAACTCTGATCCTCCACAGCATTGTTTTTCAACTTCATAAATATTTTTAACATCGGTTTTTTAAAAAAATAGGAACGGTCTTACCCATTCCCCGAATGTTGAAGACAGATTTGCGCCTCTGCTTTTCGTATCTGGATATCTGACAACGAAATACATACACGAAAACAGGCCCCCTGAGTTGGTTTAAGTGCTTTCTATTTGCATCTTCAAATGATATACGTATACACTCATGTCCATATTCACGAATGGGCGTCTGAGTTCCGGACTCAAGATGACAAATTTCTAGGGGCGACTTTTTAAAGAACGAGATTGAAGTATGGTATGCGGAGAAAGAAGCTGCCCACGAGAAATAAATAAGGGGAACTATACTGGAAACAATGTTCATACAACAGCGGGGCCGAGTTTTCTTGTCACATGGTAGTGGTAAGAAGGAGCTGAGACAATTGCTTATTGGCTTCTAACGTAATCGACGCATTTGCTTCTGTATATCATACTAGGCCACCAATTAGGGGGCCTCCCCCCTAATTTTTTTTAATAACCCTATATTTCCCATCGGTATAGCTATGTATTGCTGATTTTAGTAGTATTGTATCGCACAAGTGACTAACTTTGGCATCCCCATTTCGGAATACCACGCTACGCTACTGGTACGGGTAGAATAGTTTTATGGGAAATATTTGAAAGTTATATTTGATCAATCTTTCCCCATTATGTAACTTATTTGAACAAAAGTGAAATAAAACCCCTAGCTCGACCATATTCAAAAATGTGTTTCATACGATGCAGTATTTATTCTTTGCAAGAAATCTAAATTCTCTTCTGCTTTTACGATTCTTTTATTTCGAAGTGAATTGATAAAATAGAAATGCCCCACATGCTAAATATGTTTAAAAATTCATTTCAGACGTTTCAAACACTTTGCCACACTGTAACCTCTTTTGGAAGCAGAATTTTCGAAAACGCTGGGGCATATCCACATGATGACCTCGTTAAGTAAAAGTTATATACCTAGTTTCATCTCCTCGGCTTGGAAGATATTTAATTTATCGCCGTATATATTAACTCTTCCACCCTCTTAGGATACAAATTTTAATGAAACTGACATGATTAAGAAATAGCTTCAGCCAAGTGCTAACTATGTTCTAAAATTCTCAATCATTTTTCATGAGATGAGAGGGAAGTGGAATTTCCTAGAACGCTGGGTTGCGTGTCTGCTTGGTTTTTATATTATATCTCATCTTCATACATGAGAGATTTGAAAGATAGTGTATTTTTAGCAAATATTTTAGACCTTGACCTCTCCCCTTAGGATACGCATTTCAGTGAAAGTGATATGATGAAACCATGCTCTAGAGTAGTTCTAAATATGATCGGTAATTCTCCTCGAACATTCTATGATGATGAGACAGCGAACGCCGATTTGAATGTCGAGAAATAAGCAAATTAATTCCTCCCTCCTTCTGCTTAAAAGGAGAATTTCGAAAACTCTGAAATACGTATTCCATTCTTTTTAGTTCAGAGTTGGTTTACGAAATTTCACACTACGAATTTAAGCGAATTTCACATTTCATGACATTTTCTGAATAAATAGTGGTAAATTTTAATATTATATAAATCGTGTCTTTTCTCCATCTTTAAGAGGGGAATTTCCGGAAACATACGTTCAATTATTTATAGTTAAGAAATCAAAGCCAAATTTCACACCTCAAACGTAAGCAAATGCAGAAATTTTAATAGGTAGACACTATTCTCTCATTCTCATCTTAGGACAGAATTTTCGGAAAACCTAAACATGTATTTGTTCGTTTCTAATTGAGTTTAATTTTGAAATTTTACGTCTCCAATATAAAGAATTCTTACATTTATCAAGAGGGTATTATGATGGCAGTAGAAAATAAGAAAGGGAAGGTAGTCAGCGAGAGAAATGAGGTCATAGGAAGGTGGAAAGAATACGTTGAAGACTTCTATGAGAGTAGGGATAGACCGTGTAGCCTAAATGTTGAAGTAGAAAATGAAGTAGGCGAGGATGATAAAGGATTTAGTATTCTTAGGGATGAGTTTTAAAAGGCTATATCCGAGATTAGAAATGGAAAGGCAACCGGAATAGGTAACATACCAATCGAATTCATTAAGAATATAGGAGACAAGGAAAAGAAAGAATTGTTCCGATTATGCAATGAAATATATGAAACAGGAGAATGGCCAAAAGACTTTCTGAAAACGATCATGTTACCGATGGCTAAGAAATCGGACCCAAAGAGATGTGAGGATTATAGATCTATTAGTCTCATATCTCATGCAGCGAAAATTCTGCTCCGATTACTGAACAGAAGGTTATATGAAAGAACAAATAAAGAAGTTGACGAGGAGCAGTTCGGGTTCGGAAGAGGCAAGGACACAAGAGATGCAATTGGATTATTAAGGGCGATCGGTGAAAGATTTATAGAAAAAGAGAAAGAGGTGTATGTTATATTTATTGATCTAGAAAAGGCTTTCGACCGCGTGAATTGGGAATTGTTGTTGGGAGTTCTAACGAAGATAGGGTTGGAATTGAAAGATAGAAGACTAATAAGAAACTTATACATGAACCAACAAGTAAGTGTTAGGATAGGGGAAGAACTAACGGAAGAGAGTGCAATTGGAAGGGGAGTTCGACAAGGATGCTGCCTTTCGCCAACACTATTTAATGTCTATCTAGAAGAGATAGTGAAAAAGAGTTTACATGATGATGATGGCATTTCGGTAGGAGGTAGAATGATTAAATGCATAAGATTTGCAGACGATATGGCGCTTCTTGCAGAATCTGAAAAAGAAAATCAATAAAATGTTAGAAAAATGAGAAAGGGTTTTGAAGAATATGGAATGAAAATAAATGTTAGAAAGACAAAAGCCATGGTGATTGGAACGAAGGGGTCTGTGTCAAATATAAAAGTGGGAGGGAAGTAGAAAGTAGAATAAGTGAATAGTTTTCGATATCTGGGTAGTATTCTTAGTAATATCATGAAGTGCGAACTTGAAATAAAAGCAAGGATAGGAATGGCGAAAGAAGCCTTTAGGAGGAGGAAAAGTCTGTTTTGTGGGACCTTGAATAAAGAGTTGAGAAAAAGACTCATAAAATGCTTCGTGTGGAGTGTTGTACTGTATGGGGCGGAAACGTGGACATTACGTAAAGGTGATGAAAATCGACTGGAAGCCATCGAAATGTGGGTGTGGAGAAGAATGGAAAGAATTAGTTGGGTCGAGCGGAAAACGAATGAGAGAGTGTTAGAAATGGTGGGTGAGAAAAGAACACTTTTAGATATTATTAGGAAGAGGAAGAGAAACTGGTTGGGACATTGCCTAAGAAGAGATTGTATCATGAGGGACGTCGTAGAGGGTATTGTGGCGGGAAAGAGAGGGAGAGAGCAAAAGAGACTACAATTAATGGATTATATAAAAACAGAAGCATCATACGCGAAGGCGAAGAGCTTAGCGGAGGACCATGTAGCATGGAAGCTTCTCAGCTGCGGCAAGTGACCTGCCAGTAAAGGCAGAATATCTATGATGATGACATTTATCATTTTGTAAATATAAATGAAATAAAATACAGTTGAAAAATTAATGTTATACGAATTACTCCTTTCTTGTTTAGGTGCGGAATTTTCAGAAACTGTGAGAAACATGTTCAGTTATTTTTAATGGTTAGTTTATATGCCTAGTTTCATCTTCCTTACCTCAGGGATTAGCAAGATACACTATCCTATTTACGCCCCTAAGGATACATATTTCCAAAAATCCTTCTTTATCCCTTGCTTTCGTCAAAAAAGTATTCTTGCTAATTATAGCATTATGGCTTGGTCGATAATGAGTAACTCACTTATATTGTCTTATATACAGAATATTTTATTATTATTGTTATTATTTTTGTTGCTATTACTGATGATTTGAGAATACAATGCTGCAACTAAAATTGCAGAAACGGTCAAAGACATCACGAATGATGTAGGCGTGAAGTATGTAGGGTTTAAGAATGTCGGCGCTTGTTAAAAATGTTGGAACAATTGCCCTAGAGGATCCCAAAACCTTAAATTAGAAAACACAGCGTCTTGTATCATTTCCTACTTTATAACACTACAACGAATACTCTATAAGAACACTGTACTTCTGTTAAATTACCTCGCTGAACAGTATTAAATGATCACCGAAGGCTAACCTGAAATGGAGGATTCAAACAACTAGATCCGCTTTTTCTTGAGATAATAATAATAATAATAATAATAATAATAATAATAATAATAATAATAATAATAATAATAATAATAATAATAATAATATTTCTTAAAAATAGTATTCAAAAATAGATAGAGGAAACTGCAGTCTGGTAATAATTATAAGTATCCAGATTAGAACGTATTAGCTTTTCTCAACCCACTGAGGAAGAGAAAAGTTGAAAGTAAGAGATGAAAGATAAGAAAGGAATAGTAAGAAGAAGAATGCAGTTGGTCGATGATTTGAGAAATGGTATCAAATATTGGGAATAAGAAGAGGAAGCTGAAGACCGAGAAAGGTGAAAGAAGAATTTCCAGACCAGAACCTAAGAAAACACACAATCACACTCACATCTCCCATTAGTCCCAGTACCTGCCAGCAGGTAGAATACTTAATAATAATAATAATAATAATAATAATAATAATAATAATAATAATAATAATAATAATAATAATAATAATAATAATAATAATAATAATAATAATAATAGACCACGATAGCTGCTGCGACTAAGTTACTGCGCATGATAGCTCTTCAAAGAAAGCAAATTTTTATTTTATTTTATATATTTATTTACTTTTTGCAAACTATGGGTAGAGTAATTATTTCGGAGGAGCTAGTTAGTTGAAGTGATCAATACACCGAAAGTGGTAGAATCAACCTTTTCCAAATTTTAACGTTGATCACTATAAAACAAAAACGGTTTTCGGCAATCGATTAAGCATTCCAAGAATATTTTACATATCATTTCGTTACCAACCGAAACTGGTAGAAATAAACCATTTCCGGTTTTACGTTGAACACTATAAAGCAAAATCGATAAATAGTTACGAGCAGCTTTCTGTAATGGCAAATCATTTAGACTGGAACTGACAAGAGATTACCGAGAAATAAATTACCACACGCAAATCAAGCCCAAAACTTGGCCAAACTCGACCAGCAAATGTAGAGATCTTAATTAGGTTGAGGGCTACCCACCACCGAATTTTGTTCCGATTCGGCCAATAGTTATCAAGAAAATGCTGCTGGCTAATTAAGTAGTTATCGAGAAATAAGGTATGAAATGCAACCCGCGTCCACCGTGTTCTTGGCCGAGTTTGACCACAGAATATGGCAGTACTTCTCCCTAGAGAATGGGCTAGTACCTCACGAAATTTAGTAAACATCCGGCTAGTATTTAATTTAAAAATAAACTCTAGTAAAAACCGTAAAGAGGATGACGTAATATGTTCTCAATTAATATGGATACCGGAATTTGTATCGTATTTCTTTCACTTCTGGTATTAATACAGACATTACTGTCGAGATGGAATACACTCATGCGGTACTTAATGTATTACATAAAATCCCTTTTAGCTCTCCAATCTATAACACATAATTTATAACCGGAAGTGATTGATATATGCCACTTCTGCTTTTAGTATAAAGGTTAGAGTCGAGATAGAACATATTCTTGGGACACTAAATGATTATAGAAAACCGCTTCTCCTTATCTGTTATCTTTTCTAATCTATTGCGATCAACACTAAAACCGGAAGTAGTTGGATTTTGCTACTTCCGGTTGGAGTTTAAGACAGGTAATAACTTACCTGTTTCCACATCGTTAAATAGATTCCATAAAACTGCTTCTCCCTATATCTTATAGTTTATGCTCTATGTAAATTAAATCGAAACCGGAAGTTATAGGTGATTTCTACACTTCCTTTTTACTAGGGTGTTAAGTACGAAGATGAAAGTTACTCCTGGAACGCTTAATCGATTGCCGAAAACTGCTTCTTACTATCTATTATCGTTTTCTCTCTATAGTGATCAACGTTGAACAGGAAATGGCTCAATTCTGTTACTTTCAGAATTTACTAGCTTGTTAAATGTGAAGAAGGTTATACTTGAAAACTTTAATTGATTGCCAAAAACATATTCTCGTTATCTATTATCTTTTTCGCTCTATAGTAATGAATGCTAAAACCGGAAATGGCTCATCTCTACCATTTCCAGTTGTACTAGAATGTTAAGAAAAGATAAGAAATTCCCTTGAAACGTATAATCGATTGCCGGGAACTGCTTTTCACTATCTATTACCATTTTTGTTCTATAATGATCAACATTAAACCGGAAATGACTTATTACTACCACTTCCGGTTGGCGAATCTTCTCTATTAAAGAACTCCCTCGAGATAATCATTGTATCTTTCTATTGCAAAAACAATTTAAAAATTCGCATCCGTCCAAATGTCATCGTACGGAGTAACGGACGGACGTATGTACAAACATTACGATGTTACAAGTTTCAAGACGTAATCCTAACAGTAAAAACAGTAAAAATTTACGTAATATTTTCTCAATTGATTTGGAAACCAGAAGTTGTAGTGCATTTTTTTTCACTTCCTAGTTGAGTAGAGTGATTACTGTCGAGATGGAACACACTCCTGGGCACTTAATAAATTTTCCATTCTATTCTCTTCTCGCTATATATTCTATAACACTCAATGCTCAAACTGGAAGTGATTGATTTGTCACTTCCGGTTTGAGTAGAAAGAATAATGCCGAATTAGAAAATTCTTGGAACACTTAATTGATTACTGAAAACCGCTTCCCGCTATTTATTACGGTTTCTAATCTATTGTGATCAACACAAAAACCGGCAGTAGTTGGGTTTTGCCAGTTACGGTTTATTTAGAAGTTTAAGAGAGGAGACGATACCTATTCCCACAATGCTAAACTGATTCCCCAAAACAGCTTCTCCCTATCTCCCTATGTCGATTAATTTAAGTCGGAAATTATAGTTAATTTCTACTGCTTCCGGCTTTACTAGGATGTTAATGATGAAGATGAAAGTTACCCTTGACACGCTTTATCGATTGCCGAAAATTGCTTCCTGCTATCTTTTACCGTTTTTGCTCTATAGTGTTCAACAATAAAACCAGAAATGACTCATTTACACCACTTTTGGTTTTACTATAGTGTTAAGAATGAATATGGGAGTTGTCCTTGAAACGTTTAATCGATTGCCGAAAACCGTTTGTTCCTATCTGTTACAGTATGTGCTCTACAATTATCAACGTTGAAACCGGAAATGGCTCATTTGCACCACTTTCTGTTGACTAAATCATCTCCGTTAACAAACTCTCTCGAGATAATTACTCTATTTATCTATTTCAAAAAACAGAATTAAAAAATTCGCATTCGTTCAAAAGTTATCGTGCGGAATGTTATGGTAAGTTCTACTAAGTGATCGTAATAAATACTTCATACCCCCGACCCCGCCACACACACACACTAACTTATGTATACACGAAAGTGTATCTGGTAGTTCCCATATGCCTATGCCGGTAGCTGGAAACAGACAGAGAGAGAGAGACACAGAGAGAATCTTATTGCACATTTACACAGAACGCGCAATTACTCAGAACATCAGTTAAAAAAAGAAAAAAAGAATAGTTGTAAATGAAACTTTCAAAGATTGGTAGCACTGCTGCAACATACACATAATGATTGATTCGTAAGATTATGTATATGGCTTTCATAATGACAGTGTAATAAAATACCTTCAAATTGACTACAAAATAAAAAAAGTTAAATTTCTCTCTCAAATTTTATAAAATCGAAGTCGATGGTCATTATGGGAACAATCTACGATAACAATATATGCAAACAAATATTAATATACTCCAAGCTGACCACTGGATGCCAGAAAGCTTGGGATCATATTTGATGTCATGATCATAAGCAGATGTATATATATATATATATATATATATATATATATATATATATATATATATATATATATATATATATATATATATATAAACTATTTCCAATGTTGGACAACTTGTCACGATATGATGTGTCCTGTTATCTATGGTGTACGTGTTTTCTGAAATATAACGGAAAAGGAATATTTAAATATATAGTATATTTAATAGAACGTTTGAATCTGCGTTGTAATATATCTGGAAACCTAATCAAAAAAATGTTTGAAGCCTGTTATAGGAGATCAATAAAAAGTAAACATGAACTGTTTGCAACACTATGATCTTTACTATTATTTCCTGGTCATAATATGTAATTCAGATCATACTAAATGTTATACATATTGACACACACACACATGTATATATATATATATATATATATATATATATATATATATATATATATATATATACAGGGTGTTAATAAACTATACCGACACACTTTAAGAGGTGTATACTTTCAAAGCCTAGGCTGTCCAAAGTCCCAAAACAAGAAACAAATTTCAAAATGCTCTATTTTAAATTCGAGAGACTGTGGATTGTTGTCCATATCAGCATAAAGGAAGTCACGCATTCGCAATCCAGAAATGAACATTTCATTAATGTCAATGGGTGCACAGATTATTCCATGCAGAGCGAGATACCCAGATGTGCCGAAATTTGTGATATGTTCCGAATTTATGATTGGCCCAAAGTAGGCAATCATTAAGCTTTGATAACAGTGAACACGGAATCCTTTGGCACGATATCAGAAGTGTTAAGGATCAACAGCATCACCGTTTCTCGCACTCGGGAAATCGCATGGCACGATGTTCTCTTTTACGCTTACAAGTGAAGAAATCGTGAAATATACCGTTATGAATTGCATATCATCATACATTATTCCAAACACAAAGAAACATGGTACTGCCGGTTTCCAACACTTCTGCCTTATCTCCGAAGCATTGGATGTCAATTGTTGGCAAGGTATGCGTCTTGCGTACTTTGATCCCTTCTAGAAATCAGGGTTTATCTGAAAATTCTATTGACAACTTATCTGAGAATTACACCATATAGGTAACTCAATCTATACATATTGACAATTGATGAAATATACACTATGGATTGTGTATGCATGGCTTCTTTTACGCTGGTAAGAACCACCATCCACAGTTTCTGAAATTCGAAATAGGGCCAATTAAAATTTGGCTTCCTTGCGATTTTGAACAGCCTTAGCTCTGAAACTATGCACTTTTCGCCATAGGTCCATGTGAATGTTTCACTTATTTTGATGTAAGGAATCATCTCTTTGAGTTTGCCCGTATATTTCATTAACACCATATATATATATATATATATATATATATATATATATATATATATATATATATATATATATATATATATGACATCCCTGATGAAATCACACTTTTCATATATGTCTTGCTGTGTAATGCCACATGGTTTGTTCAAAAATTAAGTTCGCTTTCTTCTTAGTGTTTTCCTTTTTCTCTTCGTAAATCTACCGCTGAGTTCTTCTAATGTTTGATATTTGTGTCTCAATGAGTATCACTACGTTGTCAAACAGAGGCAATTAACACGTTAGTTTTCCATAAATTTTACGGACTCAGAAAATCAGAGAATTACAATCTCCTATGTCTTCTAATGTAATCTTAAATTTGTGTCTTTCTCGTGTTTGCTTACGATAACAACATGTTCATAAAATGACAACTTATTATTATGTTCAAATTTTCATTTTCTTAGTTTTAGATGATCTTGTTAGAAACAATTTTCTACTATAAACTATTTACGTAAATTTCTATTAAGTTAACAGAAAGTGAATATAGTAATGTCCACGAGGAACTTATCACATGAAACGAAAGCTTGGATTAGTGAAATGGGTAACTCAATGTCCTTGTCTTAAGTTAAAAAAAATCTTTTTTGAAAATTGTTTTGAACATCTTCCTCTCTCTGCAAGAAAAAGGAGAAAGGTATTTTCATTTTGCATCGCAACATGATATCATTCATCAGACATTTCAGAATGTATTCCTTAACAAAATGGTTGCAAATAGAACAAAAGTGATATTTTGAACAGCAAGTGTTCACAAAACAAAGTTAGCTTTCATTTCAAGCGAACGTTCATCGCTAAAGAAAACTTTTATTCTTAACATAACTGAGATTTTATTTGTCTTGAGATGAGCAGTGTAGTGAGCCGAACAATAGAAGTTTTATAAAAATATCCTAATGTTGTAAGCGAATACAAAAATGGCAAAAAACCCGAAATTTAGTTAGCTACCATTCTCTGGGATACAAGTTTAGAGTTTACTATAGTAGAAATATGGACTAAAGAGTAGTGGAATTTAATAAAGATTGCAAATTAAAATTTGTACTTGAGTTGTGAGGCCGCGCTCAGTGGTTATAGCGCTCACCTCTGCTGCTTGGGGTCCCAGGTTCAAAACCTGCTCTTGCCATTTTTACTCGGGGTTCTCCCATTTCCTCCCATTTTCTTCATTCCACCATTTCATTCATCTCTCATCATCACTGTGTCCTTTAGCCTAACCGGTATATCCGTACTAGGTGTGTGTGATATTTGCCTTATCATTCTACGAACAATTATTAACGTTGAGATTTTGAGATCAATATACGCGTAAACTAATTATATCCTTTACTAAAACTTAGAGTTTAACTTTAATAACTCGTATCGAAAAGTGTCGTGCTTTTAGTCTTCTTTTCTAATTCGCAAGAATTTGAAGGTATCTTTATGGTATTTAATGGCATTTCATTAGTCAATTACCATACCCAAAGATATTAATGTTTACCATTTGATTAGAGTTGTGAAACCCAGAAAAATGGTTTAACGTCATCCATATATCGTGCTACATTTTAGCTTTTCCTCTACCCCTTTTGCCTTTCTTTCTATATGTTATTACTATAAACGTATTTCAATGTCTCATTTTTAATGCAGCCAAGGCCATACCATGCAGTAGGCAGCTTCGGTGTACGGAATTACCAATATTCAATACTACATTTCTCTCTAGTTTTGGAAGAAGAAGAACACCATTAATATGTTTTGTAACGAAATATCAAGGATAAGGTCCCATTATTATGCACCGAGGCTAACTTAGACGGTGAGGGAATGATTTAAATAGTGGAGTAAAGAATGTGGGAGGTAACGGCATAACTGTGTGAAACCCACGCACATGGTGTTTGTCCACCAGAGAGCTCATATGGTGCAACCTGGGATCGTACCAGGGACTCGACGCACCAGCGATAAGCGCTCTACCAATGAGCCAGTTGTATAAAATCTGCTTCTTAAGGACACAACTACACTTCTTATAATTTCCCAAAATTCAATCATAGGCCGTAGTATGTTAACCAAATGATAAAAGTAAATCAAACACTGAAGTCATTATACCTTGAACAATTTGCAGAATTATGCTGTCGGTCGTCTTGCGAACAATCGATTTTGAAAACGGCATAATGTAGCTATATGCTACAGGGGCAGATCGGCTCACACGGATTGTACAAAGCCCTTGTAGCACTTTCACTCCAGCGGCATTTTAAGTGAAACCAAGAAATTCCAGTGAAATATCTCATGATTTTTCCTCTTCCTTTTTACATCCTTTAAAAATCAATTTGTACATGTACTTGTATTACACTTTTGCGAAATAGTCTTGGTCTTGATCTTGAAGGTGTTGTCTTATTTGAAGTTGGTCTTGCACCACTTGGTCTTGGTCTTGGTCTTGCATGCAAGACTATTTCAGAAACCGCAAGAACAAGACTAGTCGTAGACTTCTCCCAAACTTTGATAAAGGACAATCAATGTGACTTTATCTTATGAAAGGAATTGACCAAAGTACTCACCCATATAGCAATACAACATAATAGTTTTGCCAGAAAGTTTGAGCAAGAAAATTGCTTCTTTAATTACAACAAATGCTTCAAAACTTGTATTAGGAATTATCAGCTCAATGTCGCTGCATTCTAAATCTATATATGTATACTTCACACGTCTAGAAGTTTCCATGCTTTTGGAATGCTGCAGATGACGTGAGTGCATTGCCACATATAACCATGCAAAATAGGTCTTATATCATTTTTAAGAAGCTAGATGTATATCTAATAATAATTGCAATAATTCATTGTTATATAAAATAAAGGATGATTGATATGAAACACACCATATGATGTATCGGGGTGTTAGAAAGTTTGTCGTAAAGCAGAATCAGAAGAAACTTTGGTTGAATATTTTGCCTGAAGGCTTAATAAAGTACTACCACATTAGATAATGAGAAACGAGTGTTAATTGTATATTCCCTTTAGAAGGTGTATCCTATCATCTAGTACCAAATTGTGCGATACGTAAACCTGTTTGTTCTTTTTCCATACTAAATTATTATCTTAATTTAAAATAAGAAATAAAATCGTACAGTTTATCGATATAGTTCATAATCTAAATTGGTTGTAATGAATTTATATTTGTTTCTCAGTTTCCTACGTAACTGCTGACGTAAGTGGTAGAGCACTTCTCTCTGGTTGCTGGCCAAGTGTGTTTGTTGTGGAAAATATCATTTTTGGGTTTTCTCTCGAGATACTCTCGTTTCCTAAAGTATCCCATTCTACAAATTCATTCATCATCCTTCACTTGCTTTATTCATTGTCTCCTTTAACCTAATTGGCATATTCGTAGGACCTTTAGCTCAAATATTTCATTTCATTTTCTTGTTACCTATTTGCTTCTTTCTCTCTCCAGTCTTAGCTTTCTTCTGGTAAAGTTTCAATTAGTCTTATAGTAAGTTTGGATAGTTTATTAAATTAACCCTTTCACAGAGGAAGTCGACTTTTGTCGACAGAACCAAATTTCCTTAACATGCGAATGTCGACTATAGTCGACGTGTTAAAATTTGTTTGTCCGTATCTTGGCTTTGTCGAGAGTAGTCGCCAAAGTTGTACCGTTCATTTTTGTTTGTGTTCTATTGTTTTCGATAAACAATAGAAATCACAGAAAACCTCTGGCGACTACAATCGACAAAACCAAGATACAGACAAATTTTAACACGTCGACTATAATCGACATTCGCAGCTTAGGGAATTTTTTTCCGTCGCCTTCCACAGTGAAAGGGTTAAACTAGAAACGAAATTCTTTATTTTATTCCTAATAATTAAACTCGTTTGGCTAATTACATCAATCCGTAATGCAAGTCAATTATTACAAAAGCAATATGGTAAGCAACGAGAGATACCCAGAGAAAGAACATATACGATTTTGTCCGCTACAAGCTACGTAGCCCGAAATCGGTCCGAAAAGTCCTCCAATCAGAGGTGCATGCTTCAGCACTGCCCTTGGATCATCAAATTTCTTCTAATTAATTCAATATACTCTTTTGCAAATTAAATACCTCGACAAACTTAAAATTATTTATTTGTTCGTTCTTTTAACATTCTATGAATATATTGTTAAAGATAATAAAATCATTCAAAAAACAAAATGCTGCACAAGTATCCGAAAAAAAGCTGCAATAAATTATCGCTAAAAAGAAAACATGACGATCTTGGGTTCATGGAAGTTTAAACCACAGAATCAAAAGAATTTTGTCTGGTTTTGCCTTAGAAAATAAGACTAGTACATTGTGCTCATCTAGCCAAATAATCATTGCAAGTTGATATGGAATGAGTTAATCTAATTCGTGACCCTTAGATTTTCGTTGTGGTAACACAACTTTGAAAACTGAAATAAACTTCTATTCTGCCAATAATCGGACAAACCTTTCGTAATATTGTACCTGAGGCAGAGTTAATGTACTCAGGACTTTAACTTTGCAGTTTGCACTGTTCTTCCTCGGATCTTATGAAAAATAGGAACGTACGTTCGAAAAGACGGTCTTCTTATTCAAGATCATACTTGTATACACAATAACACATGTCTAACAGATTATTCAACCGGTAAGATGAAAATGTGACGTAAGTTGTGGCATAAGTTGATACCAACTTAGTTGGAAGTACTGTTTGATTGTATGGTGTTCTTGAAATATAGTGAATGGATCTGGTAAAGTAGACTTAAAAGGTCAGTTTTGCAGCGTGATATATGTCATTGATAATTTCTCGTAATTTCCATCCATTTTCAAAAATGTCCCTTCTAATGGAAATTGATCTGTTACGTTAACCATACAAGATCTTTACAGTTTTGTAATGTGAGCCGTGTGAAAGGTAATTTCTCAAATTGCACATCCATTTGGTAAGGTTTTCCGGCTAAGATCGTAACATATAGTAGCATGGTTACAATGTTAAATCAATGAGAGCGTCCAAACTTTCCCGCGAGTAACCAGCATGGTGATAGAAATGGAACACGAGTAAATTGAATTAGTTCCTTGAGAAGGTTTATTCAAGTGTTTGATAGTATTAGGATATCACGAAGTGTAAACTCTTAACAGTTCCCCGTAGCAATAACAATCCTTAATAATAGTTAATTATCTTGAAAACTTAATAAACATTTGTGAACAGCTACTGTTTTTAGATTTCAAATATTAAATAATAAGTCCTCCAGTTGCATGTGTTAGATAGTATTTTACATATAAAATTCGAACGTATTTCTTTAGTTACTAAAATATCTTACCTTGTTTAAGTCCTACTATATTATCAGTACAATTACATGCTCTCAGTTTCTCTTTCACCAGGCACTCCGTTATACACACGGTTTCACTGTAGTAATGAAAATACATCAAACCATCGTTCTCTTCCGGGAGTATACATCCTCTTGATTCTACAGGTAAACTGTACACATTCTCTTCAGCTATTTCCTGAATAATGTTGTAGTTAATACTTAATTCTGGATAATATTTACCTATAATTCTATTCTCACTCTTTACGAAATGGTGTTTTATTGGTATATCGTATTCGCCTAACAAGTAGCACTGAAAATGAAGAATAATTACCAATTATTAATAACATATGCAATCTACATTAAATAAAGCCTAAGTTAGTTACAACAAAAGGTCTTATCAGTATAATAAACTCAAGAGATAGAACTAATTTCGATAAACAGTTTATTGTAGAATACATTATAAAATAAATTCTGATTCTAAACTAGTATTTATAACTGAAGGCAAAAAAACAGCAGAAGGTGGGAATACTACAATTTACCCGGGACACATGTAGTTGGAAATTCCATCTGTAAGAATCACTGTAGAACATTTATATCTGAGCTTGCTCCAAACTCCATTTATATCTGAGCTGGTCGTCCAGCTTGCTCCCGTGTATGGATAACATTACCAATGATAACCGTATTTTTTAAAGTAGGGTATGTATGTATGTTCCTCAGATAACTTTTCTCTCCTTTCCAAACTGCCAAAAAATATGAATCCGCCACTGACCACGGTACTTTAACACAGAAGAATAGCACAAAGTAGATTGAGTAATTGCTCTGCACATAGGTATTTAAAATCAAAATCATGAAATCTATTTAGTTATAACAAAAATGAACTAACTATTTTGGATATTTTATATTTAATAAATTATGAAAAGTGCATAATTTGCGGAGAATTAAAACAATACCGAAAATTCGCTCAAAATGGGGACAGGAAGTCTGATAAGTGTAAAATATGTTATATAGCAGAGAAGAAAGAAATTGAGCATGGTTTAAAATAGTCTGGACCATTGCTAGATTATTCACTCTTATCTAAAGAACGAATGGCTGAAATACATAATAAAATGTTAGAGCATGACTTTATAAAAATAATGTATCTTTTCTTTAAGGATATAGACACACCATTTATGATTTTAAGACCAGCTACATTATCGGAATGTAAGTTTGTAGATTGAACATATAGTCCCATACGACTAACAACACCAGCACCACAAGTTATTTTATTTAAATATATAATATGTGTTGGTTTCCCACCATATTTTACTAGAAGGAACGAAACTACATCTTGTTGTGACTTAACTAACGAAAAAATATTAATAATAAATGTGTTGTATGTGGGTTTCCTGCATATTATAATGAGAACTTTTGTTCCATATCCTATATAAAGCTTCATAATTGGGTACAAAAAAGATTGCCAGAATTTAAAGAAAATGGATATAATATCACTAACTACAAATCACCAGTAGATGACTAACATAATTACTGAACATCTAGTTTGCTTATGGATCTTTATAGAACTTAACTATAAAGAACTTACATCTACTTCTTTTCTATCTTACAATGCCCCCAAGCTAGTGTATTTACACCATCTCGTAATATATATCTTTTATCATCTGAAGAATCTGATGCTAGCTTATGAACGGTTATACTATATATATCATATTTATAACTTCTAATGAGGTTTATGTCCTTATCTTTTGACATTTTTAGATAAGCTTTCTTTATAATCATTAAACTGCAACTGCTTTGCTATTACACATTTAGTTACTCCTTTAGCCTTTTTCTTTTCTTTATTTTCTACTCTATAAGCATACATCTTAGCTCGTAGCCCAACAAACTCAGTGATTATTTTACCTTTATTCTCATATTTCATCTTATCTATTACTTTCTTATTTATCGGTGGTATTCCATATTCACTCGTATCAAATTGGTTAATCATTTGTTTTAAATCTTTATAGAAATCATCAGTCTCAATCTCATATATAAAGCTATCAGTATCAGATAACACTATAGCTGTTATCAGTATAACAGCTATAGTGTTATAGTGAAAATCATACATTAAAAGTTTTGATAGTTCTAATACGCTCATATCAACATATATTGGCTTATTAAATGTCAATTGCTCTTTTTCATATGTATAGTACACAAATTCTCTGTAAATATTGTTATGTAATCAAAATTTGGTTTTGCAATTAATTTTTCTACTCTTTTAGGATCATATTCTAATTGTATGGGCTGTATCTTTCGAATATTTTCCATTGTTTTTCCGAATACCGAGTTATTTATGAACTTATAAAAATCTTTTTCAAACTCATTTTTAGCTTGCGTTTTCATCTCTGTATTTAAATCTATATTTTTCTTTAACCAGTCTGATTGTTTAAACTCTAATATTCTACCAACCTCCTTTAACCTCATTCCAAGTGGCATATATAGTTTTAAGTTTCTATAGTGAATTACTTATCTTTTTTATTGTAAAGTGTTGTTAATAATTTTGACTGTTTAGATTCTGTTGGACACATGTTTACTGGAGCTAATGGTAAATCAGAATGTTTCTTATGTAAAGGCTTTGGATATTCTAAATCAACTTCTAGTATACAGAGAGTTTCAGAATCATCTGTAATATTCATTATATTTATATCAGGTTTAACCCACTTAAAACCTTTTAAAGGCATTCTTTGACTCATAACCCAACCATACAAGTTTTTGCATCTAGATATGTTAAATATGTTGAACTCTCATCTTAATTATAATTTCCCATGTATTTGTTATTTGCTTTTACTTCATTGTGAGATTCCACGTCTTATAGCCTTTTTCTATCATTAATATTTTATCATAATCAGTTAACATTTCTAGCTTAATTTTAGTCATTTTTAACATTGCATCCCACGATAAGCCAGGTTCTGTATAATACCATGCAGGATCTAATCCATATGCCTTTAAACACACATGTCTAAAGTTCTCAAATATATCTGTTAGTTGAAGGACATCTGTTTTGTAATAATGTTCAGTTAAGTCCCTCACTAACTTATGATCGAATTCTTTACAAACTCGTACATGAAGCTTATGGAATTCAGGACTCATTTTTTCTCCTGTTAATCAGTTTGTAAATTTGTCTGGAGATAATGGAACAGGTTCTTCTAATTTTTGAAATGAATCAACATAATCAAATGGATAATCACCTTTAGTATTAACTAGATCAAGCTTATCAATCGGGAAAAACTTTAATGTTTCTCGAAATTGTTCTGGCTTTAAATTACTAGTTAACTCTGCTAAACTCTTTGACATAAATCTAAATGAATCAACAACTCTTAAATTTATTCCTTTTTTGGTCCTGCTTTTACATATTTTTCATATGTTATGTACCTTTCCTCATTATTAGCGACTAGTTTAATTTTCTGTGTATCATACGCTAACTCTTTAATAAACTAATGCGTATCATAGCCAGTTAAGTTGTGAAAAAATACTGGAACAAAGTTAGGATTTTTATAGTTTAAATTACAATAACTGTGAGATTCACCTCTAAATTTTCCACTTAAATGATCATGATCTCTTACTTTTCCTTTATTTTTATTTATCTTATACAAACACTTTTTTTAAGTCATTCTTCCATTCTCTTATTTTTTCACTCATATCATCTCAATCCTTGTAGAACCGTATTTTCCCCTTTAATATATTTATTTTTTTCTCAGCAGCTGGTGGTAAGTCATTCAAGTTTTTCTCACATATATGACAAATATCTGAACTGTTATAAGCTTCTATTTCTTCCTGGTAAGCGGGTTCATATCAACTACCCTTTTATACATTTTCTTGATTTCTATTGCCTCTTTTTTAACATTTCAATAAATACTGTTGCAGCATCAGGACATATATAACTAACGGGCGATTTATAGTCTCTATTTGAATATTTGACATAGTAACAAAAACTCATTGAAACATGCTTTTGATATTTTACTGTTTTAGTACAATTGTGTTCTATGTTTAATTTACATAAGATACATTCAAAGTCAGCAATTATCGTAAATGGAGCTCTCAATGATCGATTATAATTTTGAAACTCAATTTGATTGACATATGATTTAGGAAGTTCTATTCTAACAGCCACATGTTCTTTACAATATAGCTGATAGTTTTGCAACTGCTTCTCATTTCTAAAATGTCTTGTTAAACATCTATCACAGAAATATAACTTCTCAGTATGTTTTATTACTTGACTTCTTATTAATCATGATATGTTTTTCTCGCTTGTTTTTGTGATTTTAAGTGGGTATGCATTATATTTCTTATCATAGCTCTATACATTAATAGAAATATGACTTCTTCTTTCAAATTTTGAATATCTTTTAATTGTACAGGAAATTCAATAGCATCGCAATATTTTTTGTAACTTATTAAGAAGCTCTTTATATGAAATGAAATGCAATCCTTGAGTTTTACGTCCCACGGTTATGCCGGTTAGGCTAAAGGAGACGGTGATTATGAGAAATGAATGAAATGGTGGAATGAAGAAAGTGAGAGGAAACGGGAGAACCCCGAGAAAACCCACGCACACGGTGTTTGTCCACCACAAATTTCACTTGGCGGGGGCTGGGATCGAACCCGGGAACCCAAGCACCAAAGGTGAACGCTCTACCACTGTGCTATCGCGGCCCCGAAGCTGTTTATAATGTGAAGGTCTTTGATACTGAGAACATCTGTCTATAGGTTTTAAATAACATGCAATAGCGCATAAGAAACATTTATTGTCTTAATTTTTAATATTAATCACTGCTTTTTTACTTTTAATTGGTTTATGAAGTTCTATATAGGAAGAAGCTCTTAATGGTACATATTTGTTTAATGTGATTAGTAAGTATTTAATTTGATGTAAAGTCCATCCTGATCCTCTACCTTTAAATTCTTCCATTTCTCTGCGAAGCTTTTGTTTGGCATGGGATATATATATTCATCTAAGTTAGTTAATTCTAATATTCTCTCATTTGATTTTTTGAAATTGCGTTCTTGTATTTCTTTATCTTAAATATAGTCACAAATAAAAACAAGGTTTACTTTAACTGGATGAAATTTTAATTCTTCTTTGATTTTGTTAATAGCAATTCTTCCACTCGTATCTAAAAAATATTGCATCTTTATATCCACCTGTATAAACGCTTCCACCTGTATAACCACTTAATAGTTTGTAAACGCTTCTAGAATGCTGCTTCTTCTAATTCAACTTTGATGGTTATACGTGCTGGTTTAGTTTCTTCAAATACATCTTTTTTAAATGGGAACAGTTTTGAAGCTTTCTTCCTACTTAATCTCTTAGGTTTTGGTTTATTCAAAAATGTCTTCTTGAAAAGGAAATGTTTGGTTAAAGTTTAATCTGTTTTGCTCATCTTCATGTTGTTTAATACGGTCTATCAGTTCTGCTTTTCTTAATCGGGAATATCTTTCGATTCCCTTTTAATTACATTGTCGTCTTAACTCTACTACAGTAAATCTATTATAATTAATCATCTTATTTATTATATAGAAAATCTTACTATCACTCTTCAATTTCTATCTTCACCAAAATTTTTAAAATCATTTCTAGTATCTAATACCACAGCTAATACTCATTCTGACGTGGGAAATCTCGATGTCTATTAGCATATTGTATTAGAACATGGCTTGCATGGGGAGAACCCATCAAAGCTACTATTGATTTAATGAAAAATGATTCATTTTTATTAAATGTGCCTCCTCACCATCATTTGTGGACTTAATCTCTTTATCGCTATCCCAATTTGATTCTGGTGTAAATCTTTCTTTTAATAACATTTCTTGTTCTTTTAATATCATTTCGTATTCTTTTAATAATATGTGGTTTTCTACTAGTGCTGTTATGATTTTAAGATCTTGATGAATAAGGATAATTTTATTTTGTATCAATTTACAATGTGTTTCCATATTTATTATATAGAAAATTAGCAAAAATGATTATTTTTTTAAAGTTATATACAAAACGAGACTATGGAAAGTAAATCCATTCCCAAACTTAAACAATACTGCTGAGAGAAAGGAATACATGGTCATTCAAAGCTTACGAAAGCAAAAATAATAACCTTAATCAATGAGCATAAAAATAAGTCTCTAAGAACAGCTACCACACATTCACAACAACCGAGAGAGCAAGATAAAACTGCTTTAACAAATTTACAACGACTAACTTAACTTATAAAAGACATGGTTCAAAAGTTAAATCCTGAACATATCGTAAACTACTTTCAAAATCCGCTTTGTAGAAATATAGTTATAGATGTACTAAATAGTCGAAATTTCGAAGAATGGAAGCAAATGTTAGAAATAAAGAACTTATGCAATGAATTTCTACATACTTTTGAAAACAAGGTGCATTGGCGTTCAGTTATATCAAACCATAAACTATCACTTTCGTTTATTGAAAACCATGAAGAACACATCGATTGGGTCAGATTTTCAAAAAGAAAAGACCTACTTAAACACGAAAAACGTCATTAACAAGTATGGTGATAAATTTTCCTGGGACAAATTGTGTGAAGCAAAGTATCAAGATCAAGATGTTATCATCATTTAAAACCAGAATAAGTATTAAAACATAAAGAACATACAAGACAACATATTCACTGAGATTACTACACGTATGATAATGCTCGATGAATGAGTGAAGATTTTCTTAATAAGTTTAAAGAAAAGATTGATTGGCTTGCGTTCAGTAAAAAAATAAGTGTAGAAAGTACAGTATACACAGAAACAAGCTATTAAGTTTTGTACACAATTCAGAGAATACTTACGTTTGGTTATAATCTCTCATCATTCAAATTTGCTTAAACTTGCATTCCTAAGAACCTTTAAAGATTAACTCCGTTCGAATATAGTTTCTAAAAAGTGTTACATTGAAAGAAAAGAACTAACAAACTTCTTGAGCGAATTTAATTCTCTTATCGATTGGCAAGCTATTACACCACAACTAGATGAAACACATGTGAGAAAATACCAAAATAAAGTTTATTGCCCAAAAGTTAGTTTAGATGATATAAGAAAAGAATTCATTCTTGATTTTGAAAGAAAAGGCTTAGATTTAAGCAAGATAGTATATACTTGTTGGAATAGGAGGTTCTCTGAAAACTTTCTAATAGCGATGAAAGACAAGATCAATATAGTTGAATTCTTAATAGTAAATAAGCATGTTAGCAATCCCCTTAGAAAGAAACTAATATTACTTTCAACAGGTTTACACTTAATACAAAACTCAGAAGAATGTTCAATATGCAAAGAAACAAAAACTCAATTGTGTAAAACAACATGCGAACATGTGTTCTGTGTTGAGTGTATGCTTATGTGGTTAGGTAATAATAACACTTGTCCTTTGCGTAGAGCGGTTATACATAACAACAACAACAGCGACAACAACGATACTGAATATTCTACAGAAGAACTTAATTTTGATAATCCGGTTTATTCTCGATATCCTGAAAGTCCTGATATTGATAGCACATTTAATATGAAGAAGAAGACTAGAATTATGTTACTGTAGATTAATGTTAAGTTTTTATGAATAATAATCATAAAAGTTATATTTAAAGCTTTTACATAGGATTAGATATTAACCGATCATATAAACCATTAATATTTTAACCAAATCTTCTTCTGATAAGGATGTCCAAAACTCATTACCCTTACCTTTACGAATATCTAGTTCTTGCTGCATTAGATTGAATAACTTAATACTGTTAGGATCTCTAAACTTTTCGTATATTATCTCATGATTTGGATATTTTCCTTCTGCTTCAATTAGAGGCTTATATAGGCTTCTCTTTTGGCATCTGATAGCATAATAAGGGAAAGGATTATTAAGTTTGTTCTTCTTGTATATGATTAGGCAATTATCTTATGAATTATCGTCTGTATATGGTGCTGCAATTTATTTTAAGCCCTCGTTTTGAATTCTCAATCTCTCCATTGTGTGTTCCCCTACTCTTATTTACAACTCTTTTTGGTTTTCTTGAATCTGTTTAAAGTCTTGTATGAAGTAATCTTCGATTATATTGTAACACTTATCATAAAACTCATATGAATTCCAACACGAGATACTAAATATTAATTAGTTTCTTTCATATGTTCCTGATACTAATAGATCTTGTTTCTTTGTTCCTTTTGACTCAACTATGTAAATTGAGTTTTGGTGGTGCATATCTGGCCCACCTAATTTCTTGTTCTAATATCGTAGGATGCCTTTTGATTTATCTAACCTTGTCCAATGTCTAAATTCTTTTCCCCCATTTTGACACAAGTTAGTATCATTGAAATATCCTGTACTATTATCTATAATCAATTTGAAATCACCAAAAACACCATACCAATAATTGTCTTTAATCTGTTCGTAACAAATATCATTTAAACTAAGAGAACTATCAATAGTACCCATATTTATTGTTTAGAAGATAAATTTTTAACTTATTTTTCCTCGCTATCTGCAAGTTTTATTTTGTAAGTTGCTTTAGTAAAGTTCCTAGAATTAGAAGAATAAAGATTTTTGTTACTGTGTAAGAGGAGCTTTCAAGGTAGTCTGAATTCGGTCCACTTAGTTTGTTATTATAATATACTAGCCTTTACGGAATAATAACCTTAAAATATAACACTTATATTTACACTACAACGTTACTTTTATATATCCAACTATTATATGAATCATCAAATCCCTGCCATTTAACGTATACTTTGTTACCTTTCTTTCTCAACACCTTCTTCACTAAGTATTCATTTTTATGTTTCGTCTTTAAAAGTTCTGGTTCGTAAAATCCGCCTTCTACATCCTCTTCTAAAACTTTAATTCTATACGTAGGAAGATTAGATGGAATGACTTCGCTAATAACAAATACTTCTGTTGACCAATTACGTGTATATCCTTTCTCAAATAATCCTTTCGATTTACTTATATGAACATAATCGCCTAATTTGTATTTGGGTTTAACACGCTTATATTCTTTTTGATAAACGTTCTCCAATATTGTTCGTTCATTTTTCTTGTTAACTTCTATAGGCTTCAAACTAATTGTTCTATGAAATTGATTATTATATTCGCTAACTAGTGTTGGTAATCTCTATCCATTTATAATTTTCTTGTGTTGTAAACTTCTTCCACATGTTTTGTTTAAGTGTTCTATTGAATCTTTCAACAACAGAAGCTTTCTTACCGCTATAGGTTAAGTAACGGTTAATCATAATTACCTCCATCAACTTCTTAAATTGCTTATTGTAAAACTCTTTGCCTTGATCTTTTTGAAAGTTATTAGGATTTCTAATTTTTAATATTGGTTCAAATGGTTCTGTAACATTCTTACTGCTCTTATCTTTAACAGGAACGGCAAAAGCATATTTTGAAAACACATCTATAATCGTTAGCAGATACTTATAACCTTTATTTAATTTGAAAATACCTTTTAATACTCCGCTATCCATTTCTACAAGATCTGCTTGCCATAAATCATCCATACCTTAACAATAACACTTATCCTAGGATAATTCTTTCTGGAAGGTTTGTGACTTTCCTCTATAATGTCTTCTCTAATACCTTTACCTTCTTCTAATCAATCTTTCTTTTTAACAAATTAGATTTAGTAACACCGCATACAGAACACATATCTTTCTTAATATATTTTCCTTCTTTGTTTCTTCTATTCTAATTTTACGTTTCTTTGTATCTGTCGATTTCTTGCACTTAACACAATACATCCTGTTTATTATATAAAAAATCATTTAAGTTCTTTTTCTACGTACATAATAATAGATAGTAATTGTCCTTCTTCGGAAGCTGATTTTTTTCCTGCTTGAAACGTAATTACATCAACATTTTTAACGTCTAATGGAAAAGTTTCAACTAAAGTATCGTTTTAAAATAATATGTAGATAGTATTTATCCAAACTTAATTCTATATGCATTATTTTCCCATTATAGAGAAACTTATAACCATTCGATATATTAAATATTCTAAAGATTGGGTCTTTAACATTCTTAGTTTTCAATCGTCATAATAGATTTATAGTTTCTTTCTTCATAATTTACTTCTTTGTTTGATTTTTGGTAATCTTCTTTTGTAACAAATTTATTTATATCATCCTTTCTAACAACATTCTCTAACTACGATGACATTTCCGCTTTGTATTTATTGAATTCTGATATAGAAACCTTTGCGCTAAACAAAATAACTACATTATTATTAGCCTTTTGGATTTCTTCCATATATTCTTTCCTCAATGCATTAACATGGTCTGTCTTTATGTACGTGTCTTGTAATGATTTTAATACATTCTCAAATTTGTTTGTATCACTTTCTAATAGAATATTTATTGATTCAATCTGATGAAAAGTTACTACATCTTGATGGTCAATAGCATCAGCTACATTAACAAGTCTTTTGTTTTTAGAATCAACCAATATTCAATTATTTGATGTAAAAACTTTATCATTCATCCTACTTTTAACATTACCAAAGATATCCATATTTATTATATACAAAATTTATATCTATTTTACAGCGAGAAGAACAGTTATACAAGCTTCACCAAAATCAATCAAATCACCATTCTCATCTCGAATTGAAACTTTGAAATTATTAAATTGGTTGTGATGTATTGGGAAAATATATTTTCTGTAGACTCGTATACAATTGGTTCTTTAAGTTCTGCATTTGTTCTAAACGTCGCAATTAAATCTGCTTCGTTATGTGTTGTATCATTATGTTTTAAAATCACACCTTCAGCTAAATCACAATGAATATTTATAGTATCAAATGGATGAAGCCTTGGCACCTTATCTCCTGCATGTTCTATGCTTCTGGTCAAGTTTTTCTCACTAAAACTTAATACAGTGTTAATGGTATCTAAGGTTATATCACACAATCTGCTAAATATTTTAACTCTGTTTTTCTTTCTGTCTTCAGTGAATTTAAAATCTAAAATAGTTTTAAAACTATCTGTGCTTGGAAGATTTGATTTAATATATTCTTCTAATTCTTTTAAATTATATTGTCCAGGTTGAACTATGAGTTGCTCTGAAAGATAAGGATAGTCAGGAGTGTTACTACAAATTGTGTGTTAAGTATGTTGCATAAAATCCTGCAAGAGCTATTTCTAAGTTGTTTTCGAATGGGTAATGTAAAGACATGTTTAAAACAAATGAATAACCATTTAAATCAAATACTTTCATTTATTATATAATAAATATTAAAATGGATAATTATGATATTAAAGTAAGGTTAACAGAAAAACCCACAGAAAAAGAGGAACGGTGTGTTGTTACCTGATGATATAAGATGTCTAACAGTTGGACCTAGTGGATGCGGAAAAACAACACTAATGATTGATAACTTTTTATTAGCACCAGATGGGCTTAAATATACAAATGTTTATATCTATTCTAAAAGCCTACATCAACCTAAATATCAACAGCTAATGCAACTTTTTCAAGATATACAATTTAATATTAAATATACAATTGCAATAGTAAAAGGAGACAACGAAGAGATTATTCCGTTAGATGAATGTAAGAATGATTCTGTGGTAGTGTTTGATGATTTCATTTAAGAACAACAAAACCATGTTAGTGAATATTTTAGTCGAGGTCGTCGTAAAGGTTTAAGCTCTTTCTAACTCGTACAAACATATACTAAGGTAACAAAACAGCTAATAAGAGATAACTTAAGATTTCTTTGTATCTTTAGACAGGATAACACAAATTTAAAGCACATATATGATAAATTTGTTGGAACAAATATGTCATTTGAAAAATTACAATCCTTATGCAATAAGTGTTGGGAAAGAGAGTATGGCTTCTTAACAATATATATGACTAGGAAAACGAATAATGGTAAATACAGAAATAAAATTAAAGACTTCTTAAAACTGTAAGTTAAACATAGATAAACGTGCTTAAACGTGTATGTTGTTACGTTAGGTTACGTTTTTTATATAATAAATGAGTCAGTTAGATGCTGCTGAAGCTAAGAAATATATGAAGTTAAAAAGAGAACTTGCTAAAAGATTTAAGGAAATTAAACAAGCTAATCGAACCAAATATGGAAAATGTAAAGAACAAGATCAACCTGTTATAGATGTAATTGAAGGCTTAGAACAAAATATATGAAAAGTAACAGAAGAAAATAAAAAAAAATTCAAGAGTTAGTTCCAGTTCTACATATAAGCGCAAAAGTAGATTCAAGCTTATTAGTAACACCTCCTGTGTATGAGAGTTCAATAAGTAAAAGCGATACACCTATAACAGAAATCAAACATATGAAAAAGCAAGTTAAGTGTAAAGTAGAAGGAATAGAATCTTTGTAAGCTACCATTTTGGTAAGATTGCTTCGAGATAATATGCAACTAGAGATAATAAAAGTTTTGGAAATCAACCATATGGTGATGGAAAAATCGTACATATGATTGGGGATACGGAAGTTAAAATTCATAGTGATGATTTAGTTATTAATATTTGACATTATACAGGAACATAAGGTTTATGGGAATTACTAACAAAACATAATCCAAAATACTATAATGAAGATGATCTAGAAAAATATACACAAATAGTTATTGATTCTAATGTAGTATTTCATAACAATGATCCAAATACAAGAAAAGAAAGATCTAATAGAAGCGAAAAATACAAACAAATTATCAAACCTATTTGGGAAAGATATATAAAACCAAAACTAGAACCAACACCACCAAGAAAGAAAACACCAAAGTCTGGAGAAGGAATAAAAATATACAACGAATTACCTAAAGAATTTATATGGATGGATGATGTGAGAAAAATACTTGACCGATTAATAGTTATAAATGAAGAAGAGAAAGCTGGAAATGATAACTTTTATAATGAGAAAGTAGGTATAATGGATATGATTAATTCTAAACTCACACAACTTTCTTCTAATGGTCCAAAGGCTATAGGTTAAATGATAAGGATATTGAATACGTTACCTCCAAAATTTTGGAACAGCGAGAAGTATGGAAAAGGACTACTGAATAATTTGATTAATAAATTTCCATTTGAATTACATATTCCAGGATTTTCGTACTGTGGTCCGGGAACTAAGCTACAAGGAAGGTTAGAAAGAGGTGATAAAGGTAATAACCCACTAGATGAAGCTTGTAGAGAACACGATATTTACTACAGAGATAATAAAGATATAGCATCTACACATATTACAAACAAAGAATTAGAAAATAAAGCATGGGAAAGAGTTTTTGGTAAAGATGCTAATCAAATAAGTGAGAAGCTACCTGCTCTTGGAACTGCTTTAGCTATGAACACAAAAGTAAGGTTTGGTTTAGGTTCGTAAGTATTATGTTTAATTTTTATGGATTTTTTCATAAAAGATTTATGATAAATACAAGTATGACATTAAATAGTTTTACATTTACAATTCCTAACGAGGAACTTAAACAATAAAATATTGATCCCATTTTAACTAAGGAACAAATAAATGATGAAGCTAAAAGGATGAAAGAAGGTACAAAAATGCATTTAACTCTTTCTATACCTCAAGTTAAGAAAATAAAGAAAGAAATAAGGCAAACGATAATAATGTTCACTATGGATGTTTTATATTTACTATTCCAACCATACTAGCTTTAATAGGTGCTCTTGGTTCTGCTACTGCTAGAGTTCCTACTGTAGTCAAAACGGTAGAAGATGTGAAAAAGGATAAAGCAGAACTAGAAGAACAAAAAATACATAACTTACCAATGGAAAAGAAACAAGGTGGTAAGCTTACAAAAAACGGAAAGCCAAAAAAAAGAAAAAGAAAAATGAAACCTTTAAGTAGCTTGGATCTAATTCATTTTGTTAAACAGCTTAATAGAAGAAAATTTAGATGTGTATTTATGAGTGATGAATTACATAAACAACCAAAGAAGAATGAGTGTGGTATTGCTAACTTTGATAGTCTAAAAATATAGGAACTCATTGGATTTGTTATTGGAAAGAAGGAAATAGAAAGTATGTGTTTGATTCATTCGGAGATAATCCACCAAAGACTCTTGTAAAATACCTTGGTCATAATATAGACTACAGTAGCAATCGTATACAACATTTAAACGAGGTAATATGTGGGCATTTATGTATTGTGGTATTAAAAATGTTTACAAATGGATATAGTTTTTCAGAAATCATTAGTCAGGTGAATAGGAATAACGATATTTGGAGAAGGTATATTTAAGTTTAATTTATGTGTTGAATTCATAAAACGATAACAATATTTTTTCTTTATAATAAATATGGATAAAATAGCCATATGAATTACAATCATTTAAACCTAATTAAGAGACAATCGGAAATTTAAATAAACCAAACAAATCTATTGAGTTTGATATAGATGTTTTGGTTGGGTTTGTTCATTCATATTATGCAGATATTTATGTAACTTTTGAAATTAGAGGTAGAGATGCTAATGGAGAATATACTGCTGGACAAAATAATAGACTTGTTAATAACTTCTTCCCACATCTGTTTTCTCAAATACAAGTTAGTAAACATGGACATTATTTATTATCCTGTTTTAACTTCGACAGTTGTAAACACATGTACAATTTCAAAACCAGAAGCAAATCATTATGATGAATGTGGATGGGAACCAATTACTTGGCAAAGAAAATATGAAGAATTAGTATTTTTACTAAGACGTTTACAAAGATTTTGTTTTGATTATAAAGATATTATGTGGAAAGGAGGATTGAAATATACATTTGAAAGAACTGGTTCTGATGATAATGCATTTGCTATTTGGAAAACTAAAAAGCAGGATGGAACGTATGAGAATGACCAACCACATCCAGGTAAAGTTAAGATTACAAATATGGAGCTAGGAATGCCTGTTGTTAATTATGAACCTAACGATGCTACCCTTGCTAAGAACTAACATGTTAAAAGAGGGTAAGATTCCTATTTCCTTCAACATATATCAATCTTTACAAAAATCAGTTACTGGTAAATATTTGGAATTTGATCTAACCACACAATTTAACTCAAGTGAATTTAATATTAATAATTTTGTAATTGCATTTTTCCAAACTGATAGGAATGATAATCAAAAAAGAGATTCAAGCTATTTTGATCATTGTAAAGTACAGAATATCCATTTTCGTAATTCTAGAAGTGAGCCCTTTCCTTTATAGTCTTTGAACTTAGATTTTGAAAAGCATAAATATCTCAAAGCTTTCGAAAGAGTTACAATTGGAAAGTACAAGAGAGTTACAATTGGAAACATTGAGATGTTTTAATATCCTAAAGAGTTTTTTATAATATAGATCAATGTTTGTGATTAACACGAGCAAGCATAAATCAGTAACTGTAAATGATAGAACCAATTTAAAATTAACTGTTAATTTTGAAAGCTATGTACCAGGTAAAACAATTTGTTATCGAGAAGATATAAATCAATTATCTTTAGTTTGTAAGTGTTTATATGGCAATATCATAAAAACTTATATGTAAACCAAGAAGGTAAACAGACTGTGATGCAAACCGTACAAACGGAACGAATCGTTCCACTTGTGTTTAAGCTAAGATGAATGATGAATTGTGTTTACTAGGAACGAAACGTTCCACTTGTGTTTAAGATAAGATGAATGGTGGATTGTGTTTACTAGGAACGAAACGTTTCACTTGTGTTTAAGCTAAGATGAATGATGAATTGTGTTTACTAAGAACGAAACGTTCCACTTGTGTTTATTTAATGAAACCAATAATTTAAAAATGATCATAAAAACTTATTTAATAAAATGAATATACCAGATAACATTCTACGAGAGAATCTAATTGCGTTAATTGAGGATACTATATTAAGACTCCAAAATTTACTAGCAAAAATAAAAAAATAAGAGATTAAAATATATTTATTTTACTCTTATTGCATTTTCGATACTGCTTTCTGGTTCTACAGGATTTATAAATATATTTATTCGTTATAGTTTACTCGATTATTACAACAGCCTTTGCATCTGCTTCTTCCGTTATCACTGGTTTATCAAAACGATTTAATATAGCTTCGAGGAAAGAGTATTATAAAAATATGGTTACTCAAAATACTATGTTTAAGGATAAGCTTAATGTTATTAAAGTAATGAATGGAGAATTAACAGACGAACATATAAAAGACATTGTTGATAGAATTAACCCATTAACGCCGTGTGTGATCATATGATCACAGCAATTAGTACTTATCAAAACAAATCTTATGTAACTTGTGTCAGTGGTTTCTTTACATGATATGCATTACCTACTAGGAGAAGGTTGTGGTAACACAATTCAAGCAAATTAAGTTCCATATTGCCGCTTCAATGCAATCTGGAGGCACAGCTGTTGGTATTGCACCAAAAATATCATAAAAACGGCATTATCTTCACAGTAGATATTACAATATATTCTTATATTTTACCCTTTGCAATTATTTTGTTCTTGGTTATATTTTAGAGATGCCAAATGTAGTAACACTGTACATTTCACTCATCTGAAAATATTTGGTTCATGTTTAATGAAGTTTTTCATCAGTGTGATCGTATGAACACGCAAGGCGTTTAAATATAGTTTTCTCTCTTACGTTTATATATAAAAATGTCTATAGTACAGTAAACTTTTGCAGATAAATTAATTTACAACAGTTTGTACATGCTTTTATTTCACTTCCTTTATTCTTTTCACTTTATTATTATTATTATTATTATTATTATTATTATTATTATTATTATTATTATTATTATTATTATTATTACAATATGACTTTTAGTACTACTATTATTGTTTTTTTGCTTTCATTAGATAGGTGTTTTAGTTCAACAAATCCTTGATATTTTAGAATAGAATGACGTACAATACATAAAGTCATATATCTTGAACCTCCGAAACATAACAACTTTTCGGATGAAGATTTAGGAGAAGAGAAATGCAGTAATTCAAGAGGAAGGTTCAGGAGTATCGACAACCTTACAGGACGCCAATTTGCCAGTCACGCTGAAGTTGTTTTCACAGATAATTCTGTACTAGGTGAAGATGATGTGTCAACAAAGTGGTCACAACTGCGTTTGTATGTCACAGGGCTCAGTCTGTTTATAATATTGAGCGTTATTTCCATTGTGAAAAGAAGAAAACACGCGTAAATCGTCTATATTGATCAAATAGACCAGAATATTCCATCGCATTGAAATCAGGTCCAAATGGTGGTTGTGGACACATTTCTCTTGCATGATTGATGTACCGGTGCGAAATACATGGCTTGTGTTGAGTAAACGTAGGATAAACATCTCACGTTTATAATTTTGAACTTATTTGCAGAAATATAAAGCCGTTCCCTTAGGTGCAGGAGGTCCAATTAAGGAATTGAGCAGTGAGCAATACTGTGTAAGTGGTTACATTCATTCTGGTGAGACGTGTGTTCATATACGTGTGTTCATATACCCTGTGTTCACGCACAGTTCCTGCGAGATGGTTCGAATATAATGAGGGCTTGTACGTACAGACAATATCTTCAAAAAGATCCATAAAGGCCATCTACGTCCGTAGGTGGGGCCTGGTTCCTCTATGGCTCACGAAATATAAACGTAGTATAGCTAACTACTTATATTCAATACCACACTAATATAGCAACCATAGAATGCACCCCCTAGAATTTTTTTCGTTCCTCCCTCAGAAAATCCCATTGATAATGAAATTCAAAACCTACAACTCCATAATCCCAATACTGTGCTTATTTTGTCTTCTAGATTGTAAAAGTTTCTAAGACAATAAACATTTTTCTTTTACATATGTGTGAATAATTTGACGTTGCATTCATGTATTCATGCTATCCGAAGGTGCTTGCTTAAACGCCTAGCGTGTTCACGCGGTCCCACAACGAAACCGCGTACGTCACGAACTTAAAATTTCTCATACGTGGTCTTCACACCCAAATAAGCCCAAATTACCAATTTTACAATTTTAAAATTGAAAACAAAAAATAATTCCGGCGTTAATGGGTTAACTATATATATAATGAGATAAGATCACTACAAAAATGAACAATTTTTTAAAAGTTTCATACAATAAATGAGAAATGGTCTTGCAATTAAACAAGAAAAATAATATTAACATTTTAAAGCTTCTTAAGTTGCAAGATCTGGTAAAAGGAATATCATACGAAATAAGATCATGGAAATTGATAGAAACAAAATAAACTGAGTAAAGGGTATTAGTACATCTAAATGAGAAAAACAAAACCTTATTGCCACAGAGATATAATGAAGATACTGATCAAGTTTTAAAAGAGATGAAAAATAAGAAACTGTTTATGAGGTATGATGGAATGAACAATTGTTCAAATGGTTATAAAATACACCAGTTGTTCTTTAAAAATGAATCTAAGAAGAACAAAAATGACTAAAATTTTTTTCTAAAGTAAAAAATGCAGTGGTTAGTATGGATCCCCAAAAGAAATTTATTTTTACTAATAATTTCAATGTAATTATTAAAAATGTACTAGAAAGCACAGAGATCGTCTTCGAAATTAGTGGTTGTTTATTCAGCTTGAACTATGACCAATGCAGTGAGTTTAAGAAATCATTGTTTCCCATAGAGAACGATGTTAGCAGAAGATTCCATTTTCAGTATCCGAACTTGTAATTTTAAGTATGTTTTAAATTAGAGTTAATTGATTTTAAGAGTTCTATAGTTATAAAGCTATAAAACTAAGACCTTTAGACATACAGAATGCAATGCCATTTGAATTTTAAAGATCTATATAAAAATAAGAGAGGTATTTGAGTTTTTGTAATAATATCCTTAGAGTTATGCAACCTAAAAGACATTCAATAGATAGTAAATTTATTTCTCCTTTGATAGCCGTTCAAATTTTGAAAATTGGTTAATAAATAACGGAGCTATAACAAATTCAAAATTTCGTGAATTTTTACGGGTTTATTTTTGTTTTCGTGAAAATGTTTTTCTTTCAAAAAGTCTCAGAATTTTATGTGGATTATCCTGGTATTTTCCAAATATCTGAATTTCTGATTTTTTGCAGAGTTGCAAACATATTTTTTTCTAAAATTTGCCATTTTTTTATTTGATGAGTTAGCATATTGCAACTATGGAGGGGTAAAACTATCCTCTTAAAAATATTTTGGGTAAACATTATATATTTGGTAAGTGGGTTGGCAACACTGACGTTTTTTCTTTTTGAACATTGATCATTAAGCTAAATATGGCGGCTAGGTGAACACATTCAAGCAGTTACTCACTTACTCATAGATGGCGTTGCTTATTATTTAGTTTATCACTTAGCTAATAGATGGCGTTGCTTGTAGAAGTATTTGTTCATATGTAAGAACCGATTTTCACTTGATTTTTGTAAGTTCGTGTTACCCGAGTGGACTCGCTCATGGTCTGGCCAACTGTAAGTAGTTATCGGCGTAGTCGACGTCGTAAGTTCAAATCGCCTCCAAGCCGGAAGAAGGATTTTCACTCTCTCCTCTTTAAGCCAAACAGATCAGTTGATGTGAAAGGAGACTAGCGCTAGTTGGGAAAGGAAAACGGAGGCACAAGAGAAGCAGCAGCAGCAGAAAGAGGAATATACAGAAAAAGGAGCCTGAGAGGCAGCCGAAAGCAAAACCAAACAAACAAATAAGAGAAAGGCGTAAGTTCTCTCAGGTCCACCTGTGCACAGATTCTGCTGCTTTTTACTTTGAAAATTTATTTATGTTACAAAGTTTTTAGATGTAAGTTTATATGGGTTTAAATATCATAAAAGCCTACTCAATCTCACTTTAGCATTGTTGTTATCTAAATACTTTGTGCTATGTATAGTTAGTTGGATCCTTCTGTAAATGCTTTGTGCTTTCCTGTGTACTGGTCAAAAAATATTGGGAGGGAGAAAGTTGTTTGCAGAACATACATACATACCTTACTTTTAATATGCAAAAAATAGTTGCTCAATCATCTAATTTATCTTATTTTTTTCAAATGAAGGAATACTAAAACGCATTGTCGTTTGATTTTTAAGATTCTGCTGCATATTGTTACAGTTATTCAGTCCAATTATTTTTACAATGGTTACCACAGCGGACACTTACCTTTGAGAATTGAGAAAAAGACATATTCAAAATTATCTCTAGGTCTAAAATTTGTATTCGTTTTAGTTTCTTTTTCTTTTTCTCTCTTCCCATGGAAAAATTGAAATGAAATGTTTGAATTTTACGGCCCACACTTATGCCGGCTAGGCTAAAGTAGACGGTTATAATGACAAATTACTGAAATGGTGGACTGAAGAAAGTAGGAGGAAACGCGAAACCCCGAGGAAACCCACGCTCACGATGTTTGCCCACCACAAAGTTCACTTGTCGTAGGCTTGGATCGAACCCGGAACCCTAAGCACCAGAGAAGAACGCTCAAACATTGAGCCACCGCAGCTCCCTCTTTACATGGATAACAATATTTAAAAAACAATATTAAATTTGAAGCTTTTATCCTCTCGCATAAGGTTTTCATGTATCATGTGGTACATACATAAGGAGATGGGTTCAATTTCCTTTGAAAGAATAAAGTTTGGAATTCATATATTTGCACACATCAGAAGTTTAGGTTTGTTATAACTTAAAAATATTAAAAATATAAAATATGAAATATGGCAAAAGCAGCGTTTTATATTTGATTGGAACTTCTTCATTAAAATTGGCATAGCATTAGGCGTAGTGTTTGAAATATATTTTGAAGATAGATTGTAAAATACGAACGTATAGAGCAACGGAAAACCACATTGTCCTTCACTACACGTAAGTATCTTGATAAAAGGTTTCTAAATTTTGGAAGGAGTACTTACATCCCAAATTTAACCCATTAGGACTCAGAAATGTTATTTTTAAAAACGTTTTGCTCTAATAAGCGAATGCGTTTCCTATAAGCAAATATACAATTATAAACACAGTGCAAAATGATAGTTTTATTGAAATGACTTCACTAGAAAATGAAGAGCTCCTCACAAATGTGGAGAATGGATGTAAATTACTAGGCGTTTACCTGCCAACAAATTTGGGCAAAATACTATTATTTGCGGCTGTTTACCTCCTACTAATACTGGTAATGAACAGTGGCTTGTGTTATACAGAATGTAAGTACTTAAGAATCAGATACTATTACGGTATCCGGGCTCGATCCGTGTACCTTCCCGATTGGGATTTTAGTCCCTGTGAAGGGCTTAGCCATTCTATTACTCTCCAGCATTGCGCTGCCCGGTACCCACCCTCCTTAACCGGCCACCGCGAAGAACTCTCTATTCTTTGCCCCCGAATAATATAGCATTGTACTATTTTATTTAGAGCTTCAGAAAGTTCGTCCCCGCTACAATCGATCAAAGAAGGCACGATACACCTTACCGTAATGGTCCAGATTCGGACGGAACCAACTGGTAGGATAGCTGAGGTGCGTTATGGAAAATAGATGAGAGCATCACCTACTTTCATGGATAAACACAAGTGACATAACAACCATAATCTTACTTCGTCATGCGATCTAGAAAAAGAGAAAACAAACAAATCTAAACATTAGAGAGCCATTTATTCAATAGTTAAACATACCTGTGACACATTGATTATTTTGGATATATTGCCCAATTACGTAGCAAATTCGTAGAAACCTTTTGAAATCGTTCACAAGAACAGTTTTAGTTCGTCGTGGCGCCTGTTACTGTAATCACATTTTTACTAGACACACTACTAATCCGAAATAATCTTCTCGTAGAAATTGTTCTTTCTTCCAATTTTAAGAGTTTATGTAACAGTCTTTCCTGGCTGACGTAATAACAGCATTATGTTGTAGCTACTGTTGGAGAAAATATGTTATTCAGACATTTTCACTTTAGTCGGTAATCATGAGTCCATTACCTTCAAGTGCAACTTGCGAAGTCCTTTGTTTCACTCCTAATTTCGATCACGCCCCCTTGACGTTATAAAATATTACTTGGGGCTGATTTACTTTGACAACGACTTACGTAAAAATCATCAAACCGTCCATATCAACAACATTATTTTTACTGATTGTTTACACAATTTTGCGAAAATTGATATTACTTATAAAAGTATATTAATATTCATATTTTTCAAAGTATATTTGGGTCTAGGCTCGACTTTGTTCTAGAATTTTTGTTGAGTCATCATTTACACACACATACACTTACATTGAAAACTAACTATTGCGTTTTAAACTCTCATTTCTTTCCTTTTCCTTTTCTTCTACCCTGTCTTTTAGCACCACCAGGCGGCAGCACTGTCAATTAGAAACATATACCACACAGAGTGTACAAATTCAGAAGAACGTCACATAATGCACTAACGCAGAATTTGCGTTTATACGAGAAATATTTTAAGCAAAAATTTGGTACAGTTACATTGGCGGTCGAAAGGAATGTACGTGCACCATTGAATAATGGTAAACGTTCAAGAACCCTGACTGTAGTTTCACTTCAATAATCATCACTGTTTCAAAGTTAAGAGGAACACTAGTTCACTAAGAATTTTATAAGAACTTTCGTCGGGTTATACTTCATCAGATGAAAAAGTTTCATTTAACGTAGAAAAACGACGAACGGGTGGGGCATTTATACGCATACATAAAAGTTTATGGGGCTTTTATATGTAAAGCCTTCTTTTTACATTCGGCACTGTCACTAAGTTAAACATTTATATGTGCATGACTCACAATTGATATACAAATAATTCTCATGATATACCTTTAATATTTGATTATAATATCGCTATATGCGCTCTTATTATTAAAAATAACACAAACATTATACGAAATCATGGCATTATTTAAAAGTAAAATATTCACATTACATACTTCACGATATTATGCAAAATTATAGAACCTAAACAAATAATCATTACAAATTACGCAACTTTTCAACAATTAGATAAAACAAATATTATTCAACTAATATATTCCAATATTCCACAAAAGGAGATGAATAAACTTATTTTACACACATTATATTTAAGTTGCATAAATGACGAAGCATACTTGCACTTCTTAAGCTATTCTGACAAAAAGTTACGAAAAACTAAATCGTTATTCACAAATACAAAGGTTACACATCATTTAAATACAATAACTACATGAAATAAATTTATTACCACTCTTTTGTACTGTTACAACAAGAGTGAGGACGGATAGAAGTAAGTCTGCCACACTTTTACGCTAACAAGCGCTTGTCCACTTAAATTTATAAGTATCCCTTCCCCGTTATATTTATAGTTTCATCCCACCCCTTTGGAATGACAACAAGACCTTCTAGTGAAGTAGGAATATAAAAGGACATAGAAAAATGAACCCAAATGTTAAAAATAAATGAGGGAGGGGGAAGTTGCCATTCATAATTTAATACTCGTGTTACAGTATTCCACTGACACACAAAAACTTACTCTCACTCTGATAAAATCAGAACTTATCATCGTTTACATTTGTAATAATACATGAAAGCTAAACAACTCACCTTGGACAATTGGTGGTTTAAGATCTTACAGTTAGTCTTGATAACTTATCGCAAAGCACCAACAAGACAATACGATAATTTATGTAAACGAGAGTCTCTAACTCATATTTCTTTCACATATGAATACTTATGAACAACAGTTTCATACATATTAGCATCTAGAAAACAATTAGGTCCGTGACTTTTTTTTTTACACGTCACGTCTGTTTAGCTTAGGATTCAGCAAATGATTTAACGCTTACATAAGAGTGCGATGCCGACAATCTAGCTTACCGTTTAAATATTGCATATACGAGTTATATTTTAATAGCTCCTTCAACAACAACTGAACATTGAACTTATTACTTTCGCACTTGTTGAAAACAGATAAACTAACTTTTGTTATATTCAAAGAATTTACATTCACTAAAGTTTCCGGTTCACAAGAACCGTTTTTTTTCACTATTTTCTTTTATAGAATCAAATTCTTTTTCATGTATATGTTTCTTAGCTAATTCTAACCAGATGTTCCTAGTTTTCTGAGTGGGTCTCCACACTCTCATACGATCAATAGAATGTACGCCACAAGATTTTCCAGTGAAAGGATCTACAAGTTCAAAGACTTTATCTGAAATTTTATTTTTACAAAACAGTGGACCTTTAAAAACAATTTTTAAAATTTCGACAGTTCCAAAATCATTGCAAATATCATATATTACAAATAAACAATCCGGCAGAAGGTAACAATGTATTTAACCTACGCCTACTTTTGGTTTCTCTAACTCAGCAGTAATTTTGTACTGTTTCATATGCCAAAACATAATGTACGTGAAATCGCAAGTGATTAAGTGGTTTCTAATCACAGCTTTACTTTTGGAACACACCATATTTATATATGCACTCTGTTTTTCAACACTGCAGATGGCAACATTGCATAAAATATTGCTCTTTCTTTTGCATTTTAAAGCACTGAACTGCTTAACTTTCACTTTATTAGCATTAAAGTTCGCACCTTTTAAATTTTTATTCATTATGGCAACACGGAGTCGATACTTGGATCGCATACCAAGTTGTGAATTCAAACACTGATTCATGTTAGACGATTGATTCACTGACTTTTGAACTATACCACAATCTCCACAATTTCTTCCTTCCTTTCGAAAACTTTTAACACGCTTTACAAGCATTTTTCGAAATTTTAATCGATCACTAATATGATTCTTTATTTTAAACTGGTTTTTTGATGCACCTGCATGCTTGGGTTTTTTCATTGCAATGACGCAATTAACATACGTTTTTTTATTAACAAACATTTTTGATCTACATTTCGTTTTGCATTTATTTTTATTTTTAATTTTGGTTCTCAACAGTACGTGTGATTTACTCAGTAACCTGACGGACGTCTTATGAAAAACTTTACATTTCTCACCATTTACAAATGATCTGCGGTCTGCACCTAATGTAACAGCTGATTCAATACTTAACGATTTACTATGATCGCTAGATTTCAAATTACCGTCATTCGTGCAAGCACTTTCGGAAGACAATTCAAAGAAATAAGCAGAATCATTTTTGCGTGTACCATGCTCTAATATTACACTACGATGGTATTGAAATCTACTTTTAAGATTGGAACGCAGAACCTTGTTTGAGAATTTATGAAAGTTATGCAATAAGCGGAATAATTTCTTCACTTTCTTACGGACTTTATGCAACTTTTGTTTGTTTTTCTTACTCTTTTTACTGTAAGCTGATAAATGAGTGCGCCTTCTGACAAGTTTACTGCACATATGCTTTACGCTACTGAAAATTTCACGACAAACTAGACTCTTTTCTTTCCATGAGACAAAGTTGTTACTACAATTGGGAAGCTTACTGAACTCAACACTATTAAATTTGATTTTTGAATATACAGACATCGTGCATACGAGTACAAAGAAAGTTATTCGTTTGATTTGCTTAACTTGTACTTGACTGACTACTAACTCACAACAGTGCAGATTACTTTCAACATGACCTAGTTTGACCATCGTTACATCAACAAAGTAAAAGCAATAGTGCGGACGGGGATACATTCTAACTCTTTAAGCGGTACACTACCTAAAACACTTTCAAATGTTTGCGATAACAAGCTACTAACGCGCATTAAGGTCTCTTTGCCTCGAGTATCATTACAATAAACGACGACATTAGTGCTGTTTTTCGCTAAACGGTATGCACACAGCTCGTGAATGTTATTCAACCCTTCACACAATACACAATTATCTCTTACCTGTCGCTTTTCAACTATTTTCAGACTAGGAGTGTCTGCTACAGCAATCTGACAACAAGAACTTTCGTCAATAACTGGACTACGAGTGTTCGCATATTCTTTACCTGTACAAGTACTAATAACTACAACACCATTTACTTCATTACTTTCTTTCTCTTGTGACTCATGCTTATCATCTAACTGTATCGAAAATCGTTTAACACTATCTGAACCTGCACGATTGATTTTGTCTACACTTTGTTCTAAGCTCTTTTTCAATTTAACAGAGGATTCCTGTAAGGTTGATACTCCAATTGTAATACAGTCAAAACATTTTTCTAATCGTTGTTTCGTTTCATTATGACATTTCTCTACTCGTTGGCGGATTTCATTGATTGTCTCATTAATAACATCGTTGAGTTGCTGTTTGGTATCATTAACAGCACCACTAAGTTTATTAATAGCTTCAAGCAAAGTTTGCAAGCATATATTTTCACTTTCTGTCATGACTACAAGTTACACATTCACAAACACAATAAATATCAATAATATCTTCAAGTTAGCGCATATAGCATATCATGAGAAATGAAACCTGTCAAATGTTACAACACCTAGATCTTCTCCCAGATACTACATCCGTTACGAATCAGTTAATAAAAACGTTAATTATTATTAATTGATCCGTCCCTGAGAGGGAAACGCCATTCTATTATGTACCTGGGTTCAATTCTTGTCTGTCTCTGTTCGACAAAGCCACTCTATTACGGTCCAGCGTTGTGCTGCCCGGTACTCACCCTCCTTAACCGGCCACCGCGAAGAACTCTCTATTCTTATATAGCTTTGCACTATTTTATTTAGAGGTTCAGAAAGTTCGTCCCCGCGACAATCGATCAAGGAAGGCACGATACACCTTACCGTAATGGTCCAGATTCGGACGGAACCACCTGGGAGGAGACCTGAGGTGCGTTATGGAAAATAGATCAGAGCATCACCTACTTTATGGATTAACACAAGTGACATAACAACCATAATCTTACTTCGTCATGCGATCTAGAAAAAGAGAAAACAACATTATGTTGTAGCTACTGTTGGAGAAAATATGTTATTCAGACATTTTCACTTTAGTCGGTAATCATGAGTCCATTACCTTCAAGTGCAACTTGCGAAGTCCTTTGTTTCACTCCTAATTTCGATCACGCCCCCTTGGGGTTAAGTTTAGAGTTACCCCTCCGCTTTTTATAAAAATCAGGAAAATTTACAGGAGAAATGAGGTAAGAAATGATAATTTGAAGTTTTTATTCGATGTTTAGGAATGTAAGTTCAGCATGAGAGTTATGTTTAATACGAGAAAAGATATGTGGAAGTTAGTACTATTTGCCGGATGCGGAAGGTTTCAGCAGCATGGTAGTTGTAAATCATAGCGAATATGGCGAACAGGTGTAACGGATGCTCAAAAATAATAAAGAAAACCTTTTAAATTTTTGTGAAGCCCATGGAGTACTAAAGTTAAGTGAAATGTAACAATTTTTAATACTTTAAGGACTGTTTTTTGTATGTTGCAAAGTCCAAGGGCACCTTCAGACTGGAGGGGCAACTCTAAACTTAAGCCCCCCCTTGTCGTTATAAAATATTACTTAGGGCTGATTTACTTTGACAACGACTTACGTAAAAATCATCAAAACGTCCATATCAACAACACTATTTTTACTGATTGTTTACACAATTTTGCGAATATTGATATTTCTTATAACAGTAATTTAATATTCATATTTTTCAAAGTATATTGGGGTCTAGGCTCGACTTTGTTCTAGAATTTTTGTCGAGTCATCATTTACACACTCACACACTTACATTGAAAACTAACTATTGCGTTTTAAACTCTCATTTCTTTCCTTTTCCCTTTCTTCTACCCTGTCTTTTAGCACCACCAGGCGGCAGCACGGTCAATGAGAAACATATACCACACAAAGTGTACAAATTCAGAAGAACGTCACATAATGCACTAACTCAGAATCTGCGTTTATACGAAAAATATTTTAAGCAAAAATTTGGTACAGTTACAATACATAAAAGAATTCAAAAGAAGCCATAATGTCAATTATGTTGAATACAAAATATTTTAAACATAATGGCAAATCAATATTATGAAAAGGAAACAGTAAGGCATTTAGTTTATGTTGTTTTGATGAATCTTATAGTACACTAAATGCTTTATTTGAAATAATAGTATAATTATGAAACACAAATTGCAAGTGTCAAATTCTACTTTCTATTTTTCCATGTGGAAACATTCGATATACTTGATCAGATCGTCAACAATTAATGTTTATACGTAAATGATTACAAATAGAGAACTAAGTTGCCACCGTTGCGAATTCAAAGTTCCTGTAGGTCCTCCACTGGCGTCTTGTATCTCCACAAAGCAGCGAAGGAAAAAAAATCTATTGGCGTGTTGTCCGGAGACCTTGGGGTCAGGCAATTGGTCGTCTTCAACAAACGCAGAGACTTGGAAATGTCTAGTCCAAATCCCCAATAAGGCTGTGGTCGTGAGGAGGGACATCGCTCTCCTGCAGCAAAGTGTCAGGTAATAGTTTTTCATCCGATGCAAATGTAAACTGTTCCAACCTGTCCAGATGAACAGTCGCGGTATTGACGCATCAGCGAAGAAAAATGGGCTGCAATATTTAATGAGGCACAAGACACGACACGTTGACCTTTAGACTATTTTCCAGCTTACATTGGAGTTATCAGAGCCTCATATACTGATATTGTGACAGTTTACTATCCTGGACACATGCAAACAAGTTTAGTTCCTGAAACCTCACATTAGTTGTCTAATTAAAATTAAGAATGGAGAAAGAAAAATAAATTTAAAAATATTTGAACAAAAATGTACACACATACTCGTTTCATTTCCCGAATCAAAGTTAAAGTAGCCAAGACTTGTTACGACAACCCGTTTGAAACTGGTAGTGGTATAAATCATACTTTGATCTCTTAATCTATATTTGTAATACAAGTTATCGAGAAAAATTGCAAAAAAATGTTCGTCAATGTAATTTATTATCTTCGCCAAGGAAAATGTTGATACTTTTTAAGTATAATAGATTCAAAAATATTGAATTTCTCTCGCTGATAGGGTTGAGACGATGTTTCCCTCTGTAGGTGCTATAGAAAAGTTAAATACCAGATACGTATTTAAAGTATGATATCAGATATATTAACTTTGGTTCGTATCTTCGAGGAACGTAACGTAATTAACAAATAATTGATGAAGACATAAGTTATCTCGTTAGTATGGCTCAAAAATGACTGTAAAATGTTTTTTTTACCTAGCAAATTCGGAATTGCTTATATTATTCTACGTGAGTTAGGTGCTAGTCGATGATTATATTTCTTCCTTTATTTACTCATTGATACCCGCACAGTAACCTGGTCTGCGTCAAAAGGTTAATAAAGAAGTTGAAAACCAGTGTCAAAGTATGATTGAAAGCCAAATTAGGTCTTTCACGTTCGTAAGTTAAGTAGAACCTGAAAGTGAAGTTAAAGAAGAAAAGTTGAAACTAGTGTACGTAAAAATATCGATCCTCTTCTTGATTTCGAAGTTAGTTAAGTATGTGCTAAACAATAATGATTCTTCAGATTCCCACAGTGATAATACTTTTTCTATGGTAAAAATAACGAAACGAAGGAAAAACAAGAAAGAGAGGTAAATATTTAGTTACGTGATTTGAAATATTTTGAAAATTTTCTGGTCATAAGAATGAATTTACAGCCACTGATTTGTTGCGTAAATTTGAAGATCATGATTTGCATATCGTCGTCGGCAATTCAAAACCTGCTTTGTGCATTTTTGTAAATTTTTCAGGAGAAACAAAAAACAGTATCCTGGTTAGATTTTTTGCTTTATAAAAGTGATGTTATAATTAATATTTGATGCTGGACGTAACTTGATACCTTCTCAAATCATAATAAAATAGGTTTAAAAAGAAAGCCAAAATATAGATATATAATTAATTCCTTAATGCACACAGCAGGTTTTGACCGTATTAATTTGCACATGGCAGCTTTTTTCTTCTTCCGTATTACTGATATTAATCTGAAATTTAGATATTTTTTAGATTCCTTCTATGTTCTAAAATAGAATAAAAAGCACTAACTTGTACAGTGAAATTTTAATGTGTAAACATAAAACTGAAAAGAATAACTGACATGACGAGAAAACATTATGTTTATTTGAAGCCAAATTTTGATAAAACATTTTGTGTCCTCATCTTCAATCAAGGAACACGAAGCAATCAGATCATCATATTTAGATTTGGTAATAGGTATACGTCCATGGTGGAGCTTTTTAGGCATAGTAGTGGCATAACTGGTACTGGATCGCCTCAAGGGCAGATTTTTCCAATTATCGCGATGGCGAAGCTTAAACTGAATTTCTCCGGAAGGGAGATATAACAGGCTTCTGATGTCATTAACTGTAGGATCTCCGGCTTTACGACCGGGTCTGAGGGAACTCAGGCAGGCTTGCTCTTCATAATTGTTGAAAGAATCAGACAATAATACTTTTATGTTGAACTTCTTATTTTCTACTGGAGCCACATGCATTCTTGCAATGTAATCCGTTGGGGAGTAAATTGGTGATTTAAAAACTCTCTCTAAGGAAGAATGCACACTGTCAACTTCTATGTATGTGTGGCCTCTTTCTAGTATTAACTGTTTTATGATAATGTTCTTCTTTACAGTCAGATTTGAAAGCATACTCGCCAAGAATCTGTTTCTGTTTTGGTAACTACAACCATCTGAAATGATTACGATGTGCTTAAAGTTCTCTGGAACTCCTGACATATAATTGTCAATGCATGAAGGGAATTCGTTGCTCGTTATTCCGCCATTTGCTTCATGCCACACATAGAGAGTGACCTCTTCGTTGTTGAGCGAATATACCATGAAGTTATGAACTTGCATCTTTTGATTGTAATAATGAGAACTAACTTCAAGCTTCGGGCTGAGTAGAGTGCTCTGCAAGTCAATTTCAATCACAAGTTTTTCCTCGCTTGCAGAAGCTTTGGAGCTGTTTTTAGCATCTTGAGCTTCTTGTTTTCTTGCACGATGTTCATCGTACTCTTCCTTGTGTAAATTCCCACTAGTGTAGGCTGCACACTTATCACATTGATATTTCCGCGGCTTAAAGATGGAAATGTTTCTCTTTTTCAAATGACATTGAAATGAACGAATCGAGGAATGAAAATGTGAATTCTCTTTGCACGAATTGAGAAATACACAATACATATGAGCCTCACTGAAGAACGTACTTTCGACATAGACTCTGCTTGAAGATGCACGACAATAATGGCTAGGAACTTTGGGCAGTAATCCTAACCAGTCATCCATAGCCTTTGTCTTTACAGCAGCATTTTTATGTCTCTCTGACCTTTTGCTAACAGCTTTCACCCGCGGTGCAGCCTTGATCCCTGAAGCTTCTTCACTTCTGATCCCTTCATTTTCCATCAACTCATTTTCGTCCACATCATATGAGTGTAATTTCTCATTTCGTACCCATCGCATAAAAGAGTCCCTCTTAATCCCGATCGTACTAAGAAAAAACTGGCGACAAACAAGAACTTTTGAACCGGCTGCATTCTTTTAGATAACAGTCATGACCTTCATATTTCTTATCTTCGCTTGGATTCCCTTGATGACGTCGAATTGGTTATCTTGTGTCAGTCATGGACTTTACAAATTCGCGCTTAGCTTCCCAGCTGTTCAGCTTTCAGAAATTGGACAATGTTTCTTACCTTTTTCATTAGTAATGGTTGCACAAAGGAAACTGCGATTCGATTTTGCTTTCTCCATCTTGTGGTTACACCATGGGCCCAACTTTCTGCTTGATTTTTCACATTCCAGCCTATATTTCCCTGATTTAGTTTTACGAAATCCAGTGTACGCTTCCCCCTTTAAACGCTTCTCCTGGTTTTTCATTTTCATATTGCTTACTCTAACTTGCACTTGTGGAGGATGTGAATCACTTTTAGAAACTTCAGCACTTGAATCAAGAAACATTATGGGTGATAATGAGCTACGTGTGACATTACGGTCTGGAAATGCCTGTCTTCTGCTACCTGCATTACTGGTTCACGTAGCCCTATATCTTCAACATACTCGTCTGAAATGAACATTTTTAAACTCCCCTGGACACAATTGTCTTTTTCTTCACTCGTTTGTGGTATGTTGATAACTGGCAAAGTATTGGTAGCAATTTTTGGTTCTCCTTATTCAACAATATCATCGGCTTGATCAAAGAGCTCGGAGAGGATTTCCTGCTCCGTGAGTGACTCGAGTAATGACATTCTTAATTAATTACAATAAAGTTAATATAAAACACTATCATTATTTTATGCAATAACATGAAACACTTCCTCCTCTGTTTAACAGTAGTAATAAGCCTTACTCTCTTCGTCACATTTCATCGAGAACTAACACTAAAACTGTGCATTTTCCAATAAAATTGCGCGGTATATTTAGAAGCAAAAGCTGCCATGTGCAAAACTTCTCAGTAATGACGACCGATTCCGGAATTTGAAACTTGAACTCCCCGATTTTATCGCCAGTGCGTTCATGCATCTCATTCTGATTATATAGCAACGTCAAAATTTTAAATTAGATATTTTGTAACATTTACATGACGTGAAAAGTAAAATTGTGATAAATTTATTACCTTGATCTGAAGTGACCTGGAAGCGGTAAACATCATAGAGAAAAGCTATTTCCTTGTAAAGTTCCTTTATGAAAACCTGTCCATTGGTACTGAAAAACTGACTTCAATCACGGTACTTCGTAATGTAAATAATTCCTTTGTAAGTACTTTGAAATTTAATGAGAAGATATTCGATTTTGTTGATATTCAGCTGTTTAAGTTTAACAAATTTGTTCAACTGAGACGGATCCACGTCATTGCGGAGTTTATTGAGTTTTTGTTGGCTACACATAGCAAAGGATGACAATGTACTGGAACATTCTTCTATAACGCTACATTCCAACCATTCAGCTATTTGATTTCAATATTTTCTTTATACTTAAAAGGAAAATATACTGACGTTTTACTATACGTTGATGAGTTTCAACTTCAATAGCAGGTTTTAAGACTTAAGTTTCTGGGCTTTTGTATCTAAAGTCATTTAGCATTCAGGTTTTTGAGGTATGACGTCCCTCGGCGAGCACACAATCCGGGAAAAGTTAAGGAATGTAGGATTAGGGAAGGAAGGAAGCGGCCTCTGACCTGTAAGTTTGGTACCAGCACGGCATTTGCCTGGGTGTGAATGAGGAAAACCAAGGAAAATTCTTTCTTTGTGGCAGGCCAGAAAACGAGTTTTCTTTTTTCGACCTAGTGTCCCCATTGGGAATCGAACCCGGCACCGCTTGCCCCGAAGGCGAGAGCGTTAGCGAGTAGGGTAAACTTCAATAGCATACTGAAGTTTATTATACTTACCTGGCAGATTACTGAAAAATAATATATGTTTCAATAACAATTCAAGCAGTTGTTCCTTCTGTACATTAGACAGGTTTACAATTTCGTGAACTTACATACTAATTTCGTTAAGAGAGGGAAAATGACTTTGAATACCAGAGTCCGTTTTATTTAAGTTACACACACTATTGTATTTCACACTATTATATTTTGTATTTCCTCATTAGATTTCTGAATTTGTTCACCGTAAAAATGACACAAGAAATTTACTTCAGCAGCTTCATTTAAACGTGCTTGCTTAATCTGTTCTACATTTGACCTATCTATTAAAGTATTATTTTCAACATCTTCGAGTGCATTCGTGTTTTAAAAGAAACCATCCATCCATTCCTGTATCAGGTTCTTTCTATGAATGTCTAAAGTCTTGACTACTGGAACGTCTAGCATAGGTACAACTGCATCTTCGAATTCGCTTTTAATAGTGGAATCAATATCATCAAGTATTACATTATTCAAATGTAAACCAGCTTCATTAATATTTTGTCTAGTAAATATTTTCATTTTACTTTCCTTTTCATTACTTCGAAGAAGGTAAAAGGGAGATCAGCGTTCATACTCCTTCATTGGTACCTTATACCTGTTAGAGTTGTACTCTATGGTAACGGATTTCTTGCCGAAGTCTCATATCACACTAACTAGCGATAACAAATCTCTGCTTAGCAGACAATTACAATTCAGGTCACTGACTACAACAAATCTAAGATTACAAACTTCAGGACCAACTTCTTCACAGAGGGAACCTTACCCTTAATTGATTTGGTTCCCTTTCCACTATAATCTACTAGAACAATCTGAGGAGCGGACACAGAATTTTACACTATAATAGATATTTTCTTCCACATATTGTAGTTCGAAAGACTAGCTGAAGCACCAGAATAGCATAGAGCGTAAAAATTTTCGTTCATTATTTTGACATGAATCCCGGCAGTGACGTACGAAGTTACAATACTTTTACAAAACTCTGATAAAGAACTTATCTTTATCAGTGAAAAAAAATATTGTCACACTTTACCAAGTTATTTAAATTCTTATCGAGTTTTTTTAAAGAAATACTGAAAATTGGAAGGAAAGCATTACATAACTAATTACTTCATTTCTGTACTGATTTCCGGCCACAAGCACTCTTTAGGCAGGCTGTTTCTAGTTTGGGGAAGGAAATCTGGTTTAAAACCCAATATTGCCTGCAGTAGCATCCACAAAAATGGTCTTGGAGGCCTAAAACAAGTAGGATTACAAAGTTTCCTTTACTGCAACTACTTTGCGGTGGACAGTATACAGATGTATGTCTGTCAAATGAAAATACAACGCTGCCATTTACAGTATGAAATGGGAGCTCGCCATTGACACATTACGTTAAAAGATAGTAACTTCATTCACTTATGTTGTAGGTTAATGTAAATGTAACCATCCCCATTTAACATTGGGGACATAAAGAAAATACAGTCCAAACGGCTCGTCCGATTACAAAAATTACACAACTTTATATACAAAACGTCATATTTGAGGACGGTCTCTCCTCTTACATTAATTGTAACTGTCATAATAACAGTTACTCAATGTAAGGGAATTTTTTGAGACAATCTGTATTTACAGTATCAATAGACACATAGAAACGCCTTTCCTGAGGATTTCATAATACTTTTTTATTGGAACACGCCTAAAATATGTCAGATGATGACACTGAAACAAACATGCAAAAGGAAGAGAAACGAACATGGCGTTTCTTGTGCGACAGAAAGCAGAATACAGAGTCTAAGGGTAAATGTGAAACCTGCAAGTGGTGGGTATGTAGGAGGTACAGAAAGACTGTAACAGCTGTAAAGTAAAACAACTGTGCATAAAATCGGAATGAAAAAAGCATAAATTGCGAGAAGATATGTAGCGAGATACAAAATATAGATAGTAACGCAAAAAATGTATTACTGAAAATTTGATAGGAAAGTAACGTTTGGAGTTGTATGTATATCTTAACAGTACATTATCAATTCAGAATAGACATAAACAATGCAACACGAGTTCTGTAAAGAAACCAAGGCAATAAAAGCAAATTGTATGCAAATTCTAACGGGTTTACATAGGTCCCCTACTTGAACGTTTATGTAATAATTTTGAGCTTGGCTGTGCGAGGATTAACTGAAGAAAGTAGATAGTATATAGCTTTGTGTTGGAATTGTAAAATCTAATAATATATTCCATAAGCTAATCTATTAATATATTAATATATTCTATTAATATATTATATAACCATTCTGTTATATAGATGGTAGAGCTGCTTTCATTATGCGTTTACACACTGTCCTGGGGAAGGATTGTATGAAAAGTAGTTTCATATATTGATGACGTGTCTGTAATTTCTATGAATTTTGAAGAACAATTGCAATTTTTGTGTCAAATATTTCAAAAAGTTCACGAAGCTGGTATGATATTAAATTTACAAAATCGTATTTTTGTAATACCAAATTTAGCTTCTTAGGGTTTGGTATCATTTATCAAAGTATTCCAAAGATTTTTTTGTGTGTTCAGTGTGCTAAAGATTTTTCTAGACCTATACATTTAAGACTTGCAGGAGTACTAGGTTTTTTCCATAATGTGATAAATTCGTTGAAAGTTTTGGCCAAAAATCTAAAGTGGATTTGGGATTAAATCTGCCGGGATAGTTTTAATCAATTTAAAATTATTTAGAGTTCAAGAGGTAATGCTTACAAACCCTTTGTTAGATGATGATTTCTGTTTGACCATAGAATGCAGTAATATTAGGAAACATTCTTTTTCAACAAGTAGATGGTAAAGGCGATATTTTAGGTTTCCATAGTAGAACGTTAAAACACGCAGAGAAAAGTTACAACGTCACTGAAGGTGAGTGCCTTTTAAATGTTGGTCTCAGTTGCTGTATGGAAGATAGGTAAATATTTTTACAGATCATGTCTTTGGTATATTTGCGACAGTGGAATTCTAGACTTGCTCGTCGGAGTATACAAATTCAGGGATTTGATGTATAAATTTCGTATATTAAAGGCCAGGATAATCAATTTAGCGATCCATTGTCACGTATTATTTGGTCTCCAGAAACGGAAATGTACGAAGTTAGTAAGTAGAAGTGTTGACATCTTGCTTCATAAATTTGCTGTGCAAGATATAATCAGTAAACGAAAAGAACATCCAGAGTACGAAAAGTCACGAAATATTTGGAAAAACCCAATGACTCTTATGTTAAGGTTAAAAATCGCAACGTTGGTGAATTTTTCCAAAATTGAGAATGTAGTTTTATTAAATTATAGTTACCATTTTCCTGACTACTGGAAAACTTGTATCAAACCATCACTTGTGAAAGATGTAATCCAAAATTATCATGAACAAAGGCATTTTGGTATTAAAATGTATTACGTTTCATAAGTGACTGCTGTTATTGAAAATCTATGCGGAGATATCACCAACAATTTACGTGATTGCACCATTTGTAAACAAAGCAAGATTGAAGCTTCATGACCTCTGCTAAGTGTTTTTTGTAAAGAATGTAAGAAACATGTTCTTAGTTGATTTATTAATCTCACACTCAGCGTGTCATAATGAAAATAAATTTGCTTTGTCAATTTTATATGAATTTAGTCTATATTAGACGAGGTTTCTCCTTTATAAATTCCACCAGCAAATGTGTTTTAAGATGGGTAGTATATTACTATTTTGCAACTATGTTAAATTCGAAATCTATAGTAGAAGGCAATGGTGTATGTTTATATCAGCTAAATTTAAGTCAAAAATGGAAGAATACGCTATTAAAATTCATTATGTGACTCCTTACCATCCGAAGAGCTCTACTGTGGAACGTATTTATAAAGAAACAAATAGGTTGAATAAACTGCTGTGTACTATAAAAGATACTTTTTGGAGAGGTATATACACTAAATTGCCATTTTTTCAATTATTCTGTATGTAGTAGTTTAGGTGCCATCCCTGCAAGTCTTCATTTGTATGCAAAGAAATAATTATTTAATGTTGAAACATCTTGGTATTGTAACAAACGAAAGTTACGATGAAAACGAACCTGTAAATAGGGAGAACAAACTCATAATGGCTGACTACCGTAGGAATCAAACTTGGAAAAAGAAATGATAAATACAGCGAAATACAGGAATGAAAATATAAAATAAAACAAACCGATTTGTGGTTTTTGTTGCATTCACACTTGGGTTCTGTTGTACATACAAAGAATAGTAGAATATTTAGGCTTTATAAGGGTCCATTAATATGTAAAAGTTAGATCTCAGATAAAGCTTTTGCACTTATAGGTTCTTTCAGTGGAGAACCTAGTGGCGTACATTCTCTCAGTCGGATGAAAGAGTGGAGATCCATTCAAGAAACTAAGAATACATGGTTAGAATTGGCTTAGAAGCACGTTCAAGAAAAATAATTTGTTCTGTAAAACAAAACGGTGAAAACGTATATTCTTGTGAGCCTGATAAAACGGTAAATGTAAATTTCTTGAATGTGACTACCGTTAGTTTGTCTGTTTTCAAAGGAGCGAAAGTAAAACGTTCAGTGTCCAGTTATTGTTGAACAACCTATTGAAATGTGACATCTACTGGTATTTACAGTATTTGACTGATAAGTTAGATTGTCAAAAAAGAACTTTCATATTGACTTGAAATCAGGTAAATAGACGTGACAGGTAAATAGACGTGACATGTTAAAAAAGTCACGAAAATGAATTGTTTGTTAAGAACCATTGTATGAGAAATAATTATTTGGCAACTTATATTAGATAAAAGAGATATGAACTGAAAACTTTTTTATGTGAGCGTCATATTGCCTCGCAGTTGCTTTAGCAACAAGTTATTGCAACTGGTAGTAAGATCTTAAGCCACCTAATTACAAGGTGAGTCGCTTAGCGTTTATGTAATTTTGTTGACGTAAACTTGTGTACACTCTATGTTTACTAGATTGAAAGGAAGTTTTTGTTTGTTATTGGAAACACTAATAGACGGTTATTCTATTACAAATTGCAACTTCCTTTCCATTTTTTTTTAACCTAAGGGATCACCTTGCATATTAATTTTGTACTCGTGCCTCACTAGAAAGTACTGATGAGATTTAGAAGAGTCGGGAAGAAACTTTAAATGTACGATCGGGGAAGGGAGACTTTTAAATTTAAGTGGATAGGTTCTAAGTAGCGTAAACGTGTGGAACACTTACATCTTTCTGTTCTCATTCTTATCGAAACAGTACGAAATAATGGTAACGAACTTATTTCATATAAATATTGTATCAAAATTAAATGTATCTTTTCATACTTGTGTTTAATAATTTTATTTTCTTTTGTAATTGTGTTAGAACGGTATGAGCAGTTAACTGTTTTATTATTTATATAGAATTTCAAGAATTTATATATAATTATATATATATATATATATATATATATATATATATATAATTTATATATACATTTAGTATATATACTTATTTTGTTTTCTGGAATTTTGTTTTTTCAATGTATGTTTTTCTATTCGTGTGATAAACCAAATAAGTCGTAATATCATGTAAATTTTACACTTTGATTTCAAAGTAGTTGCATCTAATTTTACTAAAGTGATCATAATTTTATTTTACTTCTGTAAACTATGTGTTTTGTAATAGAATATATAAACGTTTTAGATTTTTGTAACGTTCAAATGTATTTATAATGTAACTTTGAATTACTTTTTCTATGAATGCAAAAATATTAAAATAGTTTTCATGTTAATAAAAAATATGTGATGTGAATATTATTTACATCTATCATATGATATGTTTTTGGTAACGTACTTGTACTTTTTTTAGTCGTAAAAGCACATATCACAGTAGTGAAACCAAAATATTAAAAGCATATCATGAGATTCATTATGTATCTAAAATAATTTATCCACATCATGTTTATCTTGGAAATAGTGCCTAAAGGAAAACCAAAAGTGAAATTACGGTATTGGGCCATTAATGTTTACCATTATTTAAAGGTGCACGTACAGTTATTTCGACGGCGAATGTAACTACTCCAAATTTATACGTAATTTCATTTTCATTCAAACGCAAATTTTCCGCTTGGTGCCAATACTAAAGGTAATCTAAATCCATTTAGTTCGGCTTGTGTGTGGAGTTCTTAGATTGTGCCGCTCCCTTGTGATACCAAGCGAACATCGGTAGAACAAAAAGAACAAGAAGAGAACTGGAGAGTGTGATTCGCTCGTAAGTTTTAAGCGTGTATGTGCAAAGTTGAATCACCATAATAAATAGGGTTTGAGGTACTTGTTTTAATCATGCCTCCAAAAATCTATTTGATTACGACAACCAAAAAACACTAAACTAAAAATTAATTTACTGCGAACAATTTACGAAAAATGACATTTAACATTCTAGTGTATTAAAAAGTGGCAATAGCATAATATTCAATAAATTCAAGATGCTCCGTCTCGTGATCAAAAGTAAGTGGGATAGAGATACTTTTAGCGAACAAAGAGTAAGTGCGCAGCAAGTAAAGATGGTAGGCTGACATGAACATACCGCCCTCGAATATTAGTATTCTTCAGTTCGTCGTACATAGAGTAGAATTTTCTCACTATAATGAAGATACGGCAGTAACATCTCGTTTGCATCGTAGAAGAGGCGATACCAATACTTAACATTGGTAGATTGGTGCCCTATATCCTCATTATATCATTCTGGCAACAATGATTCATTTTCTCCCTGCTAAATGTACTAAAGCAGATATGTATTTTGTTTGAATCAATTTTCATATGATTTCGTAAACTTTGTCTTTCTCTAATTCTTGGAATTTTACAGGTCTTAAAACACCAACATCATTTTTGTTGTTTAAGTAAGATGCTATTTCTTACATATTATATAGAAAATCATTGATTCAAACAGAGAATTCAACTGTTGATAAATTATCTTTAGCCCCTTTTTAAGCTTTAATGCATTATAAGCTTTTTTACTTATCTTTTACCAATTACGTGTTTTGTAAATATAGGTGTAAAAAATTAAATTTTCCACAATCAAGTAAAATACTTCTACCGGACTTAGTTTTTATTTTCTCCATTTTTGAAATCTGATGTTGTACCACTAACTCTAATTCTGTAAACTTATCACTAATTTCTGTTATAAGTTTCTAAGCTTATATAAATGTTCAGTACATTTTGACATATTTATTTGTAGAAAATCTTTATCTACCCTTATGCGATATTTCTTATATTATTTTTAATGAAAAAAGTACATATAAAAGTTCTATAAACTAAATCTGATCTAATCTAAAATGTTCTACTAATTACTCATTCTCAGTAGAATAAACAGTTCTATTGACCAATTAAAATCGCATAACAAATTGTATTATTAGCTATTATTGTATTGTTACTTCTACCTCTTTTCTGAGTTTGAAAGGTGTCAATTACAAAATCGTTTATATCAATCTAGAATTAAACTCAGTAGCTATTTCAAAATCTAAGAAAGAGCCTTCTGCATTGTTTTGTACACATTGATAATGTGAAAAGAGAACATAATTTAGGTTGTTTAAGAATATTTAACTTTAACTTGCTTTAGTACTTACGATCATACTGCACAATTGGCATTCTTATCTTCATAGACTTTATTGTTATTTTACAACTATGAGGCACTCTAGCACCGACTTCTGACAGTATATAACATCATTATTATTACCAGCTTTTATAAATGTTATCCACAATCTACGTTTCCACATAACCTTTTTATAATTACTTAAGAATGAAATTAATCTTTAAAAGTATAAAGCTGCAAATCTTTTCGCAATCCAAGTTTATCACGTGCTTAACATTTTGCTTGTTTTAATTACTCAAAGTTTGCTTTAGAAATCTTTGGTTTAGTTACGATAACTTTAGACGTCATTACAGGTAGATCAATCATATCCATAATTGCTCCATGCTTTCTAATTTCTATGCTAGAGATCAAGATTGGCAAGAAATTATGTACAGGTTTTACTGTATCATTAGCTAAAAGATATAGATACATTTGTAGGTGTTATAAATGGCCGATATCACGGAGAAGTTATGGTGGTAATAAATAAAGAAAATATTCTTGATTATATGGTCTATTTGTAAACTATTTGGAGTTAACATAATGCTCAGATCTTTTTACTTCCTTCTTTATGTTGAATCTATTCTTAAAAATTTCTGAGTATTGCTAAGTTACCTCTTAAGAAAAATCATTAACAATTGAAGTAGTTAAAGAGTCTGGTAACGAAAGCGAAACAGATTCTAAAGATTTCGGATCATAAGGTGCAATCTGATGGAGCTTCGCGACCTAATCGAAATAGTTTCTATATAGAAATGGAATATCGCTTTGATCTCATCTTTAATTTCAAAGACAAAATCTTATAAATATTGTCCCGATGAAATTCCTCTCCAGCATACTATATCACCATAATCTTATAGAGTTTTCAGATAAGGTCTGATGATATGATATGCGGTCCCTATCATGTTTTTCAACAAACTCTTTAATAGAACCTGATAAACGTGAAAATGAGCATTTTCCAATCAACCCTATCAGCAAACTTTCTTATCAAATATTCCGACAATTTTCTGCATGATATTATCTCCCAATCAAGCCTATCTGCAAACTCTATTATTAAATCTTCTGACAAGCCTATGAACGATAAGCCTTTTCAATTAATCTTATCCTTATGTTTACGTATAAAATCTTTTGTAACAGTTTCAGTAAAACACATATAAGAGTGTTTCTTATCTGTTAGTGTATCTAATATTTCATCCGACAAATTCATAATATGGTTATCAATGATATTTTGCATAAGGCGTTTGTTATTTTCCTTAACAGCTGATTTTATGTAAATAATAACATATCAACAGCAATGCAAAAATTAACACTACACTGCTCGTGCGGATTACTATTGTAGTCCAGTAGGTTTCAGCTTTCTTGTATCTGAGGGTTGGCAACACTTGTGACCTTGAGCGGTCGTCTACCTTCCTCCCCCATTTCTAGAACACCATTAGTCGAGTGATAGCACCCAAAGTCAAGGCATTGATGTTATACGGCTTATTATTTTCGCATGGACTACTATTGTAATCCGTGCGAGTACTGACGTGACAGTTTGTTTTCTGGCTAACGTTTTAACTGTTCTCGTTTTGAATGTATTATTTCACATTATTCGATCAAATATATGTGATATATGTCAGTTTAAAATGTCAGAGCAACAACAGATACGACAGTGGATAACAGAAACTGAAAGTGGTGACGAAAGTGTTTTGAGCATAGAAGACTAACATGAAATAGAGGAAGATGTCGAGTAGTGACTCTGAAGAAAGTGGTAGGGACGATTTGGAAGAAATAGAAGATGAAGGAAGGAACTGTGTTATCTAGGAAGACAGGTTTCACGGAGAAGTTTACATTGGAAAAGACAGAATTATCAGATGGTATATATCTAGTGCACCCAAGAAATACGCGAACACAGCGTCATAACACCATACCTACACTGCATAGTTATTAAGATAGAACAACACTAAATTTGGAGTTGACATATTAGACAAACTGTGTCGCAAGTGTGATACAGCCAGGAATTCGCAAAGATAGCCACTCACTCTCTTCTTCCACGTGTTAAACGTTGCTGGAGTAAACGCTCTCATTGTTTTCAAAGCAAACAACAATGATGCTATAATCAACCGTAGAGACTTAATGCAATCTGTGGCTATGGAACTTACTAAACCCTTTTGTGGAAGATGAAGCAACAAGGTACCCGAAAAAGATGTTTCAGGTGCAGTAAGTGGATCTGCTCTGACCACAAGCACACTCTTTGCACTGACTCTTATAGCAGAAACACCGAAAATTTTCCCTACCTTTGACCTTGTTTTCAAGTGTAAAAGTTAAACTTGCAAACAATTTAACAACTTCTTTTTATTTTTTATAACTGTTTTTAACACTTTTAGATGCAAATTTCCTCTCAATTTTTAATCAAATAGTAGGAAAATAAACGAACATTTACAAAAATATAGTAAATTGCATGTGCATTTAAAGTTTCGCCCTCTAATTCTTTTTGTGCATTAAAAAACAAAATATTTGCACTGAAATGTGTTCTTTATTGCATGTGAAAACCCACAAAAATAATGTATAAAATACCGATTGGATAACCACTAAGATATATGTATTTATCAAATGGACTACAATCGTAATCCGCGCGAGCACTCATGTTTCAACAATTTCATGCGAGTACTGTAGTGTTAATTAAATAAGGTTTATCAAAATTAACTTTTCATGTAAACTGTTATAATCATTTTGGTCTTAATAAATACCATTTGAATCATACTCAGCATCATCTTCATCATTATCATCTATATAATATCACACAATATTGAATACAGGTGTAAGAGATAATACTTGTTTAGCAAGTGACATGTTCAATTACAATTCTTCTGCATGTAAAACATAAATCATTTCATATTTAAAGATTCTCTATATAATAAATATCGAGAAACTTTTTTCAATCTCATAGAAGCTGCATTATAATAATTAAGATGACAATTCTTCTGTATGCAAAACATAAATCATTTCATTTTTAAAGATTTTCTATATAATAAATATGGACAAGCTTTTGTCAATCTCATAGAAGCTGCATTATAATAAATAAGATGACGAGTTTTAAGAACGATATAACAAAAATGAAATCAAATAAAATTTGCAAAGGACAACGCAAGAAGATGAAGTCTTTAGTTAAATGTATCATAATAGATTTAAGGGGTGCATGTAAACAGAAAGAGATAAGAGGTTATTCCCGACTGAATAAAGCAGAACTTAATGATCGTATTAATGGTATTCTTAAGAACGATAAAAATAAATCAGATCAGAATTTGCAATCAGAAAAGAAGAAGGTGAAGTCTTTAGTTAATTCTAGTGTACTAGATTTAAGAAACTTCCTAAAGAGAAGAGGAATGAGGTTATTTTTGTGTAAGGAAAACAGAACTTAATGGTTGTATTAAAAGGTATGAAAATAGTCGTATCAAAAAGTATGAGACGAACAAAACATATTGAAGTTATTCCAAACATTCCCATGTGAAGAAGACATCTTTGGAGTACAAAACCATAAAAGTCTAGATAGAAAGAAAACTTTAATACTGTTTCCGTTTTAAAAAGAAGTAACTGAAGAAACTAAACCAGCACGCATACCTGTTTATGTTCAAATAAAAGGAACTGCATTTTAAAAGAGATCACAAACAACTATAGTCGATAATATAAGTGGATATAAAGACCGAATAAAATTTTTGAATATAAGTGGAAGACATGCTATTAACAAAATCAAAGAAGAGCTGAAATTCCATCTAGTTAAATTAATCTTTCTTCATTTATGACTATAATAAAGAAAAAGAAGTAAAACAATTTAATTTTGAAACGTCAAATGAGAGAATTCTAGAGTCAACTCACTTCGATAAATACATATAAAATGCTAAACAAAAAGATCGTACACAAATGGAAGAATTTCGCGGTAGAAGATCAGGATGGAAATTGCACCAAATTAACTATTTATAAGTCAGATTAAACAAATATGTACCATTAGGAGCTTCGTCCAATATTGATCATTCTAAACCAATTATAGATAGAAAGCAGTAATTAATGTTCAAAAGAAAGACAATAAATGTTTCGTATACTCTGTGGCAAGTTACTTAAAACCATAGATTATCCGTCACATCCTCAAAGACCTTCCAACTTGTTAAAGGATCAGAAAATAAATATTGTGAAGATTTTGAATTCCCTGTACATTTAAATACATAGTAAAGTTCGAAAAGAGAAGTAAAATTTCAATTAACGTCTATAGCAATGATGAGAGATATCACGACGCGTAAGCAAGAAAACATGTTAATCTATTATATATAAAACATGAAAAAATAATCATAGTACCCGGATAAAGTCTTGTAAAGATTAATAAAAAGGCCAGTAAAATATGAGGAGAATTTGTACATCTTGGTGTTTTACCAAACATTTTATAAATGTGGCGCACTTACAGCATGAGCTATACTATAAAGAACATGAGGGTATTAGAATAGAACTCCCGAAATGATATGACAATCAAATAGAATTTTAAAACTATAATCGATCGTTAACAGTTCCGTTTGCAATATATGCTGACTTTGAAGTTTATGTCAAATGAAAATATGACAATTGTTTTATATCAGTAAAATACCAAAAGCATGTCTCAGTTAGTTTCTGTTACTATATTAAGTACACAAATGAAGATTATAAGAGCCCTGCTAATTATATTGGTCTAGAGACTGCGCAAGTATTTGTTGAAATTTTACATAAAGAATCAATAGAAATAAAGAAATATACAAAAATCGAGTTTAAATGAATATGCAAGCAGACGAGGAAGAACAAATATATAACAACTTCGAAGTTTGTCACATATGTGAGAGAAATTAAGTAATTTACCTCCAGCAAGTAAAGAAGAAATAAATTCATTAGAAATAAAGATAATATTATACGAATGTAAGGAACATATGAGCAACAAAACAGAATAATGGAAATGTGAGTTAAGAGAATCTTTGTATAAGATAAACACAAATAAAGCAAAGGTAAGATATCATTATAATTTGAATGGAAAGTTTACAGGTACAGCTCAGTGTTATTGTAATTTGGACTAGAGGAATCCTATTTTTTCAGTATTTATTCACAAGTTAAGTGGTTGTGATACTCGTCTGTTTGCAAAAGAGCTTGCTTAGGTTACAAATGAGATAAAACTAATAGCAAAGAACGAGGAGAAATATATAACATAGTCGAAGTACTTGAAGGTTCATAAAAAGAATGGGTTCGATTTACGATTTCAAGACTCATTATGTTTATGTCAAAGAATTCTTCAGAATTTGAGATAAAACTTACAAAAGAACATCAAAATTCTTTCCCAATGATCTGTTAGATTTCGTGATTCAAAAAGGCGTTTATAAGTATTATTATATTGACTCAATTGTAAGATAAGAACAAAACAAATTACCACTGAAAGAAATCTTCGTTAATAAGCTTATCGAAATTATATAAGTGATCAAGAGAATGAACATGAAAAAAAGGTTTGGAAATTATTAATATTAAAAACATTGCAGAGTATAGAGAACTTTATAAAAAACGGATGTGCTAATATTACGAAGTGCTTGAAAGCATTAGAAATCTGTGTATAAAAGCTTTTGGTTTAAATCTGGCTTGTTCTGTCAGTGCTCCCATCTTATCGTGGTATTCAATTTAATGATGACAAAAATCACTCTAGAAATGTTGGTAGATTATGATAAGATATTAATGTTAGAGGAGGGTATAAGAGGTGGAATCTCGCAATATAGTAAAAGATATGTAAAAGCAAACAACAAATATATGGAGAACTATAATTAAAATTAATGTTCCAAGTACCTATCATGTTTAGACGCAAGTAATTTATATGGTTTTCAATGGCTGGGCAGTGAGTAAGGAAATACTCATATAAAGTCTTTAAATATGTCAAACCTTAAATAGATATAATGAATACTGCAGATGATTCCGAGATAGGTTATATATTAGAAGATCATTTAGAATATCCAAAGTATCTACATAGTAAGCACGCATATCTAATATAAGCTCTAGCAAATATGTGTCCACCAGAATCATGACAATCAAATTTATTAACGCCATTAATAACAAAGAAAGATACGTATTTTAGAATAGAAATTTAAAACTTTATATATCACCTGGAATCAGATTAAAGAAAGTTCACAGAGTATTAGATTTCAATTAATCAGATTGGTTAAAGAATTATGTAGATTTAAATACTAATATGAGAAGGAATGCTATGAATGATTTCGAGAACTACTTTTATAAATTAATGAATATTAGCGTATTCGGGAAAAATGCAAAATATTAGAAAGAGACCATGAATTGCCTTAGAATATAATAACGAGAATGTAGAGAAATTAATATCCAACCCGAACTTTGATTACAGAACAATATATACTGAAGGTTTTCGTGCGACATATATATGAAAAATGCCAAATTAAAACTCAATAAACAGATATATGTGGGAATGAGTGTATTATAATTACCAAAATTATAAATTTACTACTAATGAACAAAAATTATTGCGCCAAAGAAAGGATAAAATCAATGGTAAAATAATGACTGAATTTATTGGATTATGGTCTAAGTTGTATGCCTTTAGAGGAGGAGATATAGGAAAGAAAAATATGAATAACTAATTGTGTAGTAGCGGCGGAGTTGAAGTCTGATGAGTATAAGAAAATTATTCCAAAATCTAAAATCCTATAAAGATATAAACCATATTCGTAGTCATGAGCATGAAGTATATACTATATTTCTTAATTACTTAGCGTTTGATCCGAGTGATATTAAAATATATATAATAAAGGATGGTATAAATACGCTGACGTTGTGGGATAGAAGAGAAGTAGATATAGCTTTTAGATATAAGTTAATTGTAGTTCTTGAATATAAGTTAGATATAAGTTAGTAGTAGTTTTAGTTATAAAGTTTGATGGATATCATAAAGCCTATGCCTAAAGCATTATACATAGACCATAAACTGTCATTCTGTAAAATATTTTTCCGTCGCGTATGTTATAAAAGATGCTGACAAGGGAACATCCTATATTGATAGTAGCATTTCGCGCTCAAAGAGTTTGCAATCGAAAGAGGACTGAAAAAAACGGATAAATCCAAATTTATACATGCGGACAACCAAAAACATAGGAGATACAGAGGAAAGAAGGAGCAATAATAATATTCAAATATCAATGGAAAATTGACAAAGAAATACCTGGAATGATAGCAAAGTCATAAAAAGCAGACTTGCACAGCAGTATGGTAAGCAAATATTGTACCCACAGACATGCTCAATGACGTAAGAGGTAATGCAGTGTTGCCAACATAGCAAAAAATAAACTTTTGTGCAATGGCACGGGACACAAATGATAATATATATAAAATCTAATTTTAATAATAACACACCTGTGAATTCCGGATGGACAGTGTTGCTAACTTTTGAAGATAACCCTGTATTAAGTCCAAAGGTATAACATCGCAGTTGTACATACACGACACGAGTCTAACTAGTGGAAACCCAAATATAAGACCACTAATGAAAATAGAACCACTGAAATACGAATATAACTAACGGAACACAGTGACGAAGCAGTGATGCCAAAGTGGAAAATCGGAAATGCGGCATGCATGATCTGCGATGATCTGTCTCCGATCATACTCGTCGTGGGCGCGTTTGGCGTTACACTCCCCCATGTGACGAGGACTGTAGCGCCACCCCTGTCCACTTCTGGACGATAGGTCGCGATTATGTGGTTAGTTTGTGTCAGGAAGGTCTTGTGTAATTTGAACCAGTACTTTTTGGACACCATATCTATCTATATATATATATCTATATATAAATATATATAATTAGATAAATAAAATAGATAGATGGATAGATAGATAGATACATACATACATACATATATATATATATATATATATATATATATATATATATATATATATATATATATATATATATATATCGTATTCTCAATCCCGCAATCGTTGTAATCTGCGTATCAGCTGATTAAAACATACTGACGTGGGGTTGTGAGGAAGGCGATATTTTACCAAACGTGCCCACGCGTGCCTCCCCGGAAAGACAAACATGTACACATATAAAAAACAAAATCAATTGGGTGCAACCGGGGACACCACTGGGAAAACATTCGTGTATGTATAGTTATCATTGAGGAGTACGTCGCTGATAAGGAATTGTAACAAACCTAGCTGTGTGTTAAGACAGTTCCGCGATGCGTATGAAGGCCTAGTTGACAGTCAAAACCTGTGACATTGCTACTGCTATTCCATGGTGTCTTATTTATGGCAAAGAAAGGGGTTGTACAGTACTCATATGATAATTGGGATAAAGGGCGTTTGTTCCAAGTGCTGTGCGTGTTTGTTTGTTAGTGTGCATTGAGTGCGCGTCTTTCCTATCATTAAGACACCAACTTGGGGTTTACTCTATTCACAAGACTCGTACGTACGTTAATTCTCGAGAAATGCACGGGACTCATACAGTTCCTTGATGATGTTTTTATTTTTGCTGGTACAAAAACTTCGTCTGCTTCATTACGGACAGTGTTTTGCCTACCGGCGAGTTAACATTTGGAGAAGAGATTTGCTCATTACCAGTTTTTTGACGACAGGTTTCGGGACATGATCAAGTTTGCCTTCTTCAGATGTGGTTATACTGATGAAGTGCCACCGTACTTTCTGACACCAATTGAATACTGTTTCGATGCCACGATATCAGACGAATGCCAGGAAGAAACATGTACCAATGTGAGCTTCGTCGGGTGTACACATTGTATGAAGTGTTTCTGCTTATCTCATACCCTCATTACAAAACTACATGTCAACTGTTCCCAATCAAACAATGTGCTGGAAGCAAATTGTGTGTGCTACAATTACACCCATTATTGTGATTATTACACAATATCAGGGATACCTTCCTGCTGTACAAATCTGGTTTACGTCGGTTTATTACTTTTTCAAGCAACCCTCTCCTCATCGAGACCAACGTCATGACAACAGCAACACTAACATAGTGAGTACCAATAAGTAGTAGGGTGCTTAATTATGTGTGCACTAGAGAAGTGAGCCCGCCAAGATCATGCAACATTTTGGCGTATGTGCTGTGTTTTGCTGCATTTCTGATTTTCCACTTTTTACAATACTGCTTCGACAGTGTGTTTCGTTCGTTATTTTCGTACTTCAGAGCTTCAGTTTTTATTAGTGATTTCATATTTTGGTTTCCACTAGTTAGATTTGTGTCCTGTATGTACTCTTCTACATCTGCGATCTTATATCTTTGGACTTAATAAAGGGTTAACTTCACAAGTTTGCAACACTCTCCATCCGAAATTCACAGGTGTGTAGCTTTTGAGCACGCATTGTGGGTATAATGTTTGCTTACGATACTGCTGCGCAAGTCTACGTTTGATGACTTTACTACTTTTGCAGGTATTTCCATGTCAATGTCTATTTTACATTGCTATCTGCACATTATTATTGCTCATTTAATCAGTATCTCCTGTGTTTTTGGGTGTCTGCACGTATACATTTAGATTTCTCTCTTTTTTCAGTCACCTATCGATTGCGCACTCTTTGAGCGCGAAATGCTACTATCAATATAAGCAGAAGTGCTGTCTGTTAGCAAGTGCTACCGAAGTAAAGTAATTGTCACACGTGACTTTTCTTCCTTTCTTCATAAAGGGCTGAACTAGTTTTATCGCAACATATTATGAAAGCTTTTCCCTGCCGGACGAAACTCATCCTTGCCCAGGTAGGGGATGTCGTTTATTACATATTTTGTATCATTGTCCACGGCTACCCAAAACTTTTGCCGATATTTATCGGGCTTCGACGGCGTGTACTACATGACAGGACATCGCGCTTTCGACGGGAACGGCTGTTCATTAACAGTTATGTCTTGGCCTGGTGCATAGCACATCTGTGAATTCTCCACGAACTTATACCATATTTCAGAAATATGACAAAATTTTTCTGTTTCCAATCTTGCGCGTCTCGTAGACTTGTCATCGAATCGTAAGTACCTCAGAATCTCCAAGAAACTGTTCCTGGACATCGCCTTTTGGCAGGAGGCAGGACACGGCCTTTTGTACCTTGAAACCTTTTGTCCCTGTAACACCACATCATGGCAATAAATGCTTCTAACTCATCCAGTGTCATCGACCAACTTTCCTCTCCAGTTTGTCTGCGTGCTTTTTTCTGTGTATGTCCACATTTTATTCAATATAGGATCATAAATTATTAGGCGCCAATAACTGGCAACATAATCATCAGGAATGTGGCGTATCGCGTGTGATGTCGGACCTTGTTTTCCTTTCAAAACATTTTCCTTAGCAATCCTACCACTTGCAGGATTACCTCTCAACGGGTACCATCTAGAGCAGTAATTGTCATACTAATTTTTAAAATGGACTGTTCCCTTGCATTACATACACGCTGAATCGGTAGCGCAGTTTCTGACATGGATTTGCTACCATCATCTGCCATAGAATCTGACATTTTTGTCTCATCCGAACACTTTCCCTAAATCACTTTTGCTACTTTTTTGGTCTGTTGAAACTCACCTTGTACATTACAGGCCCGTTTATGTGAGAAACTGGGGTCAGAGATGTGGTTACTGCATGATTCATTATATAAAATGCTATCACTTGACGACACAGGAATAAAGTCCTCGTCACCGCTGAGGCTGCTGTCTGACCAACCTCCTGAATCTCCATCCGATAGCTCACGAACACTTGACGCGTGCTTGGTCCTTTTCTGTGACATTTTCAAACACAAATTTCGAAAAAGTTGTCAATTACAGACCACAATTGACTGAAACTAACTACACAACACTGACACGCCCAATGTACCGTAAACTTCACTGCAATTATTTGCGCTAAAAAGAAATGCGTCATTGCCATCGACTTAGTCAATAGAAGTCATAACTAGCTGCCGAACTATGCTAATTAGCGTGAAACGAAGCTAATTAGTGGGAAAAATTTGAAACACTATATAAAGTCTTTGTTTTCCTGGGTAGGCGGATGAGAGGAAGTGAACGAAGGTTAGGTGGTGTTGAAGGGGGAGAACGCATTGAAGGGAGGGACAGGAATGTAAACAGAAGAGGGATAATGAAAGTCAGTGTAAAAAAGGGGGAATAATGTGCGTAATAATGTATCTCTCAAACCTATGCATGGTGGAAGAAAATTGTTCAGCGGGCATTCTAGGGGTATGTGGTAATATATAAAAATCTATAATTCTTACGAAGCTTATTTTCTCGCAATCGCGTCCTTTTTTTAAAAGATTAAAAGTCACGGAATGTAATAAAAATCGTGCGGTAATTAATAGTTAAGGACTGCAATGAAGATAATGGTGGAACAAAAATGTTCCGTTGTGCATTCTAGTGTTAAATCCTCTAACGCATAAACTACTTTTTTCAATTATATTGCACGTCTTTTATTTTAAATATTTCCGTGATCCATTTTACTTTGTAACTGTTTGGAAAATGGCGTTTTGTTGTTATTAACGCCTTTTTAAGCACCTTTTTTATGTTTTGCTATTTTAACAAAAACTCTACTATGCGGCAATATTAATTAATTCCAAACTTATTGAAACGTATCCTGGTATACGCTGGCTGGTGGTAATTGGTGCCTTCTAGTGGACGAGAATTATATGCCTGCACTAACTTGAGCATCGCGTCTATGTAACGGTACGTCTTTCTCACTGTAAGATATTTCCACATTCGCTGATTAAGACCAGCAAGCTAAATACCAGCTAAATGTATCTATGACTTAAAATATACTTCTACTTATCGTTATATTTTTGTAGGTTTTGCATATTGTTAAATCAGCTTGCCACTGATCATCGATAATAAGCAGTAGAAAGGAATTACGTGGAAATTGTGTTCCTGCAGATTTACGCAGTGTAAATATAGGTTTCTTAAACCATTGTTCCTCACGGTGTTATTTTATTGCTTTCCTTAATGCCAATGGAGTTGAAAATGAATTAGCAGGTGAGGGATTATAATAAATGTCAGCTAGCTCATTCATATATTTAGTCATGCCATTTACGTACCTGCTCCTCCTCTTCTTCTTTTTCTTCTAGATTAGTAGCTGAAGAGGTTAGCTTACGGAAATTTGCAGTACCGGTACGGTAAGGGTTAAGTATATATTCCAAGGGATATCAGATTTGACTAATAGTATAGCAAATGGTTCCCGATGGGCGTTTTCTTGCCACATCTAACAAAATCCGATATTAAATCTACTGTATTAGCACTTGGAATTACCTTACTATAAATATCAACGTTACATTATCATCGCACTGAATGTTGGGATTTCCTTTTCATTTACGTAATAAAGGTCTTGCTTTACGAATAAAAATGCATGGAGTGTAGATAGAATTTCTTCATCTTCTACCTCGCCATCCTTCTCTTTTTAAATCTTTCAGTATTTGCTGATATTGTAGATTTCCCTACAACATGTAAATTATTGTGCAGTACCTCTTTATAACCTACCCATTTTCCTTTAACACTCATAATCTTATAATTCATTTCGTCGTCTTGATTAAATATTGTATGATTATGTCATATTTTTTCTGACGTAATAGAATAAGTTTTGTTGTATGCTGCATATTTATTTAATTTTAGCACAGAATAAACCCACTGCAATGGGAACGAGGGATGTAATGAGAAAACCACTTTTTTGTACAATAATTCGTTTTTTTCTTTTGTTTTAACGACGGATTTTTTACTAAATACCTAAGATTCTTTTTATACTATAGTAAAATATTTATCTCTTTTTTATTTAGCGGATCGATTCCTTCTAATACGTTATAAAAAGATTCGCAAATGGAGCGAGTTAACTCGCGATATGCATTATACAATATCTTCGTAAGTACTTTTGGCTTTTCCCTACATGAAAGCTTCAGTAAATGTACAGATAATTTAATGATCCTTTTCTGGGCTGTTATAGTAAAATTAGTGACCAAAATTTATACACTCTATATATAATATAATTTTATTGATACATTGACATAATTGTAAGGATTTGAGTGGAAAATATTTGTTCGAACACATGTTCATCGGATGTATTCTCTTGTAAGGCGAAAAGAAAGAAACAATTAGACTCTCTAGTTATGTCTTGGTAGGATTCCTGCAGAAATCCTGTTCCTGGATACAATTGACGTGCCCGGTAATTGATGGCCCGGTAATAACCGGCCTTATAAAGTCGGTTTCTAAAACATACCAAACAAAGACTATTCAGCAATATATCATGCATACTTTTTCCCGGATGTAAAAGAGTTTTTGTTATAAAATTAACACTTAACTTTCTGTTGTTGCTTCGTTAAGTAAAAATAATAGAACTTGGTTGATACACTCTGATATTAAATCGTCAATTACTGTGGTCGACAAATTGAAACTATTTTCGATCCCACGAACGAAAATACGTGATTCCTATAGGTTTCGAACTCATGAGTTAGAATCCGTTACCCGTTTTTCTCCAGGCCGTAAGAGTTTTCAGGGTGGAGGGGGGTTCAATATCCGCCTAAAGATGCTATTCTCCACCTATAGTAATTTGCACGTTATGATTTAAATATCAATATAAATTATGGAGATACAATTGCATAAAAGTTAGTTTTACACGTACGTGTCACTTGGTTTTCCTTCTCCTCTTCTAATTACTACAGAGTGTCCCGCGTGTCGCATTCCAACAGAAGCCTGCCAACATATTCATACTTCATTTACTTCTGTAGCGCCTCTCTATGGTAGTTATTTGCTGGTGAAAGCTTTCCACGTGTTCTTTAGAGACGGCCTCAGGCTTGTACATTTCAGGGAAGAAGTCCAGGTGGCAATGCAGGAAGTGTAACTTTAGGGACATATTACATCCCATGATACGAAATGAAGTAGCACAAAGTGTTTGTAACCAGGTGACTTACGATTCCCTAGAAAGTTACTGCACACTTCTCGAAAGGCCTCTCAAGCCTTACTTTCAACTTCATTAAGCTTAAAAGAAATTGTAGTATCCTTAAAAAGTCTCTGATTTGAATTCCCGTAAAAACACCTTCTTTCATCTTGGCCTCGCTGAGTCTTGGAAATAGTTTTCTGAGATGATTAAATGCTTCACCATCCCGGTTCAGGGCCTTGGCGAAGACCTTCATGAGCCCTAATTTGATATGAAGGGGTGCTAATATTTTCTTCGGATCCACAAGACGTTCATTAGTCATGTTCATCTCCCCTGGGACCAGTTGCTTCCTTGGAGGCAATTTGTGATGGTGTACTGACCTTTGGCTCGACTATCCCAATGACACAAGAAGCAGAACTGCTTTGTGTAACCTCCTTGTAAACCGGTAATGATGGCAATAACCTTAAGGTCAGCGCACACAGACCATTGCAACTGTTCATACTTAATTTCTGCAATAGGTTTCGCATGTCCCCGGATGGTTCTTTCATATGTACAACATGAGCAATAGGGATCGCTGGCTTTTCATTGGCACTCTGTAGTAACACTGCCTTGAGACTTATCCTAGAGGAATGTACGAATAGCCTCCACTCTTCAGTGTTGTAGTTCAACTTCAGTTGTTCCATAAGCGATGGAATGTCACTGCAATACACAAAATCACCATCCTTAGTAAAATTAGGAACTAGGCTCACCTTTCTATTCATATACATCGATATATTCATATCTTGGTTTAGTAGATTACATTGTTGAAGTCGTGATGCAAAGAACACGGCATTGGACTTGGGAAGGTTTAAGTCTCTGATCAGATGATTCAGCTTTCCTCACTTACCACGTGTGGCTCATTAGTGTCAGGCACTGGAGCGTAATTGGTATCTGACTGTGTACTCAAAGATTCTGCAACATCCTCAGAAGCAGCAGGTTCTTCATCGGATGAAAAACTGCACAGGGTGTATAAGTGTGGTGGTATTGGTACAGGTAGACAAACATCATGTTTCACAGGTATTCTCGCGAAATCCAATTTAGGATACTGTAATCTATGCTTCGTGCTGAAACATGATCACTGGGCTAGCGCGAAACCATAGGTACGGGGAACAGCATCGATTTATGTGTATTTTTCAACCATTCTGTGAGAGCACGCGCATACGAGTTACAACTTTGTTTCGGAGCTCAAACGCGATCCTGGTAGCCGATTTTACACCCGAAGGACAGATGATAGGTTCTTTTCATGAACGGTGACAATGGCTTACTTGGTCCCTTGAAAATTACTTCCCCACATACGTAGCAGAATAAATCTGTCGAATTGTGGCAAGTTCTCGGCACGTTCGTTTAGCACAAACGTCAATATTTCTCGCTGAAATATTTTTCACCTACGGCATACACAGACACAGCGCAACACCACCTTCTAACACCAAGATCAACTAGAACCTGAAATATATGTTTCATGCGACAGCGTGGTGCATGTCTTGGCGCCTTTTCTCAAGAATATTTCTTTCGTCTAGACAAAATGGAGCCTAGGAATGACCGCAAGTTGATTACGAAGCCTTACTCCGTCAATAAAGCCTGGAGAGGGGGTACCTTTCCGGGGGATCGTGAGCGAGAGAAAACAATATTCCTGGGATATAACCTAGTAACAGTTCTTGAAGTAAGATAAAAATTCAGAAATATGCACTCCAAATACGGAAAACACAAATTAAATACGAAAAATACGATTTTTCTGCCAATTATGGAAACAGAACCCCGCTAAAAAAACTTACGTGCTGGAACTTTCTCGATGATATATTCGTAATCAGCGTCTTGAAATCTATCCGGTATACCCTTTCACCCTCGTGAGAGGATTTTAATGCAGACCAGTGTTATACCTTCGTTCACTAAAAAATTCATCTAGTTTTGATAGAACGTCTTTTAATGTATAACGTAAGAATGGAGTTTCATACAGAGTTTGCCACTCACCGCAATAACATAATGTAGTTTTTTTTTAATTTTTAGCATATCATTTTAAAATGTCTTACAAAATATGATTTTTCGCACACATTTGGCCGGGTTAATACATGGAAATGGATGAAAATCTACATATTCTAAAATACTATAAAATAAAGAGTATAATAAATTATTATTGCTATTATTGTTACGATTTAATAAAGTGAATACTTTCAGTGCAATTATTCCAGATGATAGATTAATACTAGTGGTAATCTCTGGAATGACAGTAGTACTCATTTTTACACATATATTCATCCTACTTTGTTACATCTTTACACAATTGAGAAAAATATACATGACCTGCTGAATGCATGGGAAATAAGGATGGACTTTTCTTCGTGAATAAACGGAAATTTTTACCTGTGCATTACTATCATGATCTGATGAGAGAAAAAACAATGAGGAATACCTTGTTGTAAATAAACAATTCTACGCATCAGTGTTTACAAACACTACCACGTGGTTGGGCACGAGGATCTCCCATCAGATGGATTTACAGTAACAGGCAGACGCCGTCTTCTGGCCCCTCCAACGGAGCAAAAGACGAAATCGGAGCAGCAGCAGCGCACCCAAAAAATCCTATAAATTGGATGGACGAAGACAACTCGATACCAGTTTTCTGGTAACCCTCCTCTAGTCTGCTACGGGACTTTTGGTTTAACCTAACCCCATGCCTCTAGTCTGCTACCGGACTACGCCTATCTCGTGGGTTACCCTGCTACGGGGCTGTGTATGGGAGTCCTAACCTCAGTCGCTTAGGTTGTTACGGGGCTCTGTTGGCCATTTAGCCCGCCTGTGCTTGCTACGGAGCATTGGTTCCTCAATTGCCCTGTGCTTAGCCTGCTACCGGGCTCTGTGGAGATCCTGTCTGCTAACTTATTGCTAAGACCACCTATTTGTAACCTTCATATTAGAGAGATTATTTCGTATAGGATTTTGTGAAGATACTTTTATAGTGGAAGCTTTTATAATAAAACTACTAGTAGGAGTCGATTCCGGACGCTCTTTTTACTAAATGCTCTACCTACAGCCTATGTGAAGCAAAGTTTTACATGGTAGAGGCTTTGATCGGCTCAGTTTTCGTCTGAATACTCCCCTACCGGACAGTATTTTCATTAAAACGAAAGTTAAGTCTTTTTTAAGTGTACAATTAGTGAATCGTACTTGACTTTTTTCAGTATATGTCTCAAAATAAAAAGAGGAAAGAACTCTTTCCCGGAGGACGTACAAATATGGAGCAGAATTCGCTCCCTTCTTTTAATATACCACACCTTATTAAGTATTAGCACTGGATTTAGTACTACAATTAAAGGAAGAGAACCAGTTAGATGCGCTTAAATGTGAAGAATTAAACGATAAATTAGTTGACTTGAATAGACCAAAATTACTGGCATATCTTGCGGAGTTTGAAATTTTTCGAGTCCAACAGGGCAAAAATGAGGCAATAGATGAGTATTTTTTTTTTTAGGAAACTGAGAGTTATTCGGCAATGTTTACCTCAAGCCAATGAGGAACAGAAACTAAATTATTTATCACTAGGGTAAAATATTTTACTTAAGATGTCGTTAGATACATTTATAAGTGTTCAGGCCTTACAATCACATTTACATAATCTGGAGAAAGCAAAAGTGATTACGTAGAATTACAACAGCCAACTTATTCTCTCTGCGATCAGTATGCGTCAGTCAGTAATTTAAATCTATCAACAGTTGCAAGCGCTTCCTTCACTGTGCATCATCAACAACTGACTCAAAGTGTAATCATAACAGCAACCAGCCCCAATCTTTCCTAGACCTTCAGCATCACAGCTATAGGGTGCATCTCAAAATTACTTACCACCAAATCCCCCTCCCAAGCTGCTAATCAAAATCCCTTTCCGAACCCCCCGCAACTAGCATATCTAGTAATTCTGGTGCAAACAATTCATTTTACTTCACTAAATTAGCAAATCGAATTGCTTAACTATTTCTTCTTGTAGCTCAAAATGCTATAAAGAACTTATAATTTAGGATAGGCGGCCGTTACAACCAGCAGAAAAACGGAAAGAAGAAGAATTCTTAAAAATATTAAAAATAATAATAGTAATTCTAGGCCAGAAAAAGTTACAGTATCCACACATGCTAAAGAAAGGTACATGTTATAAGAACATGCTATAAGAACAATCAGCAGGGAAACGCCTTGGGGGCCCACGGACCAATCATCTAAAGAGCATGGTCTGCGGGCCGAAAGTCAGCAAAAAATGAACAACAAAAATTGGCAAATATATCACTTTATGCAGTGGCTCCGTTATCAGACAAAAGGAGAAAATTAAAATGTTAAATCAGGAATAAACATTATTAATTAATGTAACAATTAATAAAGAAAAACATCATGTAATCATTGACACTGGCAGTTCATTTAGTCTATAGCCTAAAAATTGGCTTCTTCCGAACACAAAATTGATTGCTTTTAGCACTAATCTACGAGGAATTGAGAATTCAGGCGCAAATTTATGCTAGATACCTAAAATTAAGATCAGGATTGGCTCAACAATATTTTCTCATTAATTCAGAATGTTTTTAGGTTGGAGAGTTTTTGCCTTTATTCGGTGAAGACATTCTAAATCGATTACATAACAAAATTTACTTAGAGTTACTTAAACATGTTGTCGATATACAAGAAAGAACAGCCTCCGCAGTATCCAATTGAAGTTGATACTCAGGAAAAATTATCTGCTAGCGCTATGCATACAACAAAACAGTACAAGTCATCTGCTTTTCATACAGCTCGAAAGGATACCATACCAACCCGGTCAATTTCTTTTTACCAATTAATGCCAAGAATCGGCAAAAGGATAATGAATATTTTTATCTCTCCATTAGAAAATTTGCCGGACAAATACGGACTACAAACGTTGCCTAATGAAGTAGCTAATAATAATTTCACTTTATTAATTTCAAATCCTGCTAATAGGCCAGTAATGTTAGTAGAAGATCACACCAATTGCATATGTTGAAGAGAATGTTCAAGAAGTAGATTTACATGGTGATTACGAAAAGGTGAGCAAAATGACGAAACAGTTTATAGAACTGAACAATAAATTCAGAGATCGCTAGAAAAGACCAAGTCACTCTTTGATGTTAAGTTATTTGACATCAATCCAAACTTAACGAGTCAACAGAAAAAAGTTGTATATTACCAGTTGTTTAGATACAGAGATGTCTTTTCTTATACACCAACTGACGTAGGCTATTTTAGTGGTTATGTACATAAGATAAGGATAGGTAAAGGAGACTCTTTTAATCAGAGATCACCTCATATTGCATTGGTAGTAAGACCACAAATCGATTTACAAATTAAACAAATTTTAGACAGTTCATTTCCCTCACCACTTCTCATATTGAGGAAACCAAATAGTTCAGAGTTGCGCCTAGTTTTGAATTTACAGGCTTGCAATAAATTTACACAATATTTGAACATTATGTTCCAGTCCACAGAAGATATTTTACATATATTTAGTGGCAAATCTTGTATTTCGACCATTGACATAATGTCCAGTTATTTCCAGCTATTATTGCATCCTAAAAGTAAAAAATACATGCATTTTGAACTTAATCATACAAGAAATCCGAATAAATTTCAAAGCTGCGTAATGGTACACATCTCGTTCGCGGCAGCCCTAAGTATATCTGTACGCATGGCTTATAGGGTGTACCACCTCGCGTAACAACCTTTGCGGGTGACCTCGTTACAAGAGCAAAAATTGGAATCAACAACTTTTGGACTTGGAATTACTCTTTACAGCAAACCGGACCAGCACTTATCAATTATACCCGGAATTTTAATTTTTAGGATTTACAGTTAATGGAAAGGAGATCAAAATATCACCTAAAATTGCCAACAAAATAATACTATTTAAAAAAAAACAACTTCTAAACGGACCTTGAAGAGTTTCCTGGGACACATATTAGAGGACTTATTTGAGGACACATATTAGAGATTTCACGGAAAACGTGTAACAACTTCAAATTCTTTTGGATAAAAATTTTCAATTTCAATGGACGACACAGCATGATGAGCTATTTGAAAAACTTGAGACGGATATTAAACAACCTCCTACTTGGTTTCATTTTCATTCATCATTGTAAATTCGAGCATATACAAATGCATTCTCAACCTCTGGAAACGGCATATTGGCTTGTTCTGATAGTAAAACCAATAGCAACGTGTTGTTTCCTTTGTAGTCGCCGTTTAACCAAAAGTGAGAGAAAGATCTCAACATTGCAAAAATAATTATATGCACTGATATATGTCCTGCGAAAATTCCGATATTTCTTACTAAATAGAAAATTTAAATTATTTATAGATGCTAAATGCCTGGCTTCACTCAATACCCAGCCGGACAAAGTAGGGAAATTTAGTCGCTATAGAATATTCTTAGCGGAATACAATTTTGAAATTCAACATATTAAAAGTCAGCAGCACCCTGCAGACATTTTATACGCATAGAAGACAAGCAAGATATACAACATAACGAGAATCAAAAAGTTTATATATTTCCGACACAGAAGACGCTAAAGTATTTGCTTTCTACTCATTGGAACACATTTTTCAAATTGAAAATCATATGTCATTAAACAATTTAGCGGATGAAAAAAGAAAGGATTTTTCATTGTCAGACATCATCACTGTTTTGGAAAATAAAGAGCCCAATAAATTATCTACATTCCGTGCGACGAGATACTTTTCTATTAAAAATAGATTGTTATATAGGACTCAGAAAAACCTTAATTAGGACTCCTGTTGTTACTTTGAGTGCCGAAATCTATGTACGCAAATGGTATGAAGCTAAACATGAAACAACCCAAATGAACCGCTCCTCGGGTATACCAAGATATATCAGTCGGCGCTTAGGAAATACTATTTTCCTAGTATGAAAGCTTACGTAGCCAATAGAAGAAAAGACATGCAGTCTGTACCAAAAACTCAAGAATTTACCAGTTGAGGCGGCGGGCCAATTGCTTTATCATCCTCCCAAACCCATTGCCACTACTTGGCAGTACGTTTGTATTGGACGGGTGCGGGTCAGGGATGGAAAATTCAAACACATACTAGTTGCTATTGAAATGTCCATGCGATACTATGTAGCCAGAGTTGTAGACAAGATCACATGAGAAGAAATTGAACAATTTCTTATATATAACATTATTCTTCAATACGGAGCTTTTTCATAGTTGTATTTGAACAGACACCCTGTACACAGCGCTAGGAGGCTGCAGAACCTACAATTTTGAATTTAAATTTTGTCAACCACAAAAACCTGGGTATAGTGGAAGGATTCCACAGTATCATACGGAACGCTCTTAATTTGTTTGTACAGGAAAGTCAAAATCATATGCCAAATTTAATTCCATACATAACATTCGCAATTAATACATTCGTACAAGCTGGAAATAAATATTCAAGTTCTTTCTTATGCACGGTTACGAAACTAGGACCATCTTTGATATAGGATTAGTATCAACTCCGACGATATGCGGCGACAATAACATTTGAATAAGATACGTGGGGTCATACAGGATAATTTAATCGCAAGCTATAATAAACAGAAAAGATATTTTGACCGCAGATATCAACAAACTAATTTTAGTAAGGGCTACAAAGTACTTGTATATTTTCCCAATCGTCAAATTGGGATACAAGAATCATTCTCATCTAGATATATTGGACCTCTAGAAATTATTGAAAGAGTTAACCCTAATCTCTATAATATCTAATTTCCAGACTCGTAACGTCAAACCATATAGGAGAATTCAGTTGTCGGAATTTTCCATACTATGAAGATAAAGAATACACATAGTAAGAATAAATAACTTGTTTTTATTTTCTACGCGAGCGAAGACTAAACAAAAAATAACGATAATAATAATAAAAATATATATAATAGCGAGGTAGAGCGCAAGATATACTATATGATCTGGAATATCTAATGTTTTACATATTACTCTTCTTTCAAGTGGCACCTCGAAATGAAAAGAACAAGATAACTAAATAAACAAATCTGTGCTAGACCGACACAGGTTTCGATTTCTTTAATATTATATGAATGGTTTAAATGTTATTATTCCTCATTTCTCTCCATCTAATTAAAAAAAACTATAGATTTAGCTATTATATTTATTGTACAACACATTTTCACTTATATCCATATAGAAGCGTGTCAAAATAATCTATTAGTTTTCTTTTTTGGAAGTAATCTGATCGGCAAATTAAGGATGGATTTTGTGAGCCTGCAGCACAGTAATTTGTTTATGAGCTTTAGTACGTTTAATTTGCCGGCCGAGAGGAACGCAAATAGACGGTGAACGACTTAAAACCGTATCTTTCATTTGATTTAAATTACCATATTTGCGCGTTTTATTAATCAGTGTGATTGCTTTAACTTTGTATATTGTCTTTGTTTTATTGTTAACATTGTGTACAACAGTGTGGCCATGCCTTTTTCGTCCAAGAACACAACATACTTCAATGTATGCATCTCACTCACATTTTTCTAACTTATTTTCTCCAATCTCCTAAATACACTCCTATTTTCAACTTAGGTTCACCTGGAGATTGTGTGTAAATAATATTGTGGGTATCATAACACACGTGCCGAGTAATAAACGAAACGCAATGACTCGAGGCGCTCGTGTGTCATGGTGTATGCTGCAATGACTACGTTGGTATATTTTGCTGGAGCAACTACGCTACCATTACAACTCCATTTGTGCACGCGGATTTTATCATCAATTAAAATACTTGATTTCACTTAAATGTTTGGTTTTGTGAATTTATTGAAATACTACGGATTTCAATGATAGTGACATATTCTATATTTTTGCTCTGTGCAAACTTACCCAACAGATATTATACAACTAGCTTTAAAATACGTTTAAGAGGATTATTGCTCACCATATTTTCTATGTCTAAGTGTATGTTCTCTTTTCATAATATTCAAGTATCAACTGGTGTTTGGTTCTTTGGTTTGACAGTTATATTAGCTCTTCATCTTCATAAACAGATTAATGTACTCCGTGAAAAGACTACCTTCATAGCTCCAAAGCTCTTGTTCTTCTATCACTGTGTATTTATTCTCAACAGCCAGCCGCACCTCATCTACAACCAATATACCGATCAAAGCTTTCACTTTATCCGAATAGGTGCACTCTTCTTCATTCAGAATGTCCACAGGTGTTCGTCAGAGTGGGAATAAGAACTTTCCCCCTTTCCGATAAGACAAATTGGAATGATAAAGATTACCCGTTCTTAATGCAGTACATTTTATTATTTCCTCGAATTACGAATTCCTCTGGCTCTCACTATCTCCGACATACATTTTCGGATCAGCCTCAGGATATTTTTTCACGTTATAACTGTAAGGATAGAGATTATGGCGGTATAAATGATTCTCTCTCTCTCTCTCTCTCTCTCTCTCTCTCTCTCTCTCTCTTACACTTTTTTGAGATTCTTGCGTTGACCATTGAGCCATACATAGCATCCCACGGAAGAATTGGATATTCCTTAGTCATATTGTGTTTTCTTGCAAATTTAATTACCATCGAATGTTATTTTGGAAACTCTTGCCATTGGAATCCCATATTTCAAGCAGTATATATTCGGATAATTTATTAATTTTATTTCTAGTATATTAATAACGCATATTAAAAGTAGTGTATGAGTTATTTTTAATCGTTTTATCACGGCCTGTGGGCTAACAGAGACGGAAACCATGATTTAACAACCATTGGTACTCCAAAAAATGTTTTGCTCTGTTAAAATTCGTATGAAAATCCACTTAATATCCACCACGCAAAACAACCTCGCGTCCGTTACCACAATGCTGCATTTGTATTTTTAATCGGTCCGCTTCGTACACGAGCTACTGAACGGCGACGACAGATTGGTTATGACTTGTACCATCTTTGGGGGATAATACCAACGTTGTCTGATTTCAAAACTTTTTTCCTATACAATAAGTTACACGCGCTGGCAAGGTTCATTGTTACTAGAAACGGGTTGACGTCCGATATAAGTTCAAGTGCACTCATAAATTTAAAGAACGCATTGCGAAGCACGCTCATGTCATTTACATAGTATTCAATTATTGCTCCTTTTATATTAAAATCCGCATCCCCAAGTTTTTTCATTTATCTCATTATATCATTTTTCAATCCTCTCCTTCTGCTTCTCTTCTAAGTTATACACATCATAATAATCAAGGACGAATACACATCAGGATACTCTTGACCAGATGGCAGTTTAAGGTCAGGGATGGAGGGGAAAATCCCCCTCTGGAAACTTTTATCCTGTCTGGAAGGCAGAAAAAAATTCCCATGAGGGATGCTATTTTCCCCTTCTACCCTTCATTATAATATTTCTATCATTTAAATTATTTAATTTAAATACGTTTCGGAGTTATAATAGAAAATGCATTGTAAAAAGGAATTTGGTTATTTTAGTTTACGGTTTTTGTGTGTTGGGAGCTGCGTGGTTTTTAAAATAGTGATTTCTACTCCTGTAGGTTAGAATAAAAATGTTATAGTACTGATGTAAAAACATATGCCAAGTGTGTTAAATTTGATTAAAGCAAGTTGGAAATCGTTTTTTTACTTTATCCTCCCAGGATAGAGCGCCTAATTCGTACCCAGCTCCTGACTAGTCTTCCTGTTAAATAAATAAGGGAAATACACCTTCGAAACGGACAAATCGAAGGCACCGCTTAATCTTGCCAAAGGCATTTTAGAAAAATTAGGGAATCAATAAATTCTAATTATCAATTTTCCATAGCTATAATTTTACACCCACATATAATTATTCGAGTTCTACACCCTTTGCAAGCATCATGGGGCGTAAAACGAACAATGCTCTTCGCATTAACGAGTATGGCGATTATGTTTGAAATATCAGAACGATTTTTGCCAAATAATCTAGAAACTCAACAATACAGTTTTCTTCATAAAACCCACGTTCCCTAATGCTGCATACATCACACCGTTAATACTTATTCATTTTACTGTTGTAGCATATCTGCTAGCTTACTAGCAGGTTGGTGCCGTGATCTAAAATACAACCAGAAATTTCCTTATTTGTCGGAGCTCAATATCATAAAACACTAATAACCATTTTTCAGGAGCATGTATTCTGCTCGGTTGAATATAACATATATATACTGATGGCATCTTATTATTACCATCCGTGCAGAACACTTCCAAACAGACATGTGGAGTCCGCCCTTTTCCACTATGTATGCTTTAAGACTTTGATCGCACATTTTCGAAATATACCATAATGAGAACTTTTGTTTATTGTGTCATTGAGCTCAACCAAAGCTTCTATTATATTCCTTAGAATATCTTACTTTCTGTAACGGTGTATGGTGGATTACTCTGGCATTTATTACACAACGCTTTAAATTTCCCCTGATGGCTGTCATTAATATGATTTTGTATGACATTCTTTGCAATAGTAATGGCATGAAAATAACTGTAAAAGTTTAATGATTACATTGTAATGGTTGTTCATATACATATAAATTAATACACTTGCACTGACCGTGCCACTCGAAATTTTTTTCACCATTTATCCCGTCATGCAAAGTATTTTTATACGTTGTTAAATAAGTCTCAATAAGATACCTATCTATCTCTTTTCTTTTATCTACATTTTTAAGAGTCACTATAGCCGTAATCAGTTCTTTTCACAAATAATATTATTCGGGATTTTTAATTACAACAATACCTCTCTGTAATGTTTTATATACTTACCTATATTAGTGAAATGCTGTTTCTGTTTCACCAATGGCAAAACTACATTGTGAAAATAGACAAAGAAACTGTCGTAGTAAAGGAACGATATGTTCGAATGTATACCTTTCTAAATCGCTCCATACATTACAAGCATTCATATTACTGGTAGGTTTAAATGAGAGATAAAATGGTTTATTTGAGTGGATGTGATTAATTATTGCAAGTCCAAGACGATGATGGGGGAGTACTTCTGTCATTATAAAATCTACCAAATCGCGTATCCAATCAAGGAGGTTTTTTCCCTCCGGGAGAGAGTAAATTCGACCGTCATTAAATCACTATTATTCTTAATTAGGTTATAAAACTGACATGATTCAGATGATACATTAGAACTCTCTATTATCTAGAATACCGAGAAGTATTTTTTGTAAATCCATATTATCGTTAGGGTTTTATGTTTTACAATAATTGAGCCTGCCCCACTATAGAATACCAAGATATGTGTATTGTTTGTAATAACTCTCAATATTTTACAAAGATCAATGATCATTCACTTTAGAACTCCAATTTTCTTTATAAAATTGTCTTATCGCTAATATTTGTTGTCTTACTATAATTGTGTCTCTTCGCAATATAGAAGAACAGGAAGTCAGTTTGTAATACTGTCTTGTCGTTAACGATTGTTGTATTGCAATAATTTGGGTCTGTTCCCACTATAGAATAGCAAAAAAATAACAATGTATTATTCTTAAATCTCATTGTTCATACTCTAAATTGAGAACAATGTTCATAGCTATTCTACAGAATCGAAAATGAAGTCGGAATCGGAATTGAAGCGTAACTTGAATCGGAGCAAGAATCGGAGTTGTTGTGCGTGACACTTCGTGACTAAAGAATGAGGTTAGCCTGGGTCCCAACGTAAGATAATTTTCACTGCCATTGATAAAGGAAATCTTCCTTGGGTTACGAAACCAAATAGGTCTTCCTTTGCAGCACCCTGAGGAGGCTTCCACCGCAGACCTGTACCACGAGGGAAGGAGAATAGGCAAGATTGTCGGATCGACTCTGAGGGAGAGCCGATGGTTGTTCCTTCCTTTTATACTTTCCCAATGATCTCATTCGGCCTGCACATTCGCAGTATATTAAACGAAATCACGATATTGTAAAAATAATAACATCATTTTCCGATTATAAATCTTATTTTCTAATTTGGTTCAAAATCCAAACTCTAAAACTGTTTCAGTGGCCTAGGACCACAAGAATAATAGCCAAATTCATTGCCAAATTTGACATTGTTGCGACAAGCGACGTATATTCTGAGAGACTCTCTTAGTCCTAGGATCATGGGGGTGTGTAATATTAGTTGGCAGAATTTCAAATAATTGTAAATACTCTGACAACGGTAAACGCTAGAGACAAACGTTTTTCAAATTATACATTGTCGAGAAAAGGCGCTTACCATTCACTGTCATAATACATCTTGATCCATACACACCACTTCCGGTTACATTTTATGTGTTTCAAATTCGACAGCAGCAAATTAATATTGAACTCATATACACAGATCAAGAATCTTATTCTCCAAATTCTGTCACTCGTTGTCAATTAGTACTATACCTATATTTGACCCTATATTTATGAATTTCGAAAAAGCATTTCTTTTTGTGTAATTCGGGATGTTGATCATGAATCTCAAACCGCTAAGCCGCTACTTGGTCATCTTAACCCATAACCCAGAAATTTCAAAATCGACACAACTCAATTAATATGGAAGTCAAGGACGTATTTCCGGGTCCCTCATCTTTCACTAGATGCCAAATAGGACCCTAAAATTTGACTTTTGTAAGTAAGAACAAATATACACCTGCTAGGTTACATAGAGTTAGAATATGTGCTATTTTCAATCTCTGCTATATTAAATAGGCATTGGAAGGGAGAACGAATTCAGCCATATTATGTTAAACACAGGTTCAGAAACAGAACGAGGTCTAGAGGCTGGAAAACCAGATCTGCATTGGAGAATGGAAATATATACGTAATTACTGGTATGCTAAATAGACTTGCGAAAATATACAGTAGCCTTATAAAATCTCTACATGTAGTGGTGAAAAGCTGCTGTGTTTCATAGGTTCTCAGAAGTTGGTCATAGTATTTCTTGTAAAAAGATTTTACAATGAGACATTTCCCTTTATTAGTTCTGCTATGTTACATAGTGTTACAATAACAACTCTAGTAGTATTCGGTATTTATCTTTTATAATTTTGTTACGTTCGTAGTCTGCTCCTGGAACCAGACCAGTTTTATACCAGTATTTCGTTACACAGAAAGTTAAATATTATTCTCTTGCCTAAATTAGTCATCACACTTGTGAATATTTTCATTCTATTTAGATTAAAAGACTGTGTTTTGTAGTAGACGACAATAACGGCACAATTATATTTTCCGTCTGTCTACATTCGAAATTAAAATAAGAAATAAACTAAAGAAGAAGGGAAATTAGGGGGATGAAGAAGAAAAAAAGAAAAGTAGAACGACTTCTTTAAAAGTAGTATGCTACAAAAATAGTAAATAAAGGGAGTAAATAGTAGAAACGATTGACAATAAGATATAGGAGAAATAGAATAAAAGAGGTGGTTAAGTAGAATATGAAAATTGGACGAAAGTATGAGATAATAATTGAACTGTATTTGAAAGCCTTATAATGTATTGCATATTTCGGATAATTACTTCGATTTTCAGGTAAGAATAAAAATCAAAGTTAAACATGTTCCGGTTAGTACATGTTAACCCATACAATACTAGTATGGATTCAAATAAATACTTAATAATTATTCACCCATACCCAGCCTAGCTGATGAAAAAGGTTATATAATTTTTCTTGTATCATTTCATCCAATCAGATATGCCCATGTAATGGATTTCTGTTTTTTTTTCTAACAGTACAATAACTACTGGAAATTTAGCAGAACGACATAAAATAATCCAAGCTGAATATATGAAGTTTTGGGGAGATTCTCAGGATTCGGTTTCCATTGTCATTGGCTTCTATTGTCATTGGCTTCATTAGTACCGAAGAACCGTAATTTATCAACAACGGAAAAATTTTAATTTAGACGAAGAGCATATTCATGGTATTCATGGTCTATTCCTTGTAGTGATATCTCCACGTTCTCCATTAACTGTTACAAAGTAAGTAATTACAACTTCATAATACTATAGTAAATTATCATATTTAAAATTACGTGACACTGACACCACCACTCATTTAACACAAAGATAAAATGTTAGATATGTTGGGTTATTTTCAGTTCAAAGGAAAAAATTACTAACTCCATTTTCCACAAAATTTTATAACAATCAGTAAAAAAGTAAATGAAAGAGAAACATAAAATATTAATTTTAATTTATAATGGCAATAATATTGCTATTGTCATATATTACACTATATTTTATAGATAATTACTTAATTGATAATTGGAAGTCGTATGGACATATTTTAATAATCAAAATTAAGAATCAGAATTTATATTTTTGAATCTGTTGACGTTAGATATATGCAGAAATATTTCGCTGCTGAATCTAGCATAAGGTTCCTTTATATTTAACAATATGGAGACCAATTTTCTCTTCGGCTTTTACACATTTTTGACGTAGTTGCATATTTTTTAAAAGCACGAGAGTTACATTTGAGTCTTTTCTGGTAAAAACAACTAATAATTTCGATATGTATTCCTGTTTGCGATAATTTAGCGTCCGTTTATTATTGACATTTAATAATGCATTTGCACTTTCAATTAGTACGTTAAGCCGAAGAAGAAATGTTATCACGTATAGGCCAATGTCTAAACGCAAACACAATGGCGTAACAGATTATACTGTCGCAAACTAGTTGTTATAGTCCGTCATTCCGGAATTTCAATTATGTGATATTCTTAATCTCTTATCGACTTTCCAAGAAAATAACTTGTCACCTTTACCAAGAAGTTTCGAATAGAGATATCAAAACTGAATGGTCTGGGTACGAATAATTATCAAAAGTGATTCTAGTAGGAACAAAGATTATTTGAAAGATGCCTCCAACGGATTGAATAGAAATCGTGTTCTATGAAAACGAAATCACTGTTTTTTTTTATTTATTTCATTTTTTCATTTTGCACTAATCAGAATCACGATGTGGAGATGTTGTTAATTATTGAGGAAAAGATACGGGGTGAGTTAGATGATTCTGAGATTCAGGATTTTAGTGTGTGTTTCACATATATATGGTGATAACCTGCTAATTAAGTTTATCACATACATGGTTTTTAGTACGTGCTAGTACAAGAGAGTTAAGAGCAGAATAGTTCAAAAAAAACCAACATTCATTAATCTGTGGTGTGTTTGTACGGTTGACGCCAACAAAATTCTATTTCTTTAAAATATGGCACCAAATGCTTTACCCGGGTCGATACCAGAAGGAAAAAAACACATAGCGACACGCGTCCTTCTTTCGAGCACGTACTATCATATGAACATCCACAAATAAAATACCATTGTCTCCACAAGTATAATTATATTTAATTGCTTCGAGAACTCATGCTCATTTTAAACTTCTTTTTCAAAAAATGTTATTGAAATATTAATTATATAACTCCCAGGCATGAAACAAATAACCGCGCTAGATGAATACAATGATTGCTCCAAAGAAAATGTCTTGTATATCGAGCTATCACAAATGCTACCAACGGAAAGGAGGAAAACCACTGGCTGTAAAAATAAACATATCGTAGGCATATTGCGATTGTGTGTGAGCCGCAAAAGTATCACTGTCCATATACAGTGTGAAAAAACGATTTTTAATGCGTCTAGGAAATCTAAATTATAATATATATCTACGTTAACTTTTTAAAACTTCAAAAGGGAAGGGCGGAGTTAATGACTAAAAAGAATTGAATAAGTAAGGTCAAATGCAGGAGATAGAAGAAGTAGCACATATAGGTGGAAAGATAAAGATCAACAGATGAGAGATGCTACTGTATTGGGACCTAACAAAAATGAATGATAAGAGTCGATTTTCTTAAAAAAGAAAGATTTGCATTAGCCAAAATATTCGAACATTAAACCGTATGGCAACATATCATTTGGTCTAAAGGATTAGAGCCCGTACCCTCAATAAGAATCTCACGAAGGAGACCTTTATGGAATTCTTACCACATAATGTATCCGTTTATGTTCATCAAAGTTACAGCCAGTCTTTGCTTGGGATAGATAGCAGTGCCTTAATTTTTAAATTTGTGCTACAACAAAAATCGACCGACAACATACAACAAAACCGAAAAGAATAAAGATTAAGATGAAGGGGATAATTTAAAGAGGAAAAATAGGGAATATCAAATGAGGTCGCCGAAAATTAAAAGAGTATAAAAATAATTTCGCTCTAAAATGTTAGTTTTACGCCGAAATCTTTTTAGCCACTCGCAATTCCAGAGATCTTGACTTCCTGGAATGCTAACAATTTCAACTATTTTTTTATATAATTCGAAATAGTAATAACAGTAAATTGGAAGGGGATTAGCACTCTGGTACGAGAAGTTATCGAAATAATTAGAAGCATGTGGTTATTATAGTGTGCCCTACGGCAGTCACTAAACAAACTCAATTCAATCATGTATTATCTGTCAGGAAAGTAAATGTACATCTGTTTTTGAGTCTGGCCTTCCTGCGCCCCATCCATGGAGAGTATGAGAATTAAATTAATCAGATGTTTACTGAGCGACAAGAAGAACAGTCTAATCTGAATAAGACATTGCAAACGGCACAAGCTGTGAATACGAATACTACATAGTGTAAATAAAGGGCGAGAAAGCCAGAAACAGCAGCTAAACGGAGAAAAAAGAGTAAACTTTGACGTCGTGGGAACATAAAATACAAATACAACAAATATGCCAACAACTAATCGTTTACCAAGCAAGGATCTTGGTGTAGTGGTTAAGGCGCTAGATTACAAATCCAAAGAACGGCGGTTAGCATCTGCTCCAAGTAGTATATGTTTAATTTTATTTTTTTAAATAATACATACAACACTTGAAACGTGATAAAAGAAAGCGTATTACCCGTTTAATATGTTAAGTGAAAACGAGTTAAAATTTCGGTGAAATTTATTAGAGAAGTGAGACAATGTAAATGAGGAAGCAAGTATATGTAAACAGGGGTTGTATCAGAGGATGGTGATCGCAGAGACTGGAAACTTTCCCGAAATTCGCCCATGTGAGTCTCTACGATAGGAACAATTCTTCAGCAATGAAGAGAGAGAGAGAGAGATGTTCCCGGAACTTAGAGTGTGGTGCTTCCATTCAAATTAACGAGATAACAAATAGACGCTTTCATAATAAGAATGCCAAATACAAACAGCAAAGTAATAATTGCACGCGTTATCACCTAAGGTTCCAGGATCCGAACAACATACCACTAACATCCCCAATGCCAAGATATTGTGACTTACACAATGCCCCCTCCCCAAATGCGTCCTGTGAAAACAATCAAAAGTTTTGGGGTTAAGGGACCATATCGAGACTACAATAATAAACTATATCAGTAGACGTTTAGCAGATTAGTATTCAGTTATTTTTTCCACAAGTTTTATTGATATTCAAGATAGCAAAAGCACTGTATTTGTTAACGACAAAGTGAAGTTATTGCAACACTGTGTTACACAGTGAATCATGTATATTACACTCGTGAGTTTTGCTATGCAGAGGCTAGCCACCGAGGCACGCTGAATAACGCTTGAAGGAAGCAGCGAGGACAGATAGCGATACAATGAACGGAACAAGCTATGAATTGCAGACATTTCAAGAGAAAAAAAGAAAGATCCCTCTTTCCACACTTCAAGCTGTAGTTCTAACTTCCATTTCCCCATCAAAGTTACATGCTTATAATATTATACAATTCCATAACACTTAATCTAGAGCCTTCAAACAACTTTGTTCTATGAAGGGAAACGTAAAACACTACACACATAGATATACCATACATAGATAGTTAAGTAGTAATAGATGAATGCAATTAACCCCACATAATATCGATTCTCTAAATATACACCGGTTTCAAACAATTAGACACATAAAAAACATTCATAACACCATTATAACCTATCATATGTTAATGCCACTTCATAAGTGGTAGAATGAAAACTGTAGACTGACCGTCGAATGAAGACCGTAGAAAATTGAATGTTTTTTAAAATACAATTATGAACACAAGTTAGTTAGAGTTTGCCTCCACATTTTTAAGGATTGCTCATTTAGTATTAGAAATCAATCTCTGATTCTACACGATTGCTTTGAAAATAAAATAACTTGAAAAGCATTTGAAGCTATATTGATTAGATGTACTGTATTGCTCACAAGTCCAGCACTTCACCCCTACATTATCTTATCATGCAACGTCATAAGTTAAATATTGCTATGTTCAGCCCTGATGTTTGGAACGAACCGGTAATGTTCCTAAATTATATTTCCACCAAAGTGCATGCCAAAGTTAATTTCTTCGATGATCTGCAGACAATTTAGTGCCCATTAATAAACTAAATAACATACAATGGAGTAAATTTATAGAAATGATATCGTATTATACAGTAATTTCGCCGTGCAAGTTCAATAGTATAATAATAATAATAATAATAATAATAATAATTTTTCATCCGTCCTGCGCCGAAAATGAGAATTAAAACAATCAAATGTGTAGTCAATGTAAGGTGAAAAGATTAAACTGAATAAGACATTGAAGTGGGACACAAGCTGGGAATAAGAATAGTGCATGGTGTAAATAAAGGGCGACACCGAAAGAGAAATCCAGAAATAGCAAGTAAACGGAGAAAAAGTGTAGAAATAATAGAAGTGGAAACATAAAATACAAATACGAATAAGGATTAGCACGACTCGAGCTAAAATTCGACACGACTCAAGTGCAATTCGAGTAGAGTCAAAGGTAATTTTCTTGAGTTGAGTTCCGAGCCAAGTCTCTGTTTTCGAGGTTGAGTTTCGGCTTGAGTCGAGTTTGATAATGACTCACTCGCTCGTTCAACTCGTCTTAACACGTTTTGAAATAGAGGCCTGATTAGACTGGAAAGCGAAAGCCATGAAAAATGTAAGCAATAATGTGGAATACTTTTAGTGTTGCTCACTAAACGGACAATCTCGTCTCTTAATTTTAGTGCATCTCGTGGGGTAATTTTAGTGCATCTCGTCTCGTCTAGATAACGAGAGGACAAGAGGTTATTTTTATTATTACGAGACAGCCTCAAAGGTCGTAATCACCAACATAAGTATATGCTATAGTTCTTAAAATCAAGGCTGAGACCTGCACGGTCGAATTCTTGAGCGCAAGAAGAAGACCAAACCCTTGTAGTGATATGAGGCGGCTCGGCTCGTATCAACTGAGCGAACAGCTCGAGTCGGCTCGGTTTGGATGAGACGTCGGCTCGGCCCAATCGAGTCGATGACCTGAGCCGGCTTAGTTGGAACGAGCGTTCGACTCGGCTCAATTAAGCCGATGGCTCGAGCTTTCTCAAATGGGATTGGTCACATATGCGGTTCATGTGAACCGGTTCGAGCCAGCTAAGTTGAAACTTGTCCATCGGCACGTATCGACTCAGCTCAACTAAGCCATAAGTCGGTTAGTCGAGCCGCTCGACCCGTTGCAGAGCCTAAACCTGGTCCCAGCTGTTTTGAACATGTTTGCCTCAAACCTATAACCTTTAACAATTTTTGGCTCTAGTTCGAATACTTGCCCCTTCGGAACTCAAACCCAGAACATGATCGATGTCCTTGCCTCTTGAAGGCTTCTCGACGACCGAGATCGACATTTAATTAGCTTTTAATATTCAGATAAAAACCGCATATCTTTTAAAGTTTATACACGGTGTTAATATAATAATAATAATAAAATAATAATAATAATAATAATTCTTACTAGCTGACCCATGCGTAAATTTCGCACAATATAATTTAATATTAATATGTGAAAATAATAAGGGGGCTGGCGTACTCCTCATATTTTTTTCATGCGCCCTATTCGTCCACAGTGCCCAACGTTGGTCCCATCTCTCTATCACCTCATGCTCTAGATATCAATTATCGACATTTTGCCTTTTGAGGGCTCTACTGTGGCCGCACGACTCCACATGACGGTGCCCCGAAGGACGCTCTTCATTATTATTTAAATTGTAATCGCTTATTTTCATTAGTTTACTTTTTAATCAAGATGTGAGGGGCTAGCGCCTCGGCATATTTTTTTTTTCGATGGGCCTTATGAGTGCATAGTGTCCAATGTTGCTCCTGTTCTTCTACCACCTCCCGTTGTCTAGATATAAATTATTAATATTTTTCCTGTAACGGAGTTATGGCGTCTCAATCATTACGTTTGATAAAGAATGGAGGAAGATACGGAGTTGACATAAACAACACATTTTAGTGATTATTATTATTATTTTACTTATCACTATTTCCAATGCAATGTGTTACTAAAAATAAATTAAATTATACCCCTTGCCATTTACGCTCTAGAACATCAAATACTTGATTCATAGTTTTCTGTGTTAGCGGAAAGCACATTTATTAAATAAAACGTTTCATAAGTTACTTTACTTTCAATGTGTAACTTTGCATCATCACAAACAATCGTATGTTCCGATAAGAAAATATTCCCCTCCCAAAACCTGAGTCTGGCAGTAGAGGAAGGACGTGAACCCTCTTTAAGCGAATAATCGGATCCAATACTTCAATAAAAGCAGATAAATCTCTCCACACCAATATTTCAATGAAAGAGGAAAAGTCACTCAAACATTGTCAATACCCATTTATGGGCCAAATTTGGTTCCTTGGAACATTGTAAAAGTTTGAACTGCCGCCATTTTGAATATTTACATCTGATTATTATGGTTAACGCATTCATTAAGATATTTCAACAATTAATGTTTCTGCCAAGTTTAATCCCCATCCGCTGAAAGTTACGACAGTTGTTGCGTTCACAAAAAGCGTTATATATATACATCCAGAGAGAGGGAGAAAGAGAGAGCGAAATTTTCGATCTGAGAAAAGTTGAATGATTTTCGTCTCAGAGTGTCATGTTCAGCATAAAAATTTTGCGACATTTCTGACTTGATGGTCTCTGCAATAGGCACATTTATTTTTTATAAAATCCTATCCTAGAGACTCACATGTAGAAAATCGTTAAAATTTCGTTTTTTCGATCAGCGTGCTCTGATACATACCTCTGATTACATTACCTGCTTCCTCCTTTTCATTATTTGACTCCTTTAATAAATGCCAATGGAATTTTTAGGCCATTTACACTTAATAATATTAAACGAGTAATATGATCTCTTTTACCACCTCTCATGTGCACGACTCGTTCGGAGAAGTAATACTCCAGAAGTAGAAAGTAAACACACGGTTCTGATGTGTTGGTGTTACCCGTTTCTCGCCATGCAGCATGTATGTAGCAGAAAGGAAATGTTAGATCCTGTTGCCGTTAGAAGCCGAGTGTTCTAGTGTATGGGCGATTAAAGAATTTCTCTTTTGGCGTGGGTTGAAACCCGGCCGTAAGAAGAGTTTTTAAGAACAGTTTTTTCATCTCATACTCTCCGCGCAGGATCAAAGGATTATTATTATTATTATTATTATTATTATTATTATTATTATTATTATTATTATTATTATTACTATTATTATTATTATTATTATTATTATTATTATTATTATTATTATTATACTTTTGATCTTGCACTGCGAAATTAGTGTATAATACGGTATCATTTCTGTAATTTCACTATATGGTATGTTATTTAGTTTATTAGTGGGCACTAAATTGTCTCCATGTCATCGAATAAATTAACTTCGGCATGCAAGTTTTGTGGAAATATCATTAGAGGAAGAACATTACCTGAAGTGCAAACATCAGGGCTGAACTTAGCAATATTTAGCTTATGATGTTGCATGAGAAGATAGTGTAGGGGTGACGTGTGCACTTCTGAGTAATACTGCTAATCAATATAGATTCGAATTCTTTTGAATTTTTTTAAAGCAATCGTGAAGAATGAAAAAACACTACACCACTTGTTAAACAAACTCTGGCTAGCGTAATCGGTGGAGTATGATGGTCTCTGCAATAGGCATATTACTGAAGAAGTTTGCCTATTGTAGAGACTCTCATGTGTGAAATTCGGGAAAATTTCGTTTTTTCCGATCACTGATTTCTGATACATACCCCTGAGTAGATATACCTGCTTCCTCGTTTTAATTGTTTCACTTCTGTAATAAATGTAACTGGAATTTTTACCTCGTTTTTACTTAACTTCTCAAACGGGTAATACGCTATCTTTTGCCACCGCTCACGTGCTGTATGCATTATTAAAATTATTCAACTTTTAGTGGGTTCGAACGTACGTCCTTTGGATTTATAATCTAGCGTCTTAACTTCTACACCAGGATCTTTGCTTGGCAAGTGTTTAATTGTTGTTATATTTGTTTGTTTTTTATGTTCCCACTTCGACAATTTTTCTCTTTTTTCTGCGTTTACCAGATGTTTCTGAATTTCTCTTTTGGTGTAGTAATTTATTTACACCATGCACAATTCGTTCTGACAGATTGTGCCTCTCTGCAACGTCTTATCCAGTTTGGACTTCTCTTCGTGCCCCTCACTAAACATTTGATTAATTTAATTCTCATACTCCCTATGGCTGGAGCACAGGAATGAAAGTCTCAAAAAACAAGTGTACCTTTATTTTCTTGGCAGATATTACATTTAAAGAGAATCAAAAATGAAAATTTAGAGGCATTAGAAGAAAGGTAATGGCCGAGAGTGTAAGTTTCGTAAGTCATTTCACTAACGACCCCAAATACCAGCAATATTTAATTTTTAATCAATGAGGTAGTACAATGACCTGAATGTAATATATCGTGATAAGAAGAACGCGACAAATCGCGATACATTGAACGTTGTAAAATCAGAAAAATGTAAAAGCTTGTCCACACAGGAATAGATATATTTCAGCTACATATACACATTTGCTTAGGACAAAGAAACGCTCTATATGTGTACAATGCTACTATTACTTGACCTACACCACACTTACAAATTTTTCTTCGAGAAACTATTACAATTTCTGTAAGTGCTCCGACATATTAGATTCTCTATTTATAGATATAGGATACTACACACACTCAATCACAATAAGCTTCCTATTTCGCGTGCCAACGTTTAACTATTCATGTCGCGGAGAAAATATCCACGCGCTCTCACACAAATATACACCTAAGTACCTGGCCCAAAAATACAAGTTGACTTTCACCATACTACTCGAAACTAAGTTACTTAGGGTTTGTAATTATCGGTCCCTTTTATCACAGATATTAGGAACTCTAACAGCACGACAAAACTTTCGATAAACATTGAGTAACGAAAGCAAAAGATTCGGAAGTTACTGATATTGGTCACTACGAAACAAATATTGACGTAACTCTACATTCACAAACGGAAATCAGATATATCATAGTGATTAATTTAGTTGTATTCGATTCTTAGAAATGTTACAAAAAAGCTTGTAGCCCTGATCGCGAATCGAAATTGCTTATTTCTCAGAGGTAAACAGAATTGTTGTCTAAATCACAATATGACTACAAGTGCGCATTTATTTCAAAAATGATTTGCTATTTATGCAATAGTAGTACGGAAGCATATTAAAGTGGTAGTAGTTCTAATATACATTTTCACATATCAGACTAATTAATAACACGCAGATACAACTTCAGAATAGACGACCAGATTTCTAAAGTATCATTAAAACCCACTATTTAAACTAATTAAAATAAACTGATCATTGGTTAATGACCTATGTGAAGTTCAAAATAACATATTTCCTATTTATTACGGCACAGATCAGAGTACAATTTATTACATTGCTAACTGAGAGTATCTATTTACTGATTGTATACGTACCTTAGCTAAGCTATTCCCTTCAAGAGCACAAAATAAATAAAAGTCCGCTTTTAAAGATTACATTGACTCTTGGGTTCTGCATTCTTGGTTGACAAATTAAAGACTATACGTGGAAACTCTGTAGCAACATCAAATCAAGGTCAATCGTCAATGTCGGTCTCCAACATACTAGGTTAAATCACATTTTAATTACATTGCGATTTACTATTGCAGATTTTATTAAACATATTATTCTTTCAGTCACTCTTGGGGAAAAGGGAGTAGAATATCCGATCAAATATTTGTACTTTATACTCTAAAGTTTTTAAAAGTGAATTTATGCCAAAACGTTTTTGGGTCCTTTCCTGAGAGTAAAGAGACCCTTTAAAATAAATTGATTAACCGATTGTTACGTAGTAAGAAAGGAGCTTGCCAAACAAGACTTGCTTCTGCATATTGAGCAGCATACTAATAAAAATAACACATTAAACACCGCAATTTCCTAACCCTATAGAAAAAAAAAACACTAGTTTTAATAAATGTGTATGTTACCTTAAATCTGTTCAAATCTAAGTAAAGTGGAGGGAAAAATCGCTAAGGGCAAACTCTCCAAAAATTTAGTTTATTTTCGCTGGATCACATAAAGAAATTTAGTGGTTTACAGTACCCATATTTCCATAACTAAGATGGCGGTCATCCAGCAAAATATGAATTTCAAAATTTCATTTCCTTGCAACTCATTGAAAACGTTTTCAGTTTGATATTGTAGCTAAACGTCTTATTTCATAGTGCAGGTACACATTTACCTTATTCAGTAATGGTCTAATCACTACATGAAAAGTTAGTAGCACAACAACATAGTCCCTTCGTCTCTCTGACACAAAAAGACGCTACGCTTATCGCACCAACTATTGAGGTGAGGTTAAGTTGCCAATAACATTTAAGCTCTTCCGTGCTTAATTGAATAAAATCGGTATAATCGGACTTGAATAAAAACTAGTATACATTGAATAAAACTGGTTCCGACCGAAATATGGGTATGTCATCGGGCTGAGGGGTGCTATGAATATCCTATCTAACACTCTAACACGGCATTTCTACATAATTTGAGAAAATCTACATCCGATTCTTGAAATATAATTTTTTCTCGGAAAACCCCCAATGCGTAAATCATGGTTCCGTAATTGAGATGCCAATATATGGCAAGAGCATATCAAGAAATATATATATATATATATATATATATATATATATATATATATATATATATATATATATATATAATTCAAAATCTATGTTTTTGACTCTAAATCTCCTGAACCGCCGGACCGATCTCGATCAGATTTCTACCGTGGATGGCGTTCGAAGCTGGGCTGGATTTAGGCTATGCACTTTAATTGCTGAACTGAGGATTGGGGGAGGGACGAGGTATACAAATAAATAAAACTTAATAAATCCTTAACCACTAGATCGATCTTGATGAAATTTTAAACATAGATGCGGTTCAGGCCTGGGATCACCTTTTATGATTTAAATTTGAAGAAGCTACGTAGGTTTGGAGAAGGAGGGTGACATATATAAAAACCAATTTACATAAGACTGAAAGTAACTATTTTTGTAAGTTAATAACTTGAACTATCTTACCAACCTCAATCAAATTTTCAAGGTAAATGAGGTTCGGATCTAGAAACATTATTTTAATTTAATTTTAACGGTAGATCCTAGGGATAGGGGAGGGGAAGTATAAATAATAAATAATGAAACCTAATAACGTTTGAACACCCAACCAATCTCGATTAAATTTTCAACATATTGAGGGTCGAGACTTGGGTGTTTTTTATCGTTTCTTTTTGATAAGCACATGTAGGAGATTTATGTAAAATAAACCTCAAATAATAATGGCTGCTTTTGTGACATCATCACTCTTGAACCACACGACTGCTCTCAATCAAATTTTCAACATACATGATTTTAGGGCCATGAATTACTTTACGCTATTCATTGTGACCAAACAATTTAGGAGGAGAGAAATTTAACAATGATAAAAAATGACCGATATTAGTGTTGAATCCAGAGTTATCGGGTTCAATGAGAAAGACAGTGACACTTCCGATGAAGTATGAACTATGTTCAGCAATGATAGATTGGGAGGGAGGAGGTGCAACGTAGGGGAGGGGATAAACATTTAAAAATCATCGAAAATGACTAACATTAGTGCCAAATCTATAATTGTAGGAGTAGCTGAGATTGACAGTGCCAATTCTGATTCCGTGTGCGCAGCATGGAGGACAGCCAGGGATGCTATATATAATAATGATTGACCAATATTAGTGTTGAATACATAGTTTTCGGGATCATTCGGAGGAAAAGTGATATTTCCGATCCGGCGTAATTCCAAAATGAGCCCCATCACTTGGGGGAGGGATATATATATATAATGATCGAAAATGGCCACTATCAGTGTCGAATTTATAGTTTCCTGGGAAACTTAGATGAACACTGATACTTTCGATCTCGTTTAAATCCAAATTCAAAGTTTCAACTTGCGGGAGGAAGAGGAATACATTTAAAACTAATCGAACATGACCGATACTCGTATTAATGCTCAATCCACACTTTTTGGGGTCGCTGAGATGAACAGTGACACTTCCGATTCCATGAACCGCAACGTGGTATATATAAATGGTCAAAAATAACATATATTAGTATTGGATCTTTAGTTCTTGCTGTCTCCGATATGAACAAAGACACGTTACATGCTGTTTAAATCCATTTTAAATGCCGACACTTCTGGATGAGGACGGGTGACCTACATTAGAATGGTCGAAAATGAGCAATATCAGTGTTCAATTCATATTTTTTTTTGAACCAGTAAGATTAACACTGATACCCAAAATGTAGCATAGGTTTAAATTCAGAAATACAACATACAAAGATGTGCATTAAAATTAGTAATTTCAACCCTGCGAAGCGGGTAATATATGCTAGTAATAAATAAATCAAAATACATTATGTTTAACAACTTATGAATTTCAAAATCCTACAAATTCCAACTGTTTAAATTAGAACGAAGTTTTTTATTTAGAATATGACGATTTATGCCCTTAAGGATTTCCAATATGTAGAAATTATACAGGGTAAACAGTTGGGACAAAGACGCCAGTACTAAAAAAAAAGAAGGTATCTCTATTTCAGCCGTCTCTTTATACAATATATAACTGAATAATTAATGTTATTTATTAAATGGTGCCCAAATAAAGGGAAACTTAGAGTATAGTTGGGAGATAAGTACGCCAGTTTCATATTTGCATTCGAAACAGAGAATATGCTGCTACGAAATAAAAACGTGTACGAACGTTTCAAGACGAATGTTAAAAATAATGGTGGTAATTCTTGCGATAAGGTAGAAGACAATAGCATGTCATGAAATGAATCAACAACTAATGTAGTTGATATGATTCGGCAACTTGGATTTCAATTGAATATGGTGAATATCCTAATGAAAGAAATAACAGATTGAATCTATGTCCAAATAGTACTAATATCTCATCAAACAACAGATCAATTATTTCAGGAAGTAGCCGAAGAGATAGATCGTATACAGATAACCAAATGGGCAAATAATTCAAACTTTTGAAGTTATTGGAAGTTCAGTATAGGAAATGCAAATCGAAGCTAACGACAATTTAAAGCCAATCAGGAACCTTCAAGAAGAAACACAAATATTTAAGGAAACACTTGAAACGACTGATGGTACTCCAGTTCCAGAGGTGAGGTACTCCAGTTCCAGAGGCACTCGATTTGGAACCCCGAGTATCTGAAATTTAGTTACGTAAAGAGGATCAACACCATCCAATATACCTATATGCAAGTGAGGACATTGTTTCCAACTCCGAGAGGGAGGAGAAGAAAGAAAAGTTCTACCATACATAAATTATCACATTTGTGTGCCAAAGGATATCCCAACTCATGTAAAACATTGCAGATTAAGGTATTCCGAAAATCATTTTAAATTTAGTGAAGTCTGATCCATGACCAACCTTAATGGCCGAGTAGATTTTAACAATGCAACTGTTTGCTTCTCTTGTTTTATTGAAACATTTGTGTAAGAGTGTGACTCAATTGTTATACCTAAATCGTAATTACTTAAAGTCATGTCAAATATATTTTAACTTCTACATTCTACACGGTAAACGCTACAAAAAATCTTTTGCATAGATATGCAGATTTTAAGGTCGCTTTAATAGCTAACATTGAAAACGATTTCGTGTTAGCTAATGGTGACGCACAGGCCAGGAATAGGCACTTCAACCCTAAATAGATAAGAGTGGAATTGATTTCGTAACTTTGTCGTATAATACCTTAAAACTTTTAAATCCTTTCAAAAAGAATAGGATTTAGATTTTTGTGCTTTCGGCATTTAAGGCCATTTAGCCCTTCACGATATGAGGGATGACGTCTCACGGCGAGCACACAATCATGCGAAAGGGAAGGAAGAAAGGATTGGGGAAGGAAGGAAGCGGCCTGGGAATTATAAGGTAGGTACCACCCGGCATTTGCCTGGTGTGAATGAGGAAAAGCCAGGAAAACCTCATTCAGGCTGGCGGGCCTAAAAAGCGTGTTACATTTTTTCGACCAAGTGACCCCAACGGGAATCGAAAACGGGACCGCTCGCACCGAACCTTTCAAAAGGAGTTCAGCATTATACTATTAAAACATACATTATTATCTTACAAGTTTCAACACATTCAATTTCATCTCAATGCGTTAATTTTAATAACCTGTGTAGAATTGTTCACAATTACGAAAATTAATTGATAACATAAATTCATAGCAATAAAACACGACCTAACCAGGTATCTATCCATAATGTCAATACAAAAAAGAACAGTGATCGTAGTGCAGGATGTAATTTTGGATTGTTCATAATTTATTAGGAACAATCGAGGTACAGCTCGATATAATGCATATAATTACCCAAATTTCCGACGTAATGTCAATTTTTACAGTAATTGTATAAGTAACAGAAACATCTAGATAAAAGTAATGAACTTCACAGTATGCGAATTTCTAGTTAAGAATGGGTCAGTAATAAGTTTAGAATTAGCAGAAATATCACAGAAAAAGATGAACAAAGAAACAATGCTTTGTTCAGAATACAAAATTCGAGGGAATAATGCGCTGTGACGCCATCCCACCATTTGGTAACAATACTTGGTGTTAGATGTGCCTGCCGTGGAACGAATTAAATCTGCGTCAGTAACCTATTTTCATGGTTACAAGATTAATTCTATATATTCTTACAAAATTAATTTTAATCCTTTAGTTAAACTTTTCTGAAAATGTAATTCCTTACAAATTTTTCGATTATGTTGATACATAAGTAGATTTCAATTCGTAGTTTTTATTAAATCGTATATGATCTTGCCGTTTAGTAGATCGTTCACTAACAAAACGAATAACGTACTAGAAGTATTGTTATTTACTATTTTGAAACAGAAACCATAATTGTTTTCCTGTTAAATTATAATGTAGAGACTACTTGTGTATCTAACAATAATTTGATTGTTATATAATTTGTTTAATGCACCGAATAGGAAATATGGATTAATGTGAATAGGTTACTTTGTAGAATTATTGCAAATTTACTCGTTAGCAGAATATATATAATAGTGCACCGAATGATGTTTGCAATATCTAAACGCTATTGGTAACCTGGTATCATGTGTATGAATAATTAAAATACAATTTTAAGATATATATATATATATATATATATATATATATATATATATATATATATATATATATATATATATATATATATATATATATATATATGAGAGCCATTCGTAAAATAAGGGGACTTTTGTTGTCAAAAATATATAATCAAACTTATTTACGTCCAGAGCCTTTCGTTAATTTCTACCAAGAAAACAAAATTAACGATTCCCGAAAGTTCGAGAGAAATTTATGTAAGGATGACGTTTTAATCATTTTTAATATTCAGGGCAAAAAACGTGTTTTTATATCCGGCATGAAGCAGAAATTAAGAAAGCGAAGAAAATATAACAATTAAAGTCGATTTGCATGTCATTTTCTGTTTCAGAACATATTGCTGTTATTTACCCATCAGTCAGACACCGAGGGCATTTTGGTCTTTATGATTACTATGCCCATGAGACTGTTATAATTGATTTATGTTGGGATATAATAGACATACAAGTAATTGAAAAGTAAAAGTTTAGTGACATATGGACTCTCCAGAATATAAAATCTCATAAGATATTTATTTTAAAAGCTATTTTACTCAGTGAGGTATGTTTTATATATTTGTTGTATGAATTAATTTTTAAATAGTTATATAGCCCTATTTTACGAACTTATGGCAATCTAGAACTGAGTAATTAAGGTTATAAGTAAGAACATTATACAGTTCCTATACTTATAGTAATCACTGTTGTGAATCACATATTACGTGATTTGTTTGAACAATAATTAGAATAGCATATCGTTTCAGTCGCCATCAGCCCGTTCCAAGGCTGAGGATTTGTGGTGGAGGTATAAAGAAGTGACACACCGCGCGGTAATCGCGCTTGAGCTCTTATCCTGTGAAGATCAAGAATGGCACGAGAATATGTTTTTCAGATTTTGTCACGGTAGACAACGTGAGAGTCTACTGGAGCAGCACAACGCAAGCAATTTATTCTATCATCTTGAAAAAGCAGCTTCCGAGTAGATTGTCTTGGTCAGCAGTCTTATACGAAAAACATACTCTGTCGAGTGCCAAGGCGTTGCAGGGTTCTGGGAAAGACCGTTATCTGATGTAGACATGGAACGATCTGGACACCCCTAAACAAGTGGTTTTGGGTAATAATGTATCCACTGTGAAATATACAAGAATACACACATACCAAATCTCAATTGAAGTATGTGAGGGTACCGTTTCGACGTTGTTTCTGCCATAAACTGCCTGTCACAGACTCTTTAAAAGAGGTTCCGACAACTGACTTGCAGTAAGCTTTTACAGCGTAGAAATCGCGTTGGCAGCTGAGTATCGGAGTGTCTACCTTCAGGCAAGTCGTGTATTTTTCTAGGATACACAATGAATCAAATTATCTAATTGGAGTAAAGTGATCTTATTAAAGCATTTATGAAACCTGAATTTCGATCTAATCACAACTTGCTAGTATGTGTGCACTAGTATAAGCACGATATAGATCATTTTACTTGTTGTAAGAGATCTATTGAAATAGGGCTATAACATATAAAACAACTTCAAGATCAACGTTACTATTGCACGAGAATGTGCTCAGTGAAAATCTTCTGATTCCATAGTATCAGTAATTGTAAGCCAGCGAAACGTCAAAACTGTCAAGACATGAATGATTATAGACCACATAAATTGTCATAAATACATTTACGGAACAGAATTTTGCGTCCTAAATTTGGAATAGAAACGTTGCTTGCAATGCTAATTATATTTATGGAGCATGTATTTTGATAGATGCTTATTAGTTTCGCTTAAACAATTACATGTATTCATTTGTTCATGGGTATTCACTTTACTGGGAATCTTCACATTACAGACATTCAGACGACCATTCTGGTTACTATCTAGAAGCGGTACTCAAAGTTTAGCGTGCATATGATCATTCTGTACGTGGGGTTTCGTACTATCAACTAGATGTACACTTTATGGACTTTAGTAGAAGTTTATACATTCTAAGGTAGTTATATATATATGTGAGTGTGTGTGTGTGTGTGTGTGTGTATGTGTGTGTGTGTGTATGTATGTATGTATGAAGAGCTTGGTGCAATAAGGAGTTAACTCTCACTTTCGTAAAAATAGAGATGTACAGTGAAATACGAACGGCATGAACGTCTGCTTCATTCACCAAAAGATGGTGAAGGTGCTGCGTTGCCTTCACGCGCAGTCGCGTGGTATCCTTCTTCAAAAGGAACCTACAAACGGAAAGTTGGGTGCAATAAGGTGTTATACCACATGAAAATGGCGGCCATGGGGAAAGGTCTGCAGAGCATCTCCGCTAGGGATGGCTGGATCCGGATCCGAAGATCTCGGATTTCGGATCTGGATCCCGATCTCGGATCTGTATCCGGATCTCGGATTTCGGATCTGGGTCCGGATCTCGGATTTCGGATTTCGGATCTACATCCGGATCTCGGATCTGGGTTCGAAATTCGGATCTGCATCCGAAATCCGCATCTCAGATCTTGATTCTTATCCAAACCCACATCCCACTCAAATTGTGATAAAATTAAACATCAAAAATTCGCCGAAAGTAATTTCACGAAGTCCTGACAGTGAAGAAGAAAACAGAAAATTAAGACGAATATTGACAAGTCTATTTGTCTCCTTCATTCTACACTAAAGATCAAATGCTTGCATTACTAAAAAATAATCTGATTTGACGCGGATGAGAGTTCGAATGTCGAATCTAGGTCCACCCGGTTGCAGGACATATTTATATTTGAAACCGGAATACAAAACTCGAATATTTAAAATTCCTCAATACACCTATGACAGTTAAGAAAACAAACAGTGAAGACAAGTATTGTCTAGTTTTTACGTATATTTATCTTGCTCAGTCTGCTCAAAATATCAAATGTATACCTTACAATTAGATTTAATAATGATTTAGTAAATCACACACAATATGAGCACCGAGAATAAACTATGAATTTTGGTGCCCCTTATCTAGATTTGAAATTTCGGATTCATACATATGATCAGGCTGAAAGATAAATATTTGAGATCCGGACACCGAAACAAGTGCTAGTACCAAGATCGTAGCCGTTTTACCTAGGTAATGCGACCGGAAGGCACTTGCACTAATTCCGCATGTACCGGTACTTTGGGGAACACGAGAAACTAAAAACAGATAAATATTCTTTTATTTAGGGGCAAGTCGCGCTTTAACATGACGTTTCATGAGTGTTGTGTTCAAATAGGAAAACTGTAATGGTGACTTGTTTGAAATAAATGCCTTTTCTTTTTTAGCAATAAAGTTAGGTACTTTTACATTGAATAAAAAATAGCAAAGCACATTTTACTTATTAGAGTGCTGGTTCTTATGGAAGCTTTCGCACTGAACCGAAGATTTCCTCATGTGGGTATCGGATTGCCATAATTCACCTTGCTGAAAGACGTGGTTTATCAGGAGGTCGGCCAAGATTCTTTTGGACTTAGAATGTAGACTGCTTCTGGTCTCAATTATTCCCATATAACAAGACTAACCATATATAAAGTTGGTTCGAAATGATTTAAATTATCACTAATTACCTTAAGGGAATAATCGCGATTTAAATATTCGTAAATCGGAAGAGATATAAAAGTTAAGCGTTAAAATAAATCCGATAATTCCTAATGTAACCTAATGATAGCAATAAAACTTCTTATGTAACGTTTTCAAAGCTAAGATTAACAGTTTTGTTCCTGAAGAGGGTTTATGGCAACATAAAATGTTATAAATCCAATTATCATAAGTAGTACCTCTGACAGCCCCGCATTTCACCATCACCCTTCATCCTGACAAGTGGGCAATTCACTTACCCACAATGACTTTCCAGGCATTTCAGTGATATCAATATTTCAGTTTGGGTTTGGGATCATGCTTCGGTGTACCTTGACTATCACCATCAGCAGCTATTAGAGAATCAGAACTTATTTCTGTATTAGGCAATGTGGGCAACTATAGCTTTTCGTCTATAGAAGACAGACAGCGTGCCTTCGGTGCCCGTGGTCATGGGTTCAATTCCCGGAGAGGCACTCAACAATTTCTATGTTGTCCCAGCAGCGTGAGGACAATTGGGGAGTTATCTTAAGTAAGAGGTAGCGGACTACAGTCTAGAAAGCCGGCATTGGGGAATTCGGGTGTCGATGCGTTGACTGCACATCCCCACTTTCAACGTAATCCCACTGGTAGGAACCAAAGGACTGTCGTGCCAAGAATTTAGTTTGTTTTAATTAACATAAATGCCTTCTTTATTATTAAATTTTATCAAATATTTTATTTTCAACTAGTTTGCGAAACTCAGATCTAGCTACTTCTTTTCTTTTTAATTCAAGTTCATAGTTAGCACAACTAATCACTAAGGATCAAGTTAACAATCTTTTCAATAAAATTCGCCTCGCGTCTTTCGTAGCTCTAAGTTTAGTGATTTTTAGTTTTTTTTTATTTTAAGTTAAAGGGCGGTTTATCATTTTCCCCTCGCTTTCAATATTCTTTTTTCTACTTTTACCCATGTTTCTTTGCACGGGCATTGCGCCTATACGCACGTGCTTAGTGTGTTCGTTTACAAAAGCGGGCCATTTTCCTGCCACTATACAAAGTAAGAGCGCACTGTATCAAAGAAATATATCTATGACAAAGTCATAATTACTCAGATTTTGCATCGTACATAGTTTCCTCATCCTTATTAATCTCTTCACCCCCGCTTCCTGAATTCCAGTTCTGGTATTCTTTCTTGATGGGGGACTGATGTCTCATGTAGGCTTATTAACCATAACATCAGCAATAAAGAAAGTGCGGTTTAATTTGCACTAATTTTAAAACATTACGTTAATTAAAAATATCAATAATAATACGGAGCCAGCTCAGACTACTTGTTAGGATTCTTGCTTCGCAATTGGATAATACCGAGTTCGAATTCGGAGACCAGCCATCCTGACTGAAGATTTTCCAGGGTTGTTCCTCAGTTATACTGGGCAAATGCTAGGTTAGTACCTTGATCTAAGGCTCTGGAGACCTTCCTTTCACTCCTTTTCCAATATTTTCATCTGCTGATTACTACAGTGTAAAGTGACCTCTGAGGATGTATCTGGTAGCTTATAGTAAATAAACAATAACGATGTTATATATCTTCACGAAACGTGTGGGTTAATTTAATTACAGCCTTACAGTCCCAATACATAACTAAAGTTTTAATATCAATTTCCTGACTTTTATAGACTATTTTCATATTGTTTCAGCTTTCAATTTTCTCATGTATGTTCCCACCGAGAATTGAACCTGAGGTCACATGAACAAATGCGAATATGTTAAATATTTTTGAACACTTTAATTTACAAAACAAAAAAACGCTTCAATGATACGATGCATGGATATGTTTTGGTTATGTCCTGCAATGTATGATTAAAGAAGCCAGGATGGTGAAGAAAAAATAACAGAAATCTCTTTCATATTTACTCCTTCAACAAACTCCCGACCTCAGAAGGGGAAGCCATAAGTCAGGTAATAAAGTCATACAACGAACACAACGATATCGCTCTCCTGAAATTCCCGTGTGTATGTTTAAAAATCTACTGTTGTTCCACGCCAACCAGTCTATATTTTTTGTTGTATATACCTTCGAAGTGAAAGATATTCATTATTACATTTGTTGGTGGTTGGACTGATGAGTCAGAAACCACTATTAATAAAGAGTTAGTTTTGTCTACTATCCCTGCGATTAGAAGGACCTTATCTAAAAGATATTTCATTTGTATATGAGAAAAGAAGAAAGTTTATTTTCTAAGAATAAAATAAATATTTTCAATGTGAAGCTAACATTAAGTTTCGAAGAGGAGCTAAACAGAAGAATTTGTTACCATTTACGTCAGTTTTAAGACAGTTCACTATACTCTGAAATGGGAAGAAATCAAACTTGGAAACATTTTACTAAAAAGACTTCGACAGAAAGTGCAACATGTAAATATTGCAAGGTTAAAATAAAATAAAGAACAAAGGTAGCACAAACGTGTTATGGAAACATTTCAAAGCACAGCAACCTAATATATCAGCGAATCCTAAAAAATTTTTAACGAATTTTAGATATTCAATTTTATCATCACAATTTCAGATGTATGTTTGGATACAAATCAAGATATGAGATTCGAATTTCGGATCCAGATCCGGGATCCGGATCCAGGTCCGAGATCCGAGATCCGGATCTGAGATTCGGATTCGAGTCGGATCTAGGTCCGGATCCGGCAAGATCCGGATCCGGATCTCACTGGATCCGGGATATCCGGATCCGAAAATTTTTGGCCATCCCTAATCTCCGCACATAATACTGATTCTAATGAAGAAGATGACTTTCTACTCGGTGAAAATAGCTTTAATGACCCAGTGTATGTCTCTGGAGTGTCGAGCAGCATAAGCATAGGATCTGAGGTAAGAAACAACTTTTCATTTTCATTTAAGTAAGAAACAACTTCGCTCAAGTGATTAACCACCAAGAAAATGGCATGTACCGTTTTCTGTAATAATGACGAATTCTGTGAACGTAGCGTCAAGAACGATGCGGTAAATGCTATGGACTAAGAAAGGTCATGAAGAAATAACGGCAGGATTGTTTTGTAATTTCCAGTAATGATGTGTTTCGAATATTTATGCATTTCGAGTGGATTATACAATTTTTGATAAATTTAGTGGTGAAAATCCGATAGCAAAATGTGTCCGCCTCCAGATTAGCAGTGGGATTGAAGCGTCGGTTAAGAAATGTAGAACTGTAGTCAGAAGAATGTTCTGATGAAGTATTTTGTAATTTCTGTTGTCCTGTTGAGAGGAACATAGTGTGAAGTTTTTTAAATAAATTTTTGGTAATTTTATCCTTTTCAGGATTACCGACGTATCACAAGCAAAACAGATGAATCTCCTGTGAAAACTCCTCCAACCAGAGAGAGACAATGTGAGCGAGATAACCATGATAGCTTGAAGAAATAAGAATAACCAGGATAGCTAGAAGAAATAAGAACACAAGAAGTAAAGGAAAGCAGTACACTTCCTGTCATTCGAAGGATGTTGTTCCAACCAGGAATGTAGTTGAACCGTCTACATGTCCAAAATATGCTGGAACAACATTAAGGAAGACAAAAAAAAAATATTTTTCACTCACCTGGGAGCTTGGCTGATTATGCAACAGAGAACACTTACCTCATGTAAAATATGAGAATTCAGAAAACAAAACACTCCTACACAAGGAAACAATCTTCCAGGACATCATTCACGTTTCTCTATAACTTGAAAATTGATGGTGTAGGTGTTAGAGTGTAAAAGAAAGCTTTTCTTATAGTTCATGACCCTCCGTTGTAGCAGAAAACGAATATGGCTACTTCAGGAACAGATCAAGGGTGGAAACGTTATAGCCCAAGCGATGGAAGGGGCAGACATCACAACCGCCCAAACGCTTTTACAGAATCTAGTTTGGAATCTACAAGAAAATTTATAATAGAAAGTCGTGTTACACGAATGCAGCAACCGACGTCAAGGATCTCAACCACTTATGTCATCAACTATCACGGAATCAACCACAGACACCACGGAGACTCTCAAGTTTGCAGAGGCAGCCATGTTTAACATGAAATCAGTTATTCCCCATGTTTTGCATGTGAGCTATTTGTACCAGAAGCAAGCATATGTATGGACTATGTACAACCTAATGAAACGAGGCCACCCTCTGCCTAAAGCGAATCTCAGTGATTTGCGATGCAAGTACCAGGAAGAAATTCCCATCGATGTCCGGAAATACACTGAGAAAAATTCATTATCCGGACAGCGGTATATTGTACAAATAGAAGGATTCGTTGTTTACTAAGGAAATCTGTACGGAGCGCACTTTGTCCATATACTACAGAGGTACTGCCATCTACCCGCTTAGATGTTGTATCATGTCGCTGCAGGATGTCTGATATCTATAATATAAATCTTCCATATTTTACATGCGTATAGTATGATAAATACTTCAGCTATATGTTATATACGTCCATCTGTGTGTGAGATACAGACCGCCTATAGACACTCTTTCTTTCGCCATGGCTGACGTCATTGAACTATCGTCTTTTGCTTGCGAAACGAGGTTATTTACAAACGGAAAGAAGAGAGAAAGGAAACAAATGCCTGGGTAAGTATACTAGTTAGCTATTACTTTAGTTAAATATTCCATTAATTATATATTATTTTAGTGTAACTTGCTTTAATATAGTAGTAAGTAAGTAATGCAGTTTATGACTACAATTCTTACTATTGTAACTCGTTAATGATTGAGATGAATGGAATGGGTGAATCTGAAATTAGAGAAATCTTTGAATATTAATGTTTTGAAACATTTTACGTTTCAAGGTAGCAAAATGAATGTAGGTGTTTATTCATTCCGTTTTATATGTGACGGCTATTACTTGGCGTAGATTTACTACAGGACTGCTTAACATAATTGCTAAGAAACCGTTTTCAGAGCGAAAATTTCCTTGTGTAGTGAAGCTTTAAAATTTAGATTTCTTGGCTTTCGGCATCAATGGCCTTGTTAGCCCTTCACATTTGAGGGATGTCTTCCCTCGGTGAGCACACTATCCGGGGAAAGGAAGGGAAGAGAGGATTGGGGAAGGAAGAAAACGGCCTGGGACCTATATGTTAGGTACCACTCCGGCATTTGTCTGCTGTAAATAAGGAAAACCCATGGAAACCTCATTCAGAATGGTTGGACATGACCGAGTTCCCCCACCGAGATCGAACCCGGGACCGTTCGCACCGAAGGCGAGAGCGTTAGCGACTACGCTACGCTGGCCACTTGTGTAGTCTAGAAAACTCATTTTTACTAGGATATTTGCAAGATTTATTTTTTTTATTTTAGGTGAACGCCCCATGATTGTTCATCAATGTAAGAGAGAAGGTGACGATGAGAGACATGATAATGGTGGAATCAAGAAAATGTAAGGGAACTGGAAAGTCTTAAGAATAACCACACCTACAGTGTTCACCAAACGCCTATTTGTCGGGAACAATAATCGAAGCAGGGACCTAAGGGGTCAGAAGTAAGCGCTCTACTACAGAGCTTTCTTTTGTTTAAAGAATGTAATGTATTCAGAAACTAGCTGATTATAAAATATTATTATTATTATTATTATTATTATTATTATTATTATTATTATTATTATTATTAGTGTTCCGTTACTCTTTTCCATTTTCACAATCTTATATTTTGTATTTAATTCTAATTCTCTTAATCCAATAACTTGTTTCTGTTCAAGACTTCCAAGTTTATTTAAAAGTTCAATATGACTCGAAAACGTATTTATTATATAGAGAATCAATGAACACTCTTCAATTTTTATCTTCACCAAAATATTTTAATCATTTTTGGTTAATTGCGTTTATGGAAAACTTCCATAAACACCACAAACATACATTTAACCATCTAAAACTACTTTCTCATTCTTACGATCATATGTAAAGTTCTTTTGTCCAATTAAAATCGCATAACATATAGTATTAGCAGCTACAGCGTCTGCAAAGTCTACTACAATCTTTATGTTTGTTCTCTCATTTGCCGATACATTTTTCCTCTTACTACAATTAATCACATACATTGGTCTGTTATCTATAAACTCTTTAGGGGCATAGTACATTTCGGTATTGCCACATGTTATTCTCTTAAATGCAGTATAATCTTCATACATCTTAAAATAATCCCTGTTAGCAATATCTAAGTTTCTTGATTCTTTGAAAATACCTCATTCCTTCCATTCTTAAGATAGATATTCTTTACCTTACAATGATCAAACTTACTTGCATCTGCTGTTTGTTTGTCACTTCTATCAGTTTGGAACATTACAACTACGAAATCAGGCATATCAAGTTGTCTAGAATTAAATTGAGTAGTAACATCAAACTCCAAGAAAGAACCTACATCAGTCTTCTGAACACATTGATAAGTATGGAATGAAAACATGATTTTAGGCTCTTTAGGAATATTCAACTTGTTTTCATAATTAGATTTGTATTCAACAATAAGCATTCTTATCTCCATACTTTTTATTGTTATTTTTCTATCATGAGGAGTTGCTCCTGATCCAGGTCATTTGTACAAGACATCGTTATTGTTGTTAGCTTTTGTAAATATTATTCTCAATCCGTCTTTGCACATAACCTCTTTATAATCACTTAAGAAGCCTGGAATTAATCTTAATGGGTACAAAACGCTAAAATCCTTTCTTAGACCAAGTTTATCATCTGTTTCAAATCCTGCTTGTTTTAGATATTCAACTTCTGGTTTGGAAATCTTTAATGTTCCAATAGCTGTAGATGTTATTCCTGGTAGTTCAATCTTATCTATAACAACTCCATGCTTTCTAGCCTCAATTTGAGAAAAGAAGAATGGGAAGAACTTATCTACAAGTTTTATAGTATCATTTGCACCAAATGTTTCTCCAACTGATGCACCAACAACTTCAAAAGTCATATGACAATCTGCTTTGTGTGGATGTATGAAGCCATCAAACTCAATATCTTTGTTAGCTTTATTCAAATTATTAAATGTTCTTGTGCTAGCTTTAAAGCTCTGTAACTCGTAACTCTCAACACTATCCATTTATTATAAAGAAAATCTTGAAGTAACGCTTTTATGGGATCTACCCATAAAAGAATCATACATAATAACAATTAAATACTTAAAAGATAGGGAGCTCCGATCGGTGCTACGAAAAATATACATGTTGAAGTCTTGGAATTTCTCTCGACCTTCTTATAATCCCCATCCTAACTTAACCTTAGCATTCATAGCAGTACGAACCCCAAAAGCAGCTAATCGTTCACCAATTGGAGCATCAGTACTAAATGCTCTTTTCCATGCTTTAGTTTCTAGTTCCTTATCTGCAATATGTCTTGACTCTGTATCTTTATTGTGTCTGTAGTATATATCATGCTCTTTACAAGCCTCATCTAATGGGTTAATACCTTCATCACCTCTTTCTAACCTTTCTTGAAGCTTAGTCCCAGACCCGCAAAATTTAAAACCTGAAATATGTAATTCAACTGGAAGTTTATTAATCAAATCATTTACTAATCCTTTTCCAAGCTTCTCATCATTCCTGAATCGTGGTGGTAATGTATTTAAGATCTTAAGCAAATAACCTATACATTTTGGATCATTAGGAACAAATTGTGAAAGCTTGTTATTAATCATACTCACTATACCTACTTTCTCATTATAAAAGTTATCATTTCCAGCCTTTTCTTCTCCATCTATAACTATTAACCTATCTTTAAGCTTTCTCACGTCACCCATCCATACATATTCTTTAGACATCCCGGTATATTGTTTAATTCCTTCCCCAGACTTTGGTGTTTTCTTTCTTAGTGGTGTTGGCGGTAAAGATGGTCTAATATAATTATCCCAAATAGGCTTGATAATATTAATGTACTTAGAACCTCTACTAGATGCTATTTTTTTATCTCGATTATATTTTTGGAAGGCAGCATCTGATTCTATTATTATTTCCTTGTACTGTTCAAAATCGACATCACCATAATCTTCAATGGTTTTATTAGTATTCGTCGTTAACAATTCCCATAGACCTTCTGTTCTTTAATAAGTTTTACCATTCATTATCAAATCATTCGCTATTCACTTTAACTTCAGAATGTCCTACCTTATTTATTATTTTTCCATCTTCTAGAGTTCTCATTCCAAATACACTATCATTTCTTTTACTATAATATTTCGTTGCAATCTTAACAAATGATTGTGCTGTTGTTAAAGGTTCTACTCCTTCCACTTTGTCTTTAATTTGTTTTCTCATCTGCTTTATTTCTCCCGTTATAGGCGTATCACTACTACATGGAGAACTATCATAAGTTTATTTTTAGGTGTTTCTAGTAGACTAGGATCTATTGAAGCCGCCTTATGTACAACTGGAACAAGTTCAGTTATTAGATTTTTATTTTGTTCTGCTACTTCTTTGATCTCACTTCCCAAGTTTTGAATAGCATCAATTACAGGTTGTTCTTGTGTTTTAAATTTATCATATATACCTGCTCTTTCTTTCTTCCAAGATTTGAAGCCCTTTATCAAGAACTCCTTTAACTTGATATTCTTATTAATTTCTTTTTCATCCATTCATTATATAGCAAACGAACAAAGGTCAATAAATGTCAATAAACGTCAATAAACGTGAAAAACGTCAATAAACGTCAATAAACGTGAAAAACGTCAATAAACGTCAATAAACATCAAACGTTTAAGAAGTGTTTTATCTTGTTCCTATACTTACCATTGTTTACCTTGCTTGTCATATCAATTACTATAAAACCATAATCTTCTTGCCAACATTTTGAACATATCTCTTTAAATTTATCATAAGACATATCTCCTCCAACAAACTCATTATACACATGTTTAAGATTAGTATCATCTTGTCTGAATATGCATAGGAAGTTAACGTTATCTCTTATAAGCTGTTTAGGTACTTTCGAATATGCTTGTGCAAGATAGAAACAGTCTAAATGTCTATGCCTACCTCTTGTAAAGTAATTTCTAGCAGTATCTTGATTCTCTAAAATGTAATCGTCAAACACAACGACAGAGTATTTTTCACATTCATCAATAGGTACAATAGAATCATTACTGATTAAGAACGTTGCTATTTGTTTATTGAACTTTAGTTCTGCTTTTTCAAATCGATCTTTTAATTGCTCATACTTTGGCTGATTCATGCTTTTAGAATATATGTAGAAGTAATTATTGTTTAACCAACCTGGCTGTAATAAGAAGTTAAACAACAAAAAAGTTTACCACACCCAGATGGACCCAGTATAAGACATCGAATATCATCAGGTATAAGCTCTCCATTTCTTTTCTTAGCTGTTGTTTCTTTTATCATCTCTTTTACATCCCAATTAAGAGATTTCTTACTCATTTATTATAGAGAAAATGTCTCTTATGATCTTATATCTTTAAGTTGTTTTCTGATCTTAACCAACGTATCTTTTATATATTCGTTGTCCATTTCACCATTTAGTGTTATTATCATCTCTAACTGTTCATTAAATGAGTTAATAAAAGTGACAATGGTTTTATATTCATCTTTTCTTTTGCTTATGTTTAACTTAGAAGACAAACCTGTTATAATAGCACTTCCAGTTGCAAGAGATATTGTTAATATTGAGTAAATTGTTACAGGTATAAAAATATTAATAAAACCAGTTGTTGCAGAAAATATAACTGATAACGTGATCAAAGTGTAGTATGCATATTTAAAAATTCGTAGTTTTATCTTTTTCTTCTTTAAACTGTTTTCTAACTTTTGAATGATATCTTCTATTAACTTGATTACTTTCTCTCTCGGAATACCTCTAGGTAAATCAAACTCATTCATTTATTATATAATAAATGACTAAGGTATTTAAGTTAACGAGTGATACTTCAGTTTTAAAGAAGAAACTCTATTACGAATTAGACAACAGTAACAACTATTTAAGTATAGGACTAGTTGGGTTTTACAGTACATATCTAGCTCCAAACATAACAACAGGAAAAAACAGTTTCTCGTATGGTAATAAACAAGTCTTTATATCAGAAGGACAATACAATTTGAAATCACTTAATGAGTATTTAAAATCTCAGTCAATCAACATAACATTATCAGAAGATCATCTAAGAAACAGAGTGAAAATAGAAACTGATAGTAATGATGTTACAATTGGGGGTATAGGTACTGTACTCGAGTTTAATGTTCTTGAAGTTTTAGAAAAAAACAAAACACATATTGGAAGTAAGTTACCAAAGTTTCACCCGTTCCATACTATAAATGTTCACTGTAATATAGCAGATGGTATGTTTGTTAAAGATACAGAATACACACATAGAGAAACAGGAATTATTGCATCATTTAAAACAAATGCTGAGTTTAAACATAGCATCATTTATGAGCCTACTTATCCATTATTTTTCCCTATATCCAAAGAAGAGGTTGACAATTTTGAGATAAGGATAACAGATGAGAATGATTCCTTAATTGATTTTGGTGGAGCTACAAAAACTGTGCTTTTACAAACTAAGATTTTCTCTTAAATAAATAGGAAGATGTGTTCTATTAAAGGTTGTATGTTTAGTGTTCCTTACAACGAACTAAAGGATTTAAATATCGATCATGTATTAACAAAGAAACAACTTAGTGATAAATCTAAGAAAATTAAAGAAGGTAAAGGAATGGATTTAACTTTAACTACTGCACAAATGAAAAAGATTAAGAAAGAGCATATGGGTGGTTTTATTTTTACAATTCCAGCCATTCTAGCAGCTTTAGGAGCAGTTGGCTCATTAGCAGGTGGTGCAGCAGCGATTACTAAAATTGTACTGGATGCTAAGAAGAATAAACAACAACTTGTAGAACAAAAGAGACACAATATGGCTATGGAAGAAAAGCAGGGGGCAGGTAAACCAAAGAAGTCAAAAAACTAAAACCATTGACCAACTTCGATATAGAGAGGTTGGTTAAAGAATTAAAGATAAAACGATTTAGAGGTGTATTTATGAGTGATAAACTTCCGCAAAAGCCCTATATACATGAGTGTGGTGTAGTTAACTTCGATAAATCAGAAAACATTGGTACTCAATGGATATGCTATTGGAAAGATAACAACATAAAGTACGTATTTGATTCTTATGGTGGTGTTCCTCCTAAGCAGCTAATACAATATCTTGGTACCAAAAACTTACTTTACCATGATGAACGAATACAAGACTTTAATTCAGTTATATGTGGTCATCTTTGTATTAAGGTTTTAAATCTTCTAAATCAAGGGTATTTTTTAGTGACGTTATGTATATGATTAAAAATGATTAAGTGCTTTTATGGTTTGTATTCATAAAAGTTTTGTTTAAGATAAATATGGAAGCTATACACAATAGATTTTTAGATTATTTTGAGAAGCATCAGGATGAACTCGATGCACTAGATAGATATAATTTTTATCAGTATTTTGAGTATGTTAGTGAGATAGACTTAAAAGGTAGAAACAATGTATATGAAGCTATTGATTTTTGGAGAATGTTAATACCTAAATTTTTGTACACAGAGGAAGAGTTGAAAAAGTTACGACCAATAATTACCTTAGAGGAGTTGTTGTTAAATTATAGCTATAGACCATTAAAATGCAGTAATTGTGGTAGTAGGTCATTAACAAAATGTATGAGTAGGTACATTTGTGATGATTGTTCTGTAGAGAGTGGTTGGTTTTACAGTACTAATGAAGAAATGAAAGCTGGTTGTGCAAGAAAACCATGGTATGATATTACAAAAAGATTTAAGTTACAGTTATCCCGTTTGCAAGCTTTACAGGATAGAATTATTCCTGAAGATGTGTTCAAGGTGTTACATGATGAATTTAGAGATATATCAAAATATTTAATATCAACAAAAGATGTTCTAGAAGTACTAAAGAAAAACAAATACACAAAATATTATGATGATGTCTATTTAATACACTGTCACCTTACCGATCAAAAACCATTAAACTTACGTCATATGGAAGAAACACTTATAAACGAGTTTGAAAACTTATACGAAACCTTTAAAGAACTGTATCCGAAAAGAGTATTGTTTATTAACTTAAAATGTATACTGTACTATCTGTTGAAAAAGCACGATGTTTATGTTGATATTGATTTTAAACACTCATCTAAACAAATAGAGATGTTAAAGAAATGTTTTGAAAAATTAGGATGGGCATTTTCTGTATAATAAATGAGTATGGATATATTTGGTTACGTTAAAAATCTAAAAGATAATGTTGATATTAGTGAAGAAAAATTAAACTTATTGGAGAATTTAAATGATGTTGTTAGCGTAAGTCAACTTAGGTCAGTAGAAGCTCAATTAGAGAACGATAGAAAACGATTTGAAGATGCATTAGAAACCTTACAAGACACATACATCAAGAAAGAAGATTTTCAAAAGCTTAGGATGGATACTACTAAATTGATTATGCAAAAAGAAACTGTACCTCTACTATATCGATTGAGAACTAAGAATGTTAAAGACCCAATCTTTAGAATATTTAATCTCTCTAATGGTTACAAATTTCTCTATAATGGGAAAATATTGCACATGGAATTAAGTTTGGATAAATACTTTCTAGATATATATTTGGATGATACTTTGACTAAAGAGGTACCTTTTGACTTTAAGAAGAACGATATAATTACGATTAAACCAAATAAAAATTCTGCTATGGAAGAAGGACAATTATTGTTTGTTGTAATGTACATAGAAACAGAGCTTTCCTAAAGACGTTTGCTATATAATAAATATGGATATCTTTGGTAATGTTAAAATGACATCAGAGTTAGATAATACAGTTGTGAGAAAAGATATTGCTATGTTAAAAGAAGTGCTTAACTTCATCAAACGGAGTTATGTTATAGAGCTTCCAAGTCGATTGATATCAGAAAATGTTGAAAATCCGTTCTTTTTAATACATAATCTATCTACTGCATACAAATTTCTTTATAAAGGTAGGATAATGCATATAGAATCATCTTATAATACGTATTTTATAGATATATATTTAAATGGTTCTCTAAATTTTTCCATTACACTTTAATATAAATGATAAATTAGCAGTTAGAATATCTAAAGATTCTGAACTGAAACATGGTAAATTATTATTGCTTATTATGCATGTAGAAAGAGAAGACGAAGATAGTGATGATGATGGTGAGAATGTTGACAGCATAATATTAAACAGCGATAGTTATTGATTTTCTATGTAATCAACAGGATGTATTGTGTTAAGTGTAAAAAACTACAGATACGGAGAAAGATACCATTAGAATTGAACAAAGAATGGAAGATATCTAAAGAAAGGTATTTGTTCTGTATGTCGTGTTACTAAAACTCAATTCGTTAAAAAGCCCGATTGACTAGAAGAAGGTAAAGGTGTTAGAGAAGACATTATAGAAGAAATTCACAAACCATCTAGAAAAAAACATTGACAGATTAAGTGTAGTTATAAAAGGTATCGATGATCTTTGGCAAGCTGATCTTGTTGAAATGGATAGTGGAGTATTAAAAGGTGTTTCCAAATTAAATAAAGGTTATAAGTATCTGCTAACGGTTATAGATGTGTTTTCGAAATATGCATTTGCTGTTCCTGTTAAAGATAAGGGTGGTAAAAATGTTACAGAAACATTTGAATATATATTAAGAACGAGAAAACCTAGTAACTTACAAACTGATCAAGGTAAAGAATTTTACAATAAAGAATTTAAGAAGTTAATGGAGGAAAATCAGATTAATCATTATTCAACCTATAGTCGTAAGAAAGCTTCTGTTGTTGAAAGATTCAATAGAACACTTAAACAGAGCATGTGGAAGAAGTTCACAACACAAGGAAATTATAAATGGATAGAGATATTACCAACACTAGTTAAAGAGTATAATCATCAAATTCATACAACAATTTGTTTAAAGCCTATAGAAGTTAATAAGAAGAATGAGCGAACAATATTGGAGAAAGTGTATAAGAAAGAATATAAGTGTGTTAAACCCAAATACAAATTAGGTGATCATGTTCGTATAAGTAAATCGAAAGGTTATTTGAGAAAGGATATACACCTAATTGGTCAACAGAAGTATTTGTTATTAGTGAAGTTATCCCATCTACTCCGCCCGCATATAGAATTAAAGATTTAGAAAAAGAGGATGTGCAAGGTAGATTTTACGTACCAGAACTATTAAAGACGAAACATAAAGATGAATACTTGATGGAAAAGGTGTTGAGAAAGAGAGGTGATAAAGTATATGTTAAATGGCTAGGTATTGATGATTCACACAATAGTTGGATAGATAAGAGTAATGTTGTAGTGTAAATATAAGTGTTTGTCTTTTATGGAATAATAACCATAAAAGCTAATCAAAAATGAAATAAATAATTATTTTTATATAATAAATATGAGTACTATGGATAGTTCAGTTAGTTTAAACGATATTTGCTACGAACAGATTAAAGGTAATTATTGGTATGGTGTTTTTGGTGATTTCAAGTTGATTATAGATAAGAGTACAGGATACTTCAATGCTACCAAGGTGTGTAAGGAATGCGGAAAAAGATTTGATCATTGGTTAGAAAACAAGCACTGAAAAGATTTATTGGATTATTATAAGGGAAACCTAGCTTCCCAGTTTTCTCGGAAGCTGCAAAACCCATTTTACTATCTAGGACCATGTGGAAGATCGGATATGACAAATTTAATTTCTGGCACGTATGTATACAAATGAATTTTTCTATCTATTGCTTTTTGGTTATCACACGACTTTTTTTGAAAAATGTTCTGTAATCATAGAAGACTATTTCACTAGCGACTTTAGACAATATAGAGAAAACCAAGAAGAATTGCAATCAAGAGTAGAAGAAATAGAACAAGTAATGGAAAGATTAAAAATAGAAAACGAAGAACAAGCACAAGAAATATCAAAACTCAAGTCAATAGCTGCAGAACATACAGAAAATCCGGGGAAAGTACACAGACTAATTATTATTACAAAGAATCTATCTCCTATTCAACTATAAATATATTAGACAAGTACGAAACAGACAAAAGAGAACAAGTTCAGACTTACGAAAATTACAGATATTGGGTTGGAAGAATTCAAGAGTGTAGTATAAAGACAAGATTACAACGCTTAAAACAAAATTATCCTAACATGTCTGTATTGTCTAAAACCAAAGATCCAAATTCAATCAATCTTCTAAACAAAGCGAAAGAAAAGTATGATTGTATTATTTCACATGGTAACCTTGTAGACTTAAAAAATGTGGATGGAGAAGATGATGATGAGTTCGTTATTGATTTGTTTTTGAGTATAAGAGACAATTAACAATAAGTTGTGTGTTTAGATATTTGTAAAGGTTACGACTTTTATGATATAATAGTCATAAAAGTTAATTAGTTAAACGAGCTTTTGTGAACGCGGCACTGAACCTCCGGATATCCATAAAGCAATAGCAAGAAATATTTTCCTGTAGACATATGTTCCCGATATAACTGAAGCTGTTTCTTTGTCTCCTCATGTTATTAAGTACGTAGAGCACCTCCTATAGGAAGCGCTTTTTCTATCATAATATTCTAATAACTCTTTTGATTCTTTATTTTTCAGAACCTCCGGGTTCTGTAGGCCATAGATTTAGTTAGTTAGTTAGTTAGTTAGTTAGTTAGTTAGTTAAACATTAAACAAAACCATCTGTTGTAACATTGAATGCTAAATTCAACATATCACCTAAATCAGGATTATTATGATATTTCTTATCATAACTCTCTAATCTACGTAATGTCTAAATGCATATTTAAACTTTACAGATAGGTCTTGTTAAATTGAAATGCTATGCCAATGAACTCTGTCTTTGAACTCTGCAATAAATCCAACTGTCAAATTTTGAAACATTGAAATTATTTCCCAATCTATTTGTCAGCGTAATCTCTTATAAGGTTTTCTGATAATTGTTGAGATCCAGATAAGCACTCCCAAGAAACTTTATTTGCAAGTTCTCGTATAAAGGCTTCAGAGAGTTGGATTCCATAAGATATAGCATCAAAATCAACTTTGTCTATAAGCTCACTAATAAATTCTTCAGATATGTTTTGATTATACGATACTTCTTTCCAATCAACTTTATCTGCAAATTCTCTTATAAAGTCTTCTGATACGTCTTGGCTTCCTAAAATAATCCCCCAAGCAACTCTATCTGCAAATTCTCTTATAAAGTCTTCTGATAAGTCTTGGATTCCTGAAATAATCCCCCAATCAACTTTATCAGCTAATTCTCTTATAAACTCTTCTGATAACTTTTCCCATAAACATATTTCAGTCAAATTAACTTTCTCCTGATATTTGCGTATGAAATCTTCTGTGATATGATAATAGTTATATTCCTCCACATTATTATCATAACCTGACCATTGTTCATGAGTCAGTGAATCTAATATTTCATTAGACAAGTCCATAACGTTTGCATATAGAATGTTTTGTATAAGAAATGAGTCGTTTTCTTTAGTGGCTTTCTTGAACAAATGATCTAACATATCTATGGACACGCTAAAATTTATTTTGTCTTCATCATTATAACCACCAATATTTAAATGTTTACATACAGAATCAAATATAGGTTTTCTATATATTAAATATGGAAAAAGATTTTGATTTATTACACGATAGACTCAAACAAATTCATCATGATCTTAAACTCTTAGCAGCACTATTAGAGAAGCAAATACTGTTAAAGGAAAAAGAATTATTATTAATGCAACAAAAAACATCTGATTTGAGTAGTGATGATGAATAAAAATATGGTAGTGATGATTATGATGATGATGATGAGTAAGTTTACAAAAATGATTTAATTTTAATATGTGTATATGTGACTTTGATTTGTTATTCCCATGAAAATCGTGTTCTAATACAACGCTTAATATGTAGACAATGGCAGGACTGTACAATGTTAAGTGTTGTATTAGGATATATGGGAGTAAAAATAGTATGAAAATGAACTGAAATAATCCAGCGAAGATAAAAATTGATCATAGTAAGATTTTCTATATAATAAGTAAGATGAGTAACTATAGTAGATTTACCGTAATAGAGTTAAGACGACAATGTAAGGAGAAGGGGATCAGAAGATATTCCCGATTAAGAAAAGCAGAACTGATAGACCTTATTAGACAATATGATGATGAACAAAGCAGAAGACAGATTAGGGAAATATTCCCATTTAAACAAGAAGTAATTGAAGAACCGAAACCAGCACGTATACCTATAAAAGTAGAATTAGAAGAAACAGCACTGAAGAAGCGTTTACATACCATTAAAGTTGAAAACACAGGAGAATATAAAGACCCAATAAAATTTTTAGATACAAGTGGAAGAGTTGCTATTAACAAAATCAAAGAGAAATTAAAATTTCACACTGTTAAAGATAACCTTGTTTTCATTTGTGCCTATATTAAAGATAAAGAAATACAAGAGCGCAATTTTAAAACATCAAACGAGAGAATATTAGAATCAACTGACTTAAATGAATATATATCTTATGCCAAACAAAAGTTTCGTAGGGAAATGGAAGAGTTTGAAGGTAGAGGATCAGGATGGACACTACATCAAATTAAATACTTACAAATCAGATTAAACAAGTATGTACCATTAAGAGCTTCTTCCTATATTGAACTTCCTAAACCAATTAAAGATAAAAAAGCAGTGATTAATGTTAAAAATAAAGACAATAAATGTTTCTTGTATTCTATTGCTAGTTACTTAAAACCTGTTGAAATACATCCTGAAAGACCTTCACATTATAAACAGCTTGTTAATGAGTTGCAAAAGAAGTGTTGTGATAACATTGAATTTCCTGTACAATTAAAAGATATTCCAAAATTTGAAAGAAGTAATATCTCCATCAATGTTTACAGCTATGACAAGAACTGTAATGTATATCCACTTCAAATCACAAAAAATAAGCAGGAAACTCATATCAATTTATTATATGTAAAAGATGAAAAAACAATCATTTCTGTTGGATAAAAAACAGTCACGATTAATAAGAAGTCAAGTGACAAAACATGAGGAAAAAGTATACTTCTGCGACAGATGTTTAAAAAGACACTTTCGAAATGAGAAGCAGTTGCAAAACCATGAGCTATATTGTAAAGAGCATGAGCCTGTTAGAATAGAACTTACTAAACCATATGGCAATCAAATAAAGTTTCAAAACTATAATCGATCATTAAGAGTTCCATTTACGATAATTGCTGATTTGAATGTATCTTATGAAAGTTAAAAATAAAGCATAATTGTAGTAAAAAAGTAAAATATCAAAAGCATGAACCAATGAGTTTTTGTTACTATGTTAAATATTCAAATGGAGACTATAAAGCCCCTGTTAGTTATATAGGTCCAGATGCTGCGAAAGTATTTATTGAAATGTTACAAAAGGTTGCAATAGAAATTAAGAAAATATATAACAGGGTAGTTGATATGCCCCGCTTAGTGAGGAGGAAATAGAAGCTTATAACAGTTCGGATACTTGTCATATTTGTGAGAAAAACTTGAATGACTTGCAACCAGCTGTTGAGAAAAAAATAAATATATTAAAGGGGAAAATACAGTTCTACAAAGATAGAGATGATATGAGTGAAAATATACAAGAATGGAATCATGACTTAAAAAAGTGTTTGTATAAGATAAATAAAAATAAAGCAAAAGTAAGAGATCATGATCATTTAACTGGAAAGTTTAGAGGTACAGCTCACAGTTATTGCAATTTAAACTATAAAAATTCTAACTTTGTTCCTGTACTTCTTCACAACTTAACTGGTTATGATAAGCATTTGTTTATAAAGGAGTTAGCTTATGATACACAGAAAATTAAACTGATCGCTAATAATGAGGAAAGGTACATAACATATGAAAAATATGTAAAAGCAGGGTCAGAAAAAGATAAAATAAATTTTGATTTGTTGATTCATTTAGATTTATGTCAAAGCGTTTAGCAGACTTAACTAGTAATTTAAAACCAGAAAAATTTCGAGAAACATTAAAGTTTTTCCCGATTGATAAACTTGATCTAGTTAATACTAAAGGTGATTATCCATTTGATTATGTTGATTCATTTGAAAAATTAGAAGAATCTGTTCCATTATCTATAGACAAATTTACAAACAGATTAACAGGAGAAAAAATGAGTCCTGAACGTCATAAGCTTCATGTACGAGTTTGTAAAGAATTCGATCCGAAGTTAGTGAGGGACTTAACTGAACATTATAAGAAAACAGATGTCCTCCAATTAACAGATATATTTGAAAACTTTAGAGATGTGTGTTTAAAAGCATATGGATTAGAGCCTGATTGGTATTATAGAGCACCGGGTCTATCGTGGGATGCAATGTTAAAGATGACTAAAATTAACTTAGAAAGGTTGACTGATTGTAATAAAATACTAAAGCTAGGAAAGGGTATACGAGGAGGAATCTCACAATGTAGTAAAAGATATGTAAAAGCTAACAACAAATATATGCGAGATTATAATAAAGATGAGTGTTCAACATACCTAGCATATCTAGACGCAAACAACTTATATGGATTGGCTATGAGTCAATACATGCCTTATAAAGACTTCAAGTGGATTAAACCTTACATAGATATAATGAACATTCCAGATGATTCAGAAACTGGCTACATATTAGAAGTAGATTTAGAATATCCGAAGTATTTACACAACAAACATTCTGATTTACCATTAGCTCCAGAAAATATGTGTCCACCAGAATCTAAACAATCGAAACTACTAACAACGCTTTATAATAAGGAGAGATATGTAATTCACTATTGAAACTTAAAACTATATATGTCGCTTGGAATGGAATTAAAGAAAGTGCATAGAGTATTAGAATTCAAACGATCAGACTGGTTAAAGAAATACATCGATTTAAATACAAATATTAGAACGCAAGCTAAAAACAATTTTGAAGATGATTTTTACAAGCTCATGAATAACTCGGTATTTGGAAAGACTATGGAAAATATTAGACAGAGACAGCCCATACAATTAGAATGTGATCCTTAGAGTAGAAAAATTAATTGCAAAACCAAATTTTAATTACAGAACAATATTTACAGAGAATTTATGTGCTATACATATGAAAAAAGAGCGATTAACATTTAATAAGCCAATATATGTTGGTATGAGTGTATTAGAACTATCAAAACTATTAATGTATGATTTTCACTATAACACTATGAAGCCGAAATATGGAAACAATATAGATTTATTTTATATGGATACTTATAGTTTTATATATGACATTGAAACTGATGACTTTTATAAAGATATAGTAGAAATAGTTGACCAGTTTGATACGAGTGAATACGGGGAAAATAACATATATGGACTGCCACCAATAAACAAAAAAGTAATAGGTAAGATGAAAGATGAGAATAAAGGTAAGGTAATGACAGAGTTTATTGGATTGAGATCAAAGATGTATGCTTATAGAGTAGAAAATAAAGAAGAGATAAAAGCTAAAGGAGTAACTAAAGCCGTAATATCAAAGGAGTTGAAGTTTAATGATTATAAAGAAAGTTTATTTAAAAATGTTAAAACGTATGAAGACATAAACCTCATTAGAAGTTATAAGCACGATATATATAGTATAACCGTCCATAAACTAGCATTAGATTCTTCAGATGATAAAAGATATATAGCGCGAGATGGTATAAATGCATTGACTTGAGGTCATTATGGGATAAAAGAGGAGTAGTTGTAGTTTTACTTATAAGTTTTAGATGTAAGTTAGTTATAGGTTTTAGATGTAAGTTTTTATGATTTTAAGTGTCATAAAAGCATATTCAATCTCACTTTGGGGTATCCCTCTGTGTTAAAGTATTATAGCCAGTGGCGGCTTCATAATTTTTTGGTAGTTAGGGGTGGAGGGGGAAAAGTGTCCTAGAACCTACATTCATACCCTACTATAAATTTTAAGAATAGTATTATTTATATATTTGAGAAATCCCCCCTTCTTTTCAATGAACGATTGCAATTAAATATTGAATCAGAAGAAAATAAATAATTAAAATAAATAACATTTAGGTTGAAAAATATTAAGTTGAGAAGCCTACTAAGGGAATTAATTAAATAGTTTGTTCCATACTTGAATACATTTAAAATATACAAAAAATATTGGGTTGGAGAAGAAAAAAGGGCCCGTGAGATTTTAACTGATTCTTCTAGTACTCGACGACCGAAAACGATTACTGAAAGAATTTGTAAAATCGGCGCAGGCAAACGTGGAGAAAATCATATTTTCATGTTCCGGTTCAAAACGTGGAAGAAAAAAGGACCGCGAGATTTTAACTTATTCTTGTAGTACTCAACGAGAGAAATTAACTAATGAAGAAATTTTCAAAATCGGTGCAGGCAAGCATGAAAAAAATAAACGCATTTTTATGTACCGGTTCAAAATGGGGAAGAAAAAGGGCCCGCGAGACATTAACTTATTCTTGTGGTACTCGTCAAGGGAAATCAATTAGTGAAGGAATTTTCAAAATCGGCGCAGGCAAGCATGAAGAAAATCGCATTTTCATGTACCAGTTCAAAATGGGGAAGAGAATAGGGCCCGCGAGATTTTAACTGATTCCTGTAGTACTCAACGAGAGAAATCGACTATTGAAGAAATTTTCAAAATCGGCGCAGGCAAACATGGAGAAACTGGCAATTTCATGTACCGGTTCAAAATGGGGAAGGAAGAAGGGCCCGCGAGTTTGAACCGCTACGATGTATGTTCACGAATGTGCCCGTCTTCTCAACTTTACTTAATTGATGTAACACTGAAACATGTGACACACAGTCATATTGTGGATGACTCTGCAATCACCAACCACTGCACATATACTCCTCCCGCCCCACAGTTTGTTTATTTCCATCCATTCCTCACGTGCTAACGGCATGGTTCAACATCTGCAAGAAAGAGGTAAATGTAACGTTCAATTTTCAATAGCTTTTCACCAAATTAAGCTGCATGAAATCTGATTGCATATTTGACATACTGAGAAAATTCTAGCATGTGGCCATATGTATCACATATCCCACCAGTTCATAATAAAAATATTGAACACAAAATTACGGTCGTTCGTGTGACGTACTCTCAAAAGGCCTAATGTGTATCATCAACCTCGCATTCAATGAAACCACATCCGTGTAGAATTTACAAAGGAACTTCTTCTGATGTATACAGGATGTTTCAAAAGTTCTTGACATAGGGTAACTCTGTTTGAGTTACAACAAAATGTAAGAGGAAAAACATCTCGAAATATGACGTTTTCAATCTAAAGTGAACACTTTTTTTAAAAAAAAAAATCAGACTATATGTTTGTGCTGTATACTCTTTATGCACCCAATTTTAAATGAAAATGCAACGTTGTCATTTACCTGGACCCAGAATATAAATGAGTGAAGTTACTGTTTGAAACGTGGGCTGGCCATCGACATGTTAGCGTAAAAGACAGTAACTTCACTCACTTATGTTGTGGGTCCAGGTAAATGGTAACCTTGCATTTTCATTTCACATTGGGCGCATAGAGAGTGTACAGCGCAAACGGGTCATCCGATTTTAAAGATTATAATAGCAGAATTACTCTATTTCAGGGGACTTTTGAGACACCCTGTATACCTTATTTAATGTATGTTTGATGTCACTACAACTGTAGTATAATTTAGTTTGTTTAAATTTGCAATTTAATACAAGTAGATTCGGATTTACATGCGTAGGATTTTGTATGCATCTAACTAATGAATTCTTTTATATTCATGCTTAGATTGATACTGATTATTGTAACCCATTATTGCTTGAGAAGAAACAAGATATCCGAATTTTCATTTGGAGAAATCAAAGGTCTAATGGAAAGCTGGGGATTACAATCATTAAATTCTACGTTTCAAGGTGCGTAAATTATATAGTGTTTATTGTTAAATTACTATTACTATTATTTTATATAGAATTAATCAAGCACTTCATGATATTTTATGGGGTTCAAGATGGGTGCCGGATAGATAAGTGTTTGAGCGTCAGGCTCTTATTTCTTTTCAATTTAATATTTAATCAATGGTTATTTTTCTCCCTCATTATTCCACCAAATCGTATTTCAAGTTTCTCAATTTTCATTACTCATTTGTGACCATCAGCCTACATAGCATATTCGTAGGACGTAAAACAAAGATTTCGTGTTATTTATTCTTTCTATCTCTTTTCTCCATAGCTGTGAAACATAACGCCTTCAGCATCATAAATTTGTATGCTACTTGCCTGCTTTTGCCTTCGGACATCACGAAGTAAAGCATGGTCTACTTTGCAGTTGGCATAGTTTTGAAAGGATGTGACGTAACATAATGATATTGGTGATGCGATGTTCAGTACCGTAGATAATTAAACAATGCTAAAAAACAAATCGAGTAGTAATTGTATTTTTTTAGCTTACATGCCTTTCAGACCGGCCTTTTTTTTTTTCTTTTACAGCGTATTGTTATTTCTACTCTATTTGATATATATTCTGAGGCTGTGCTTTGGGGGACGTGGTAGCTCAGTCTGGAGCGTTCACCTCTCCTGCGTGAAGTTTCTGGATCGAGGCCAGCACGTGCTAAATGGGCTTTGTGTTGGAGAAACACTGTGTGTGGATTTTCTCGGGGTTTTCCCGTTTTCTCACACATTTTTCATTCTACTATTCCATTCATTCTCATCATCGTCTCCTTTAGCATACCCGACATAATCGTGGGACGTAAAACTCAAAGATTTCAATTCATTTCATTTCATATAAACTTTGTTGCAAAGTAACCTCATAGGTAAAGATACTTTGCAACACATACAAAAAATTATTTTCAACATACGAAAATATGTTTCTTTGCAATGTTTTCTGTCCTCTATTTATACATTTCACTTCTTACCTAAAACTGAATGCAGTCTACAAATATTGGGTTGGACTTACGGTACCGGTGTCAGTACGTAGTACGAATTATCGATATTTGTAAACAAAACTTTGTATTTTCTGGTACTGACATAGGAACCACATTCTGATAGTTTAGTATGTCCCACAAAAATGACTACTCAAGAACAGCAAAAATCTCCGAGATCTAATTTGCCTTGGTTGCTCCTTATATCCAAGAACATCATCCCAACCGTAATCATTAGAAGATTTACGAGATTTGGGGCTTTCAGGCTGAAGCCCACCCAAATTGCAGGATTTATTTTTAAAAAAATTCTAATGTTAGTCATTTCTATGCGTCTACGCTTCAAGCCCTTCAAAAAGTCTATCATTTCTAAATAAAGGAAGTCTTTCTTTGTGAAGTCCCTCTGAAACTACTTTTCTGAATCCGCCGCTGTTGGTAATATATTTTCCAACAAGAAATCCATTCCGGCATCTACCTGAATAGAAAATGTCCTTAAAGTTAGACGGCAGGAGGTACCAGTAGTAATAATTTCCTATCTTAGGGGTTACGTTTGATCGGTGTAAAGTGGCCCCGATTAGAGGCTGAAACAGACTTCTCACAGTTTTATTTTTCTATGACTTTAAAACGTTTCACACTTCAATTCCAACTATTGCCTCAAAGTCTCATTATACACAGAGTATTCTACGAAACTGACTTGACTTTGACGAAAATTCTTGTTGGTAATATCTTTCAAATTTTGTCGGCCTTTACAGTTACTGCTTTCCATTCCTCTACAACAACAAACCCTTCAGGTAATTAGAACTGATGTTAACCGCCAATATTATAGTCAAAATCCAGTTAGATGTTCTATCTTACGGTAGCAGTTGAAAATTTCTCTTTAGTCCAGCGTTTTACCGATAGAGGACTGTGAAATGTTTGGCGTATTTTGTGCAAAGTTAATCCTGAGGTGCAAAATAATCCCGTCTTACGGTACTTACAGAAGATTAGTCAGCAATTTTCACATTAATTTTGAAGTTGACAACAGTTGGAGCCTAGGGCTGTGAGATATTTGGATCGAACGATTGATATTTTCAAATATCAAAACATCGATATCGAAATTTTTGATCGATATATCCATATTTTTGATCTCTTTCATATTTCTATACTTTCGATTTTGATATTGTTTATATATCGCTATTGCTGTATTTTTCGATGTTTCGAACAAGTTTCGATAGTTGGTCGATATCGATTATCTATATCTAAATTCGGATATCGCAAAGCCCTATCGAACCCCATCCGAAATGAAATTTTTGTCTATGGACCTGATTTGGATTGCGCACGAGACAAGACGAGACAGAATTTTTGTTACGAAATTCTAGACGAGATAGAGCTCTTCCAATAGAAACGGATCCAGTTTTCGAGACGAGACAACTTTCACGGCAACTTTTCGAGAGGAGACAATCTCAAATCTTTTCTCTTGCGCATCCATAGACTTGATCATGAGTCATCAAAAAAATGTTAATGTGAAATAACATGTAATTACATCATTTTTGTCTTCATTCTTCAGTAATGCATTGTTATTAATCTCAGGGGGACGCGGAGGCTCAGTGGTAGAGCGTTCACCTTCGGTGCTTGGGATCCCTGGTTCGATCCCAGCACGGGCCGTGTGGACTTTCTGGTGGACAAAAACCGTGCTCGTGGGTTTTCTCGGGGTTCCCCCGTTTCCTACCACTTTCTTCATTCCACCATTTGACTCATTTCTCATTATCACCGTCTCCTTTAGCCTAACCGACATACCCGTGGGACTTTAAACTTAAAGATTTCATTTTTTATTAATCTCAGTATTTTATAGTGTATTCGTAAGCTTAAGGTCATGTATAATTAAATTTTGAATTCAGTTAACTTAATTTGTTTCTCAGATTGTTTTTAATATGTATGTACAAACGTTTATTTTCATTCTTGAGTGTTTAAAGTGACGTATAGTTATTAAACATAGTATTTAATCTTGTACTCTTAACGTGGAAGTGATATACAGTGAACGTTTGAATTTAGCTAACACGTTTCTTTCGGAAATTGCTTTAAAAATATGTAAAAACCTTTTTATTTTCCTTCTTGAGTATTAAAAGTGATGCAAAGTTATTAAGCTTACTGCTTTATATTGTATTCTAAACCCTAAACTGATACACAGTGCGTTTTTAAATATTTTATGTTAAGTTATTTCAGTGACGAACACTGGTAGAAAATCCTGACTACTACTGAAACATTTTGATTTTAAGGGGACGACTACTGGTGCAAGGATTGTTTTTCCTTCAACTGCTACTCCTTTTTGAATTATGACTACATGGTCATTATAGGAAGGATCGGTGAGTCTATCCAACTATGGTACAGCTCCGACAGATTCACGATGCTCAGAGAAGAGACAAAATAGTACGTTTTCAGGCTTAAAGTGAAAACCACTGGAGTTTTTACCTTGCTATGCAAACGTAAGTGAGTACTCCAGTGGGGTTCCAATGCGGTACCTAATTTCAGCATTTTAGATATATGGAAATACATGTCTCTAAAATGTAAAGAACTGTTTTTTTACTGAAAACTGCAACTCGGTAAGCCTTATGGATACCAAGATATTGGAAAATATACTATATGTATGTGGGGCTTGCATACTTGACGCTGTAATTCGGAAATTGAATTAAAATATGACTAACGGCTATCAAGATGTTGTCAAATAAAGGGAGGACCAACAAAGTTAGAGTTTTCGTGTTAGATGCTAAAATTTCCGAAATCGATCATGAAAAGTTAATAAACACCAGTAGCAATTTCATCTTAAGGTAATTAGATATCTTTATGGGGTGTTAGAACATCATGGAGTCTACATTTTGAAAATATAATCTGACATTTGTAAACAGTATTTGAAATATGTGTTTACCCAAATCTTCCAGCTAGTACATCTAACATTTGGAGAAACACTGTGAAATAAAAGCATATGAGATCTTGAAATTTCGGAAACAATTATTGGTCGCAACAAAATTAAATAAGATGGTACTTCTATGAGTTAAATCAGTACCTCAGTACAATTTCAATCGAAAGTTTGGTTCAGTCCTAGGTTTTTTCAGGCAATTCCAAGGGTTCATCGAACTGTCCAAAGAATGAAAATTCGCTGTAAATATCTAAGATAGTAACCAAGATATTGGGAATTATATATTTTATGGCGTAAAAATAGAGATCTTATGGATTCGTACTTTTGGGTCTTTCCTATAAGAAAAAGGTCAGAAAACTACTATATATACTTTAATAGACAATTCCTTGGACGGGGACACTGTAACTTAGTGGTAGGGTGTTTAACTAATCCTTTTTTGCAGAAACTGTTGGAATATTCACTTAGCCTATAGAGATACGATCATACTTAACTCCCTATTTAATTTTAAAATTAAATAACAGGAAATATTGCAGTGTAGCGACCCACGATTATGCATTTATTCTCAGGGAGATTATGATTAAAGCAAGTGAATGTCGTTAACATAATTGATGGAATGCAAAGGTGAGAGGAAAGAGAGTACCTCGAGAAAACCCACGAATACGATGTCCTCTACAAACTGACTTCACCGTGGATCGAACCAAGAACACAATATACCAGAGCTAAGCACTCTACCACTAAGCCACTGTGCCCCCGCCCATTTAATTGTCTATTAAGGTATATACGGTTGTTTTCTGAAATTTCTTCTTCTAGAGCAATGACTCAAAAGTACAAATCAATGTCGGTCTCTATTTTCACGACGTCAAAAAAACACAATTAATTATATCTCGCTTGCTATATTAGATATTGACAAAAAATGTTCACTTTATTTCAGAGCCCGATGAACGCTTGGAATTGTCCAAAGAAAATTTAGAAGAACGCTGAATTAATCTTTCGATCAAAATTGTACTGACGAGTCTGAGGTACTCACTTAACCCATAGAAGTAGCATCTTATTTAACTTTTGTTAGGATCAATAATTGTTTTCTGAAATTTCAAGATCTAATACGCTTTTATTGTATGGTGTCTCTCTAGCTGCTAGATGTACTAGCTGGAAGTTTTAGGTAAATACATATTTCTAATACTCTTTACAAATGTCAAAATATATTTTGCAAAGCTTTTAAAATTTAATCTTGGTACCCCCATGGTGTTCTTAAACTCCATGGAAATACTTAATTATTTTAAGATAAATTTGCTACTGATGCTTATTAACTTTCCATGACCGGTTTGGAAATTTTACCACCTAACACGAAACCCCGTAACTGTATGGATCCTTCCTTTATTTGATTATATCTTGATACTCATATTTTAATTAATTTTCTAAATTGTACTGTCTAATATGCAAGCTCCACTTACCTATGGTGTCGCTTTTTATTTCACCGTATTTCAGTAACTGTTAGGCGTACCGACTTGCAGTTTCGGTAAACACACACCTCTAACGTTATTTAAAACGTTATTAAGACATATTTTAGAATATTTAGAAATGAGAGTTCTGCGAATACCATGGTACCCAAAAACCCCCATCAAGGGTGCGTGTAGTGTATTTAATTGAAACTACTTTTGAGGTTGTTGTAAGCCCTCGTAATTACGTTTCCGAAACAGCACCATCTAGTACGCAAACCCCACACTTCTAAGGTGTCGTTATTTATTTTCCCATATCTCAATACCCATAAGGCTTACCGAGTTCAGGTTTCCGGTAAACAGAGGTCTGTTCCTTGTATTTTAGAGACATACATTTCCTAATATCTAAAAAATGCAGACATTAGGTACCGCATGGTTAGTGATGGGCAGTGGGAATATTCCCAGTGGGAAGGAATTTAAAAATGGGAATATTCCCGGGTTTTTTCCCTGGCCTATAAATTCCCGGGAAGGAATTTATTTCCATTTCTCTACTTTATCTTCCAAAATATAAGAACCATATGACTAATTACTTTATTTTAATATATTATGAGTTACTTCTAGGTTTTAAAGAATTTGGAGGTTAAAAAATTTAAAATTATTTGACGGTACTTTATATAAATAATAATATGAGTTTTTACGTTCCATTTAAATTTTCGCTAAAAGTAAGGTAATTGTTTAGTATTGGGAGGCCAAAACTAGCAAAAATAAGGCTGATTTACGGAAGAAATGAGTTGATAGTGATGTTTAAGTAGTCAAGAAAGTATCGAACACAACTTTTTTTTAGGGCAGTAGTTGATTTATACAAAACAGAAAGGTAAGTAGAAGTGATTTATGTGAGAAAAGAAAGTGAATTGATAATAAGGAAGATAGAAAACAAAGTACCATGCGGGGCTCTAACCCGCCTTCATTCGCTAACGCTCGCTCTGCAATGCTGTCTGAATTTAATGTTGGTAACGTAATTTAACGTATGAAACCATAAAACAACCGCATCGGAATAGAATATCGCATAAAAGTAGGCACAAAAGCTGGGCCCCAATGCTAAAGAACAGCCAAAATTAGCAAAGTACTTATTTACAAATGATGAAAAGGAACCATTTTGAAAAGTAATTTAGAATTATGTAGAAATAGAGATGAAGTACTATTAATAAACCCGGAACCACCATTAGTAATAGACGTCGGTCTGTCTCCTCTGTCTGACTCAAATTACTGAAGAGGTACTCGGACTTCTTTTACATGTGAATTAACGTGTAGAATTTTGAGAAATAGGTAGAATGAAAGGTCGTGTATGGCAACGTTATGTGCTAAAATATAAAGATAAGTAAGCCTAAGTATCTTGAAAATTTTGTGAACATACGAGGGTTGGGGCAAAAGTCATGGCAACTATTTTTTGTCTTGAAGATACCAGTCCGGTTGGAAAATCTGACATATACATACGAAAGGACAAGGTGTTAACTACATGTGTGGACAATGAATACCACTGAAATATCGTAACACACTAATTTATTACGGTAGTATACAGGGCTATATGGCCTTCACGGTGCAAAAGAATGACAATACAGTACGCATACAGTTGACATGACAAACCTGAGCATAGAAACCCTCAAAGTAGTCCCCTGCTACTTGCACCACGCGCTGCCAACGATGTGGGAGGCGTTGAATACCATCCGCCTCAGCATTTGCCACACCATGTGTGAATCGGGTCACCTGTTCGCGCACAGCATTAGCAATGTCCTCGCGTGTTGTAAACCGCCTACCACATAGTGGTTCCTTAATCTTTCGAATGAGATCAAAGTCACCGGACGATATGTCAGGAGAGTACGGTGGGTGGATGACGATACGTGCCACGTCGGTCCGCACACTGACAGGTCGTCCCGAACATTGCTCATCACTGATTGACACAAGTCCTTGCTGAAACTTTCCTACCCACTGTGCTACTGTCCGGTATGATAGGGCATTATTACCAAGCGCTTCCACTAATTCACTGTGACATTCCATCGCATTTCACCCTTGGAAAACGGCTATTTTGATGGAAGCGCAATGTTCAACACGGGTTACTTCCATCTCGCACGACGCTCACCAACTGACTGATTTCACAGGCCTCGCTGTGCTACTACCAGCTATCACAGAGCCATCTGTTGTTCTGCATACACACTATGCTTGCAGAACTTCCACACGACACATAGAAGTTTGTGATCCGCTCACGTATCTGCAAGAAAAAAAATAGTTGCCATGACTTTTGCCCCAACCCTCGTAAATCTGTATGCGCAAATGTTGATAAATTTATGAGACATGTATCTTCTAGCATTTACCCAATCTAATTGGTTTATAACATTTATAAATTTAATGTGTTTATAATATCAGTAATAAAGTCAAGTTGAGCAAATCCACTTACATATAAATTTAAATTGTTTAGTGGTTTAAAAGTATTAATTTTTTCACACATAATTGATTGATAGAATATATTGTAAATAAATATACATTTATGGTACTCTCTAGATATAATAAAATGTTAATAAAATAACATAGCACCGTTCAAAATATGTGTCTCTGTACATTTTAAAGAATACTCTGTGGACAACAGTAATAATATGCTGTGATATAAAAATTAATTCACCTTTGAAATCATAATATAGTAATAGAATGCAATTTTCTTTCTGATTGAACATAAATTCCCGGATAAATTCCCATTTTGGGAATCTTCCCGGGAATATTCCCAGGGAATATTTCCGAAAAATATCTTCCCGGGAATTTACCCATCACTACGCATGGTATCCCGAACACCGTTGGGGTACCCACTTTTATTTTGAATAGTAATACATTTTGAGTTGTTGTTCAGCATCAACAAACACTTCATAGTTTTCTACGTGCAATCCAAAAGTCCATACCTGACCAAAGAGATTTTGTGCATTTAATCTCAAAAATGTTAAGATACTTTGTATTGCTAACTACAACTAAGTTAAGCACACTGAATTTAATATTTTAAATATTTTATGATTTCTGTTTCAGGTATTTCGTGCATCAAAACAAAACCAAGATTCTGCTTGGAAGACAGTGAAAAGAAGCGGTATAGGTTGTGGCTAATAGTTCGTCCTCTCTGAAGACAGACCCAATTCTATTTACATTCTTTTGTACGAATATATAACCCTAATAAAGATACTGTACTACAAATTATTTCTTTCTTCCATAAATTAGAATCAAATATTATGTCTGTTTAAAGAAAATGTTTGTTAGTGTTATGTCATTTCAACTCTTTTTCTCTGTAATAAGAACATTATCAATCGCAATATTTTTTATCTTTGTGCTATTAGGATTGGATGAAGTAAAATTCTATACGAAGCACTATTATTTCAGACATGCATGAATAACTAATGTGTTGTTCTGTATGTAAGACAATGTGCATACTGAACATGTCTAACGAAGGTGTTGTTTTAATACAGAATATATAACTCAGCTTTTCAGTAGTCAACTTTATTGGGAATCCGAAGAGAGAAGTAAAAAAGGAAAAAAGTTGGACTTACCAACGTATGTGTGTTCGAATTCTGGACTAATCCAAATTATCCAGAGAAATCGTTATATATTTCTTTGTTGCTATTTCAGATGTATCCAAGTCGTATGAAACGGAGACTTCATACATCGCTATACTTTGTATGAACTATGTTCCGTATTTACTTAATCACTTTGTAACTGTCTCTAGTGTTGACAAAGTTGCAGGTGTCAATCGAATGTTTTAGTGTTTCACTCATGTCACCTTGTGACTAAGGTACGTCCTGTCGGTATATGTATGGTACTAGGTTCAATGAGCGATGAAAAACATTTTAGCAATAAACAAATGCAAAAATCTACAAGAAATGAGATACCATGATATCTGACTTACGGATAACACCAAGCAACTAACGGTACTGAGTCTGATTGAGTTTGCTAGTTACTATCTGGCTAAAAATCACTGTTCCTTTAACTATACTTTTTCCGTGCTCTGAATTGCAAAGATTGAAATAACCGTTTTAAATTATTGTATACATATCTTCCGAGTAATTTTGAGAATCATTGCTCTTTCTTTAAGCAATGTATGAGACTGTTAAACTGCTCGTTGCTTAAAATGTTGCACTAAGAAGGATGCATCCTGGAAAGTCAAAATTTGCAGAATGTCTAGAGTAGGAAAGGATAAATATGTTTAGTCGATAGCTGCACAACGCCTCCGCTGCCACCACTTTGTCACACAGCGACTACAGCGGACGTTTAACCCGTAAGTACTATGGACCGTCTCTCAGACCGCTGCAACTTTTCATACCATTATATCTTCCACAGTCTCACTACTACAAGTGGATCTTTTCGTCTACCTTCCTGTCTAGCAAATGGTTACATATTGAGAAGTTCGTGTTATAATTGATCCCCTGTGTGTGGCGCTGGAGGGATCGACCGGTCTCACAGACGTACTATAGTAGTTACGTGAGTATTTTGTTGATCAGTTGTCTTTCGTTATCTACTGATTATTAGCATTTTTGTGTCTTACCATGTGGCACGTCTTGCACCACACATCAAATAATGACCCAGAGACTGGGAAACCTGAAATAATCACATTTTATAAGATGAGTAAAGGCGGAGTGGATACTCTAGACAAAAAATGTACAGATTACACATCAAATCGTCGAACAAAACGATAGCCATTGACAATTTTTTTATGCTGGTGGATGTTGCGTGTGATGTCAATGCGTATGTGTTGCATCAAGTCTACGCTAAATCCGCAGTGATGACAAGACTTGATTTCATGAAAACGTTGGCAAAAGAACTTTTAGGCCTCACACAGAACGTAGATTGTTAATCGGACATCTGCCATGTGAGCTGAGTTTTTCAATCAAAAGTATACTACTGCTTGAAAGTGACTTTCCCACAAGGAGTTGAAAAGGAAACCATAGTCTTCTGTCAACTGAGTTGTAAGCGGAGAGCAAAGATATTCATTCGTGTCAGCGGTGTGAGGCACCAATTTCCTTGCAGTGCAGAAAAAAAAAGATATAAGTGCCTGCCTGAAGAAACTGCATGCTGTCAGAAAAGTTAGTGCGGTACTTTCTTTACCGGCGAAACGTATTTTCTTTACTTTCTCTATCATATAAGAACTAAAAATAAGTTTTATTCGTTAACTTTTCACTACAAAAAGTGTAAGAGTACAAATATAACAGTACTTTCCTGTAAGTTAAAAAAAGCTAAAATTCCATGTTTTTCTCCGTTTTTACTGTATTTTTTATTCTCAGTGCATCTATAAGAACAGTGCATTTTAAATTAGTGTTATTTTGACTACATAGAAACGGAGAGAAAATTGAATATTTCAACAATTACAATTTTAGAATAACAATGAAAGCATTGTTGCAAAGTTTGACTATGTTCTCTTTCTCATTGTTTTAAAAATAAAGAGCTCTTTTTACATAGTGAAATTACTATGTTTTTTTTCTATAAGTAACTAAGATATGTACGATATCATTTTAAAAAATATGCAATGAAACTACTATTCAGAAAATGTGAAACAACAATGCGGTCTGACAGACCGTTCCATAGTAGTTACGTGATTCTTTTCGTCCATAGTACTTAAAGGTTAAGAGTATTCTACACTTACTATGAGGTATCGGCCTGGGAACTTTGGCGCAGCTATCCAGTCTCCTTCTTGGTGTTGCATTTCTAATGGCGAGTAATGAGCAGGAATCATGTTGTCAGCGATCACGTTTTCGGCTGACAGCAAACTTTTAATTATTGCGACATTTAAAAAAAACATAACTTACTTGTTAATTAAAATGTACAGAGAAGTTATTTCTGGAAAATTCTATTCAGGCCTCTTGTGGTAATAACTGCACTTTAGAAGAAGATACTATTAAGGAAAATAATGAGGTAAAATAATCTTTATATCGTACAAGCAATGGATGATAACAGCTTAATAAATGATTGTACGTAAATCTGTTTGAGGTTGAATATAGGATTGTATATGGCTGTGCATTTTGCATTATTATTGAAGTGCTGCAACTAACTAACTGCAAACCATATGATAAATTCTTACAGTAATATACCACATATTGATTTACTCTGTATGAAAACGAAAATAGTTTTACATATGGTTAACCTCCTTTGTGCCCATTTTTTTTTAATTAAAGCTTGTGACACTTTTCAACACTTGGCTTTGCAGTAGCTTTCCAACGAATTAGCAGGAAGCCCAAACTTATAGGACACTCTGCAGGTAAATATATTTCTTTGGACAGTTTCACTGCTCCAAACTAACATTGGAAAAGTGTAGTATTGTTAATTTCATTATTATTGGCACAAAGGAGATCAATCATATTTTAAGCTATTTTTGTTTTCATACAGAGTAAAACAATATTTGACAACATTACGGTAAGAATGTATCATGCAGTTTGCAGTATGTTGCAGCACGTTAATAATGGTGCACTATACGTACAATGTAGATCCTGCATATGTCCAATCCATATATTACAAGAAGCCAATACGTATGCGATACAGGTAAAATTCGTATATTGCATATGGACAACCTATTAGCTATATACATCCAATCCATACATTACATATGGCCAACCTGTACGCGTCATACATATAATCTATATGATGCATGCAGACAGTCTGTAAGCTACATATATGCACTCTGCATGGTGCATACGGATATTCTGTATGTTGTATCTGGAGAAGCTGTGTGCGACATAAGGAAAATCTATATAATACCTACGTACAATACGTATAAGGTATCTAGTCATACGTACGGGGCATAAGTACAATATAGATGCTGTCTCGGGATTAAACGCAAGAAACATAGGTACAGAACGTATATTGCATACTTCTTGAAATTATGCTCCGTCCTGATAGTCAGTGTGTGTTGTCATTATTAACCCACATGCTACATACAGTCCTGATGTCACAAAGCTACATATCTTCTCCATATATACTTGTTACTGCAGAAGACGTCACATGAATGACGTCATTGCACTTATGCAGACAGTACGTATAATACATACTTTTTCAGCTATACGTTTGCTGCAGTATGCTATATACGGTTCTACGTTAAGTACAGAAACTACAGGAATTACGAATGTAACCTACATTTTTAGTATGCCACCCACATTTTTTCTCAGTGTACTCTGACCTAATGTGCCTGTTGAATTGGATCTCCCCAATATACCATCATTTTTATTTTAGCCTTGTTCCGACATAAGTAGCTGGAGAGGAGAGTGCAGAAATGTTGGACGGACTTGATGACTGAAACATAAGATGGGTCTGCCTCGGTGGAATTTAAGATAACTTGTGACCTACATTAATATAAAACTATTTGGTGCTGAGAATTTTGTAATGTATGACACTACATATGCATTAAATTTATAAATTATTTTGTTTTCCTTACATACTTAAGTTTTATTTTTCCACTATTATATCCTTTTTTGTTACAATATAATGGTCATGCATTTCTGTTAGTTTTCATTCAACAGAACTCTCACCCAACATTCTGATGCAATAAAGACCTAACGAACATTGAGTAATATTGAACTGCAAAAATGACAAATTTAACCCACTCTGCATTTAAAGTGTACACAATTGTATGTGTCTATATAAAGTAGAGACTTCGGTGATGCTTACGAATGAATTTCACGACATTACAACAATAATTCCGATTTATGGATTTTTTCAAACTTTCAAATGCTAATATCTCGAAAACGAATATAACGAACCTATAGAAATATGCATGTTTTACAAAGTTGAATATCAAAATTGACCAGCAGACGGAAGGGAAACTCTAGAGTCGTTCATCAACGATATACAAATTTGTGCGTCTAAGGAAAAGTCGACGTATAGAGAAGAATGATTGGTTGTGTGTGTGTTGAAATATGCTTGGACAAGGCGTACGCCTTACGGAAACTTTGAACTTATTAGAGTAATGAAAAATGAGTGAGACTTAGTTGTTAACCCACTACAGCTCATTGCTCACATTTCTTGACATTTGTTGATTAAATACGAAGTTATTGAAAGAAATATTTGTACTACCCAGCAAGGATCTGGGCACATTCACCGTAGCATATAGCTTTCGCTGCCTGAGTTTCATTTGTTTGCGTAGTCAAAAAACAAGAAACAATGGGCAGTTGCGAAATGTATGTTACTATATTGTTACCTTGGATTTGTATTCTACGTGTTTCACATGATTATTACATTGTAATAAAATGAGATTTCATTTTTTACACAAACACATCGTATTTCGCACTAATAGTAGTTTTGTAGTTTTATTGCCCACATTTGTTATCCATTTCCACAAATGGCTAGATGTCTATGGCTAGAAAATTACTTCGAGATATTCACTCATTATTGAAACTGGTGGACCCAAATTACATGTGTTGTATAGCTTCTGTTAAAAAGTAAATATAATTCAATATTAGAATTAATAAAATACGAGAGTAAGAATCTTTATTAACTAATAAAGGATGTTTCAATATTCTTTCCAATTTTGATCCCGTATAAGTCAGAAATATCGATAGATATATATTGTTGTTTGGTGCATAATGTTCAAACACACTTAAAGTTTTGTTCTATACCAATAATTCCAACAAATTTTTCTTTTCTAATTTCTTTCGTTTTTATCTTTGCAGGTTAGGCATTCCGCCAGGTGATGACACAGTATATGGAATGATATATAGAGATAAGTCTGGCACCTACCTCTTGCGAAACGTCCAGATGCGTTACAGACGCATAACCCCTCACGTACGAGGTGTAAGACCATCCGGCAGTGATACACAATTTTGAAGAAAACCGGAAGTATGGAGCAGGTCCAATAGGCATTTCTTGTGAGAAGAACAATATGCAGATCTTGCATGCGGTTCAGCCTGATGGCATAACAGAGCGCAAAGTATTTGCAATAGAGGATCTAAGTCGCATCGACGATTACCCAGACTTTCTGACAAAGATGACGTTATTGGACAAAGTGTGTTTTCATGTGTCCAAGATAGTAAAGCGATAAAATATCATGATATGAGGCTCAGAGAAACTTCATGCAAACCATGAATAGCCCAAAAGTATAGGTATTTGTGATCTGCTTTATATCTGCGTATGGCACAACTTTTTCCTTTATAGAGATGTCAAGCACCGCGACTGTTTTTCTAGATATGTTGGAACAGTATGCATTTACATACTTTACTGAAATCTGCTTCAAACTTGCTCCAGCAAAACGGTTCCTCTTCTCACTGGACCGCGAACGTTTGGAGGATTTTGGAAGACATATTTTCAGGTATCTGGACTTTTTAGGACAATTCATTCCCTTTCCCTCAAGGTCTTCTGACATCACATCATTAGATTTTTTCCTTGCGTGTTTGTGCATGGTGTGATATACAAGACCCAGCTCAAGACTTGCAGGAACTAGCAGTTCGCATATACGCACTGTTAGCTCTCTAGTTGTAGTAATTTACGTAAAAAATTGCATTTTTGAGGACCTGATCAAGTGCTTCTAACATTTCCACATAGAAAAATAGAGAGTAAAGAAATGATCAACTTTCACTTAAGATCTAAACTTTTAATTTGCCCACCTGTGTATTCTTAATCAATAACTTTCACTTTTGAAGAACAGACTTTTAATTGTCTATCCGCTATTCAATAAACCTGTTTCTTCCTTTTCTTTCTTCTCTATTTTATCCAATATTTTCCTCCATACTCCATGTATGAAAGGGCATGGACCCTTATATACGTCTATATCACCGTATAGGGTAACTAAACCTCATCAAAGGAGATATATTAGGTCAAAAAACCTTAACTTAACTTATTGGCAATTTTTAACTCATGAAAGAGTACGAGATAGACACCTAATAGTGATAGAAGTACATACCAGGGTCCTAGGCTACGACACCAAATTTTTAGATCTGGCATTTCCAAAATTTAAGTGGGTGGTCATAGGTACCTCTGCCAAAATTTAGGGGGTGGGCCGCGGTACCCCTCCCAAAACAGTAGAAAGGGTAGTCTTGAGTACCACTAGGTCATTGGCTTCGGCGCCCGGGCGCCTGACTCCGTAGGCGGCAAAAGCGCAATCACGTCAGGCCCTTACTACTATAAATAACAAGCTGTCTACAGTTTTCAGGTGTTGTGTTTGCTTTTCCTCTAACAAATTTGATACCGCAATGCAATAGTTAGCAATCTTTTGATCGTTTCGAATATTCTGAAGTTGTATTAGTTATAGTTCATTCCGCGATACACATGCAACTAAATTCACGTAGATTTAGACTGCTTCTTGAGCAGTCTCAGGCCCTTATCTACACAAAATGTCCTCTATTTTGTTTTCCCGTCCGGGGATATGTCGGAAAGTCAGGTCATACATTTGTAGTTTCAACATATATTTTGGCCTTGTATCAAGTGCTTTAAAGTGAATGCATGCGTTGCTCCACTGTTACCATAGTGAATCAACAACTTATGAACCAAGAATATAGCAAAAAAATTCGTATAAAAATAAAACGTATAACAACTTAATTTGGAACATCTACAATATCAATTTAAGTTGTTTGAGGCTTATGCTAGCATAAACTATCTCAGTTTGCTCGGTAGATTCGAACGAAACTGTGTAAGGTATGCAGGTATATTCTCTGCTCAAACGTCACTTTATAATTGATAAAAAAAGGTCTCATCCGGATGTCCAAGCACTGGAAGTTGGTTAACTAATACTCTGAGCATTCCAAATGCTACTAACGCCCTCTCATTCATAAAGAATGCCTTATCATTATTGACAAGGTCATATAAGAGTGCGGCTATTTGAGAGAAGTTTTAAATATTCCGATAGCGCCATCTGAAAACACTTAAAAAAGTAAAGTAAGTTCTTTCTAGACTTAGGAGTCGGAGAACGTCGAATGAATTTATTAGATTTAGGATCCACTTTCGCTTCCTTTCCGCTCACAATATGACCAAAAAACCTGCGGAGTAAAAATGGGAGTAAAATCTGCATTTAAGCGAAAAAGTTGCATCACAGAACAGTTTCAATACAGTATCCAGATCTCTACACGATACGTCATATATATATATATATATATATATATATATATATATATATATATATATATATATATTGATATATCAACGGCAACCTACTACAGTTATTTTGTAATTTATCTCTTCTTTAACATATTACTGAATAAAAGACTTATTACCATTATTACCATTATTATTATTATTATTATTAATGCTTTATTTTATTATTATTAATTGTAATAATAATACTAATACTATTACTATTACTAATAATAATAATAATAATAGATGTTTAATGAATTGCTGTAATTATTTATGATTTATTGTGTCTTGGAAATGTATAATTGTCTGGCCACGTGAGAAGATCTTTCACTAGAATTCTCTTAAAGTATATGAAACCTGATTGCCAAATTACATACAGAAAACCTTTGACATAATCTGAAAACCATCTACATTCTTATTACAAATCCTTCAGTTTAAATTTCACAATACTTTCCTGATAGAATGATTCATATTCTTACATCCTTCAGATAGTTTAAGTTATTGAGTAATGTATAACAAATATAGACATTTTGCTTGAGAAACCCCGATTATTCTTTTTCAACATAAAACATTTTAATGACGTAACTAGAGAAGAACACAATCTATTAATTTTACAGCTAATGAAACTCGAAGGTTAAATGACGCATGTCTATAATCTTTCTTCTAACATCCCTCGTTAGACAATTTGATGCAGTTTTTTTTGATAATCTTATTTCTACGACATCGTTAGCATATTCGTAGTATTTGCTCCTACATATTTCTTAATTTGTGCTCAGGATTGCGCTCGTAATTAACATCTACCATATTTACTGAATATTTAATAATTATACAATATACTTACTTTCACCCAAGGTATCATCCTGTGCTTTAGAGCGAGAGAAAGTTCCCAGGGCCTATTTGTAGATAATATGAAATTAGAGTCTGATTCATTCCTAAAATATACAAGAACCAATTATTGAAAAACATTTATACATACTGTAAAATGTGTACAAAACTATCTATACTCTAAACGACTAAGTTATACAGTTCAAACATGGACGTGCAACTGATTGAGTTAAACTAAAATTGTGTTTAAAAAATTTCAACTCTCAAAAATATTGTATGTTTTACGATTTATGAATGAGGATGTTCAAGTCTGCTGATTCTCGGTTACACGAAATCCGCAGAAACGATGGAATATATTTATAATTACTGCGTCATGAAGTGAAAAATAACTGGAAACGTACCCGACAATAGTCGAAACTCAGGCCTGGAATGGACTTCCTAATATTAAAGTAGTCTAAACCTAATTACAATTGTGTTCATGTACAAAACCGTAGATATGGCGATGTATAAAAATCAATAATTCAGCAGTTGTTTTCACACAGATGATTGATCACCATACATAGGGATGACCAGAAGCATCATGTATATAAATTAGTACACACAATCACCCTGTTGTCTAAAATAAAATGTTACCTGGAATAGTGCCAAAAATATTTAAAAATATGAAACTATTGAACATAATTGACAAAATATGTAAGAGACATAGAGTATCATTTGTGCTTGACTTCCTGTATTATTACAATAATTCATTGAAACGGACCTAACGTATATTAAGAATATGCTAAAAGAGCATTAAATAACCGACTCCGGACACAATCCACAACATGAAATTGACTGTGTAGAGTGTAATAATGATCAGCTGTTAATAGGCCATGACGCCAAGTCGAAATTAGAAATATTTTGAGTCACGGTGAATAATTTGATTTTACAGTATAAAGTGAGAAGATATAGAAGGTATTGAATTCTATAATATATTTCTAAAACATATTTATTACAATGTTTCTCAGTGTAAGATATACTTTAGTTATTTCCGTAAATTTTTGTGACCTGTTAATCAGTAGGACATAGTATACATATACATGTCCTACATAGTATATATATACATCAGCTAATCATTATCACAACAAACACTATTCGAAGCTTTCTTGCACCCACTGGAAAACGTGAAGTATATTAATATTTATTTGCATATATTGTTATTGTAGACTGTTCCCATAATGCCCACCGACTTCGATTTTACAAAATTTGAAAAATAAATTTCACTTTTTATTTGGTGGTCAATTTGAAGGCATTTTGTTATACTACCATTAAGAAACCCATATACATCATATTACGAATCAATCATTATGGAACAATCTCATGTGTGACACGCAGCAGTGGTACCAATCTTTGAGAGTTTCATTTACAACTCTTTTCCTTTTTCTTTCTTAACTGATTTTGTGAGTAATGGTGCACTCAGTATAAAGGTACAACAAGATATTCTCTCTCTATCTCTCTCTCTCTCTGTGTGTGCGTGTGTGTTTTTGTTTCTAGTTTCCGGCGTAAGCATGTGGATACTACCAGGTATACTTTCGTGTATACATATGCTAGTGTGTGTGTGTGTGGCGCGGGTATATGAAGTATTAATTGGGATCGCGTAGTGCAACTTATCGATATTAGTACGTACATACAAACGGCTGTTACTTCACACGATAACTTTGAACGAATGCGAATTTTTAAATTCTGCTTTTTGCAATAAAGAAGTAGAGTGATCCTTCTCGAGGGAGTTCCCCTAAATGGTAGACCATGTCCAATTGAATCACAAATTGCCGTAATCGTTTGTACATTGTTTGTACAGAAATTTTCGTTTGTACACTATTAGGGGCGCCGCCAGAACGAAAACAAATTGGGGAGTGTCTAACTGGTAGCCCCCCACCAACATGTCCTATTCAATCACAAATTATCGCAATCGTTTGTACTTCATTTGAACAGAAATGTGCAGGCGAAGTTTTCGTTTGTACACAATTTGGGGCGTCGCCAGAACAGAAAAAATGGGGGCTGTCTAAGTGGTAGCCCCAAACCCAGGTCCAATTGAATCACAAATTGTCGCAATTGTTTGTACTTCGTTTGTACAGAAATGTGCAGGCGAAATGTATGTTCACACGCAATTAGGGGCGCCGCCAGAACGAAAACAAATTGGGGGCTGTCTAAGTGGTAGCCCCCACCAACATGTCCAATTCAATCAAGAGTTGTCGCATTCGTTTGTGCATCGTTTGTACAGTAATATGCAGGCGAAATGTTTGTTTGAACAAACTTAGGGGCGCCGCCAGAACGAAAACAAATTGGGGGCTCTCTAATTGGTAGCCTCCCACCAACATGTCCTATTCAATCACCAATTATCGCAATCGTTTGTACTTCATTTGAACAGAAATGTGCAGGCGAAGTTTTCGTTTGTACACAATTTGGGGCGTCGCCAGAACAGAAAAAATGGGGGCTGTCTAAGTGGTAGCCCCAAACCCAGGTCCAATTGAATCACAAATTGTCGCAATTGTTTGTACTTCGTTTGTACAGAAATGTGCAGGCGAAATGTATGTTCGCACGCAATTAGGGGCGCCGCCAGAACGAAAACAAATTGGGGGCTGTCTAAGTGGTAGCCCCCACCAACATGTCCAATTCAATCAAGAGTTGTCGCATTCGTTTGTGCATCGTTTGTACAGTAATATGCAGGCGAAATGTTTGTTTGAACAAACTTAGGGGCGCCGCCAGAACGAAAACAAATTGGGGGCTCTCTAATTGGTAGCCTCCCACCAACATGTCCTATTCAATCACCAATTATCGCAATCGTTTGTACTTCGTTTGTACAGAAATGTGCAGGCAAAATTTTCGTTTGTACACAATTAGGGGCGCCGCCAGAACAGAAAAAATGGGGGCTGTCTAAGTGGTAGCCCCCCCTTACCATGTCCAATTGAATTACAAATTGTTGCAATTGTTTGTACTTCGTTTGTACAGAAATGGGAAGGCGAAATGTATGCTCGCACGCAATTAGGGGCGCCACCAGAAAGAAAAAAATGGGGGCTGTCTAAGTGGCAGCCCCCCACCAACATGTCCTATTCAATCACAAATTGTCATAATCGTTTCTACGTCGTTTGTAGAGAAATGTACAGGCAAAATTTTCGTTTGTACACAATTAGGAGCGCCGCCAGAACTGAAAAAAATGGTGGCTGTCTAAATGGTAGCCTCCCCCCTCCCCGTCACGTCCAATTCAATCACAAGTTGTCGCAATCCTATGTACGTCGTTTGTACAGAGATGTGCAGGCAAAATTTTCTTTTGTACACAATTAGAGGCGACGCAAGAAAGAAATTAATGTGGGGTTTGTCTAAATGGTACCCCGTCCATCATGTCCAATTCAATCACAAATTATATCAATCGCTTGTACATCGTTTGCACAGAAATGTGCAGTCGAAATTTTCGTTTGTACTCTATTAGGGGCGCCGCCAGAACGAAAACAATGTGGGGGACTGTATAAATGGTAGAAACATTTAAAAAAAATGTGTCACATTTATGGAGTATTTTTCTAACAGGACTTTGTTCACACTTTTGTGTTTGTTTGGTATGTTCACACTATCGTGTGATTCACTATATTGATCTTATTCTAACGATGATGGAATTAAATGTTTATTTTTTGTTTTTTGTTTTTTGTTTATATTTATACTTACAATCATTATTGCTGAGTTAGTTTATCACTCCTTTGCTCTTATTATTAAACTTATTCATTGTTTCTTACGTGAGCTGAATCCTTGAGAAGAATTTATTTTTTCTTTCTATCTTGCGCAGAAACCGTTATTCTCATCTCGTACAGGAAATTGATAAGTGGAAGATATAACAAATGCACAAAGTAGACTGTTAAAGGGAAAATTATAACAAAGTATTTTGTTTTATTTAATCATCTTCGTTAAACTCATTTTGCAGAAACTATAGAATGCATGGTGAAGTATTTTGGTGCATTCGGCATTCTAATTTACGAGTAGAGTTGCTAACGGGCCGGTATTTGCTGTGATTTTGATTAAGGCCGGTGACCGGTACAAACTTATTAGCTCCCTTCTGACGGATATTTTGGAATCTGCAATCCAGAATATAACATTGAACATTTTTCAACAGTGCCTTTACAAACACAAATTTCCGTTTTATTATACATTACCGATACTTTTTTAATGTATGGCAGTTTTTTTTATTTATTTAACATAACAAATTTGATAACACTTATATTTTATTGTAAAAGGATTTTACACATTTATTGAGAGTAGAAAATGACTTTTTAAAGCAATTTCCTTTGTTTCAAGTGTAAGTTTATAGAGTAAATTTCATTTTATGAATCAACTATTGTTACATAAAGATTAATATCCAGTATTATTCATCTGTTTCGATAATTTTAAACAAGTGGCAATTGCTGGTAAATAAAATAACGATCAATACAGTCTTCAGTTTCTCATTTACACAGAGAATTTTGAGGGTGTGCCGGTAATTTTGTTTTCCTGAGTTGGCTACCTATTTACGAGGTTTTGTTTCAACTCTGCTACGTAGTGGCTCCGTACTGACACTCCGCATGCAAATAAGTATATAAGGCTACCATACGCCCCGGTTTCTTAAAATTTGTTTCGGTGTGCAGAAATTTTCCTTCTTGTCCTGTTTTTTTCTTTATTATTATTATTAATTATATATCAAAATTTCGACATAATAATAAAATCGACATATTCCTTTTGCTTTCAATTCCGACAATACTATAGGAACAATTTCATTCTAATCTTTATTATTATTCCAATCGCTGCTTCCCTGGATATAACATGCAATGTTTAAATCCTCCTAAGTAGCACTCTTATCACTAAAAGTAAGAATGTATACCCCGAGGTGGCAACAAATTCTTGTGACGTTGCAGACCAGCCCCGAAAACACATTTTTTTTCTGCTTCAGAAAAACCATTATGCAAATTGCTTTCTTTTAGTGCGCATTTTAGGTTAACAAAAATAAATCAGTCTATTGAAATTTGGAAACAACTTCATAAATCTGGATTTTTTTTCTTTATAGACATGTAGAGCATGTAAAGGTGGTATGTGTAATAATATTGAAAATATAATTTTTGCCTAAATATTGTATGTTCACTGATTGCGTTTATATTGTATAACAGCTTCTAGCTTCTATAATAATTTTTAGCACTGTTGATTAAGTATGGACTATATTAATACATTATTTTAAGTTGTATAACTAGTGCGATACTGTAGTAAAATTGGAAAGATAAAATTAATACAAAATGCAATATTTACTACTATTTGTAAGATATCCCGTTTTCTGTTTTCAAAAAGTATGGTAGCCTTAATGTATGCTAAACCATACAAAATAAATTGTACTGTAAATTGTACCCCTCTGATAGTGCTCTCAAACGGGTCGAGTTACGGGTCGGGTCGGGTCGAGTCGGGTTGTCGGGTCGGGTCAGTCGGGTTAGCTCGTGTCGGGTCACTCGAGTCGAGTCATCACATTCTTCACTTATTTTCTATACGGAATACTATAAGGAGCTTTGTTGTAGAATTCAATTCGAAGTTGGTGAATGAATGATAATTGTGACTAATTGAAGGTGAAATAGTAACAAAATTTTAATTTAACCCTATATTAACTAAATGGCATTGTAATTGTAATTAATATTACTACTGACTTTTTTCCTTTCTGCGTTTCTATGTCAAGTTGAATGTAACATTAAGTTAAATTGAAAGGAAATATCTAGTCAACGTCCAACGTTATGCAGCAACGCTAAGAGAGACAGCGATGATGAGAAATAATTGAAGTGGTTGAATGCAGAAAGTGGGAGGAAATGGGAGAACACCGAGAAAACCCATGCACATGGTGTTTGTCCACCACAAAACTTACTTGGTACGAACTGGAATCAATACCCATGGATCTTCGGGTCAAACATCTACCTTTGGGCAGGACACATTATTATTATTACTATTATTATTATTATTATTATTATTATTATTATTATTATTATTATTATTATTATTATTATCATTATTATAACTTTAAGAGTGCCCAAGAAAGTTCCGCCGCCTTTTCACCAACACCTTCGAACATTGGTATGTAACCTAAGACGTACCTGGAATATCAAAAATCGTCTCCATCAGCCTCGACGACCTTCTGCCGACGTTCTGGAAGGCTATGGATTCCATCGCAGTCGAACTTGGTGGGACGTGAAGTGTAGAAGGTATCAAGTGCATATTGAACCTCTACTAGCGATTTGAATTGGCGTTCTCTAAGGTGATTGTCCAAGGAATGGAACAGGTGATAATCAGACGGTACAATGTCCGTGGAGTATGGTGGATCCAATAGTGTTTTCCATTCAAGGCGTAGAATGATGTACTGGGTCATTTTAGCCACTTGGGGCTTAGCGTTGCCTTGTAACAAGAGGACCGTTTTGCGATTCAGAACTGCTGGATCCAGACAGTACACAGTGACAGTACACAGTTGCATTGATGATCTGACCAGCTTGTAGTAGTTCCCGATGGACGATGCCTCGAGCAGTCCACAAAATGCACTGGAGAACCTTATTCTGGTGTAGTGCTGGCTTGGGCTGTTTTCAACCGGTTCATGGGATGCTAACCAACAATGACGGCGCCGTGGAGCTTCGTACAGGACCCACTTCCCATTACATGTCAACACCCTGTCCAGAAATTGCTCCTTCCTCAGACGAGACACCAAAGAAACACAGGTGTCTGCTCGCGTTACTCTCTGGCTCCAAGTCAAATCATCTAGGACCCATCAACCCAACTTGCAGTGCTTCCCAAGTTGATGGTGGTGGTGCCGAATGGTTTCTCCACTCACACTGAAATGTAGTACCAGTTCCTCACATATCTGTCTTCGCCTCAATTGCTGCCTGAAGATCTTTATTTTGAACATCTGTTTGTCTTCCGGCACGTGGTGCGTCTTCGAGTGTTTCGTCACCGTCCTTAAACCGTCATACCACTGCACTCTCCGCGTAGTCACGACACCCTCACCAAAGGTCTGTCATATCTTCCGCCCCGCGGAGCAGCAATTTGAACTCGTACAGCAAACAAGCCCTTATGACGCTCTGTGAAGGCCCCATGTTCACTCAGTCCTTATGCAAGTTCACGGTGTATCTGAACAGCCACAACCAAGTAGTATGTTGGATATACTTACTAGTGTTGCTCACGAGACCAGGTTTGGGGCATTGTTGTCTCGAAAATGTGTCGTGAAGGTAGTCTCGTCTCGAAAAGTGCATATGTTTCTATTGAAAGAGCTCTGTCTCATCTCGTACCCCTTCATGAAAATTCTGTCTCGTCTCGTCTCGTCCAACAACTGACCTTCACCTTACATCCATTCGCATTCAACTCACGGTGTGAGGGCCAATTGAACACAGACCTCCACAAAGAGACAGAACATTCTTGGTCATCTTCAGATTATTATTATTATTATTATTATTATTATTATTATTACTATTGCGGTAGTGATTTGACTTTCTCCGTAATAAAATTCTTGCTAATTTTATATAATGTTGCAAATATCTTCTAGATAAATTAATCAAGAAAAAATAAAAGGTAATTCCCTACAGAATGAAATTTCAGTGCAATTAGTTCCTTATGATTCTATCAGACAGCAACGCTGTTTTTAAATAGAAAAATCGGGATGTTAACGTGATGAAATTTTTATTTGTTACATAGCAAAAAATATTAAAAGAAGTTCTATATACATTCCTTACTAGAAAATAATGTTGTCTTCAGAACTTTTATTCTTTTAGTCTTCAGAACTTGTCTTCAGAACTCAGTCAAATTTTATTTTGATTTTCGAAGTTGATTGCCTAAATTTTAACCTTGGAAATTTGGATGTGGAGTAAAATAAAGAAGATTAGCAGGGTAGAGAGGAAAACGAATTAGGAAATGCTGAAAAAATGCAAGAGACGAGAGCAATATTAGACGATATAAGGAAGCGAAAAAATGGACGGATCACAAGTTTCGATCTTGCTAAGGGATTGCATTCTGAGAGATGTATTAAAGGGGGTGATATCAGGAGAACGGGAGTGTGTAAGAAGGTAGCAATTGATAGATTGTAACAAGGAGGGTGGTACTTTATGTTGGGTTGCGAGGCAGATATTAGCGGGAAATCGCAAAAATGGAAGCTTCTTACCTAGTTCACGGAAACTGGCCTGTCATTAATGGCAGAACACTGAGGAGGAGGAGGAGGATAATTATACTGCAAATAAAAAAGCCGAAACAATGGTTTATGCATAAGAATTGGTCAGCATTTTTTTTTCTGGTGGCAGTTTTGTAAGGTTCTAGCTCTCTCAAACTGATTAGATTGTAAGGTCAGGTCACTCGGGTCGGTTGTCGGGTTAGGTCACTTCGGGTTGGTTCACTCGGGTCACTTTGGGTCGGGCCAATCGGGTCAGCTCTGGTCGGGTTGTCGGGTCGGGTCTGTCAATTCGGGTCACGGGTGGGGTCGGGTCGGTCTTCAACACATATAATTTCCACGAAAATTACAATATACCACGGTTTATACCTCATTGGACTTCCAATAAAACATTTTCAATGATGTGTACACCATGTCACCATTTTTGTATGAGGAAATTTCTAAAAGGATTTTGTGGGAGTCTGATGGAGTGTAGATTCCTGTGTGTGTTTGTGTGTGTGTGTGTGTGTGTGTGTGAGTGAGTGAGAGTATGTGTGTGTGTGTGTGTGTGTGTGTGTGTGTGTGATACGTTACAGGATACAAGATGTAGAGGAAGTGTGTAATAAACCGGACAATTTCTGTTATGTATGTGGGGAGCTGATATTTAAATCACAACGTCGATGTTTTACTCCACTTGTGAGGAAGTGTTATCAGTTATATTTTGGTTGCTGTGTAGGAGACCAAGATAAGAACTGGGTTCCTCACTACATTTGTTGTACTTGCGTGAAACGTCTGACTGGGTGGGCAAATGGTGGACGAAACATGAACTTCGCAGTACCGATGATCTGAAGGGAACGAAAAGATCATTCTTCAGACTGCTACTTTTGTATGACACAGATGAAAGAAATAAGCAGTAAATCTAACCACACAGTACAGTACCCTAATTTGCCATAAGCAATTAGGCCAGTTCCACACAGTGTAGAATTACCTGTACCAGTACCTCTTCCTCATCTTACGGTAAATGAGGATTCCGTACTTGAGGCAACTATTGAAGTTCCAAATGAAGATGATGATCCTACTTATGTAGGAAGCACATCTACATTGGATCCCCATCTGATAACTCCGGGTGAACTAAATGGCCTCGTACAGGATTTAAAACTCTCCAAGACACAGACAGAACTTCTTGATACTAAACTTAAGGCTGGAATCTGCTCCATCGTGTCACTAAAGTGTGTATTTTCCGAAACCTTCATACAGAGTTTCAAAACTATTATTCTCAAGAAAATGATTTAATGTATTGTAATAATGTCTGTGCTGTGATGGATACACATGGACATGCACATAAGTATTGACTCTTATTGACTCTTCGACGCTTATTGACTCTTCGAAAACTAGTTTTAAGGCTGTCCTATTGCACAATGGCAACAAATTTCCTTCAGTGCCTTTGGCTTATGCAACTAATATGAAGGAAACCTATGAAAACATCGAAAAAGTGTTAGAAAACATTCAGTATGAGAAATACAAGTGGACCGTTTGCTGTGATTTACGTCATTTCTTTGTTAATGGGTTTGCAGCTTGGTTATACGAAATGTTGTTTCCTCTGCGAATGGGACAGCAGAAACAAAGCGGAACATTACATCAAGAAGGAATGGCCAACGCATGTATTAACTCCTGGAAAGAAGAATGCTGTTTATTCCTCACTGGTGAGCCCTGATTAGATAATTCTACCTCCTCTTCACATAAAGTTGGGACTCTTCAAAAACTTTGTTAAGGCAATGGACAAAAGTAATGCAGGATCTTGTTACCTCAAGGAAAAAATTCTTCGGGTTAGTGACGCTAGGGAGTTTTGCAGACCCCCAAATAAGATGTTTGATTCGTGACCAAAAATTTGAGGATCTCTTAACTCTGGTTGAGAAAGCAGCTTGGTGTCCATTTAAATGTTTGACAGAGAGTTTTTTGGGAAACAAGAAAGCCCCAAATTACCGTGAAATTGTGAGTGATTTCCGGCAATCAATCAATAAAATGGGTTGCAACATGTCACTTAAAGTTCACTTTCTAGACTCCCACCTGCATTTCTTTCATGAAAACCTTGGTGCTGTTAGTGATGAGTATGGGGAACATTTTCATCAGGACAATTCCTCCATGGAGAAGAGATACCAGTGACAGTGAAGTTCAAAAATGCTAGCTGATTACTGTTGGACACTTAAAAGGGATGTTCTAGAAACCAAACACAGAAGAAAGTCGACAACTAAAACATATTAGTTGAGGTAAGTAAGTGTCAATTTCTTAAGAAGATACCACTCACTTCTATTGTATTATTTATTAAGTAGATATAAAATGCTGACACGATGTATACATCATTGAAAATATGTTTTTTTTTAAATCCAATAAGATATAAACCGTGCTTATATTGTAATGGAAGTTATATGTGATTTTATCTGCACTAATGAATATTGTAAAATGAACAGTACACATAGCATATTTTTATATAAATATGTTTATTTCTCTAGATAGAATAATGCTACTTAGAGGGGTTACTAAGTATAAATCAAGCTAACATACAATATAATTTGTGTGTTTATATACCTAACGTACCCAAGCTACAAGTATGAAAATGGTTTTTAAAAAAAGAAAAAAGAAAAAGAAAAGAATTTTGAGGGAAAATTTTCCGAAAACACCTCTGTCACGGAAAAACTGAGGGTGATAGAGAAAAACTGATTACAGATTCGAATTCTACGTGAAAAGTTCTATTAGAATCAGGTATTTTCTTCCGTGTGCCAGAGAAAAAGAATTTTTTTTCGACTAGTGTAATAGGTACCATTTTCAAACTCAGCAACCGTTATTCAAACCGGTTAACGTTGATCGCAGATATTAAAAATACTCACATCCGTATATTATTTAATACAAACGAACATTTTACCTGCACATTTCTGCACAAACGATGTATAAACGATCGCGACAATTTGTGGTTCAATCGAACATGGTGGGGCTAGCACTTAAACAACTCCCCTTTTTTTCGTTCTGTCCACGCACCTGATAGCGTAGAAAAAAAACTTTCGCCTGCGTATTACTGCTCAAACGATGTACAAACAATTGAGATAATTTTCTTTTGAATCGGAGTAGGGAGGTGTTACCAATTAGGCAGCCTATACTTTGTTATCGTTTTGGCGCGCTCGCATTTGTGTACAAACGAAAATTTCGAGTGCAAATTTCTGTACAAAACCGTAATAAACAAGTGCAACAGTTTGTGGTTGAATTCGACATGGTGGGAGGGCAATCAATTAGAGAGCCCATAGTTTGTTATCGTTTTGGCGAGGCCACATTTATGTGCGAACGAAAATTTCAGCTGCACATTTATGTACAAAGGCGTACAAACAAGTGCGACAGTTTGTGGTTGAATTGAACATGGTGGGAGGGCTACCATTTAGACAGCCCCCACTTTGTTTTCGTTCTGTCATGCCCCGAATTGTGTACAAACCAGGGCCGGCTCGAGGGGGGTCGAGCCGTGCCACCACGGGGACGGCAAGTCTGATGGGCGGAAAAATTTGAAAAAAGAAAAGAATACAGGGGCGGCAAAATTTGAGAAAGAAAACAATAAAAGGGCGGCATGTGAAAGAACCGCCCAGGGCGGCAAAACTTCTAGCGCCGGCCCTGGTACAAACGAAAATCTCGCCAGCACATTTCTCTATAACTATATTCAAACGATTGCGACAATTTGTGGTTCAATTGCACATGGTGGGGGGCTACCATTTAGACAGCCCCCACTTTGTTTTCGTTCTGCCGTCGCCCCCTAATTACGTACAAATGAAAATTTCGCCTGCATATTTCTGTACAAACGATATACAAACGATTGCGACAATTTGTGATTGAATTGAACATGGTGATTGGGCTATCACTTAGAAAGTCCCCCACTTTTTTCGTTCTGGCGGCGCCCTTAATTATGTACAAACGAAAATTTAGCCTTCACATTTCTGTAGAAACGATGTGGAAACGATTGCAACAATTTGTAATTGAATTGAACATTTTGGGGGGGCTATCACTTAGACAGACCCCAATTTGTTTCAGTTTTTACGCGCTCCCATTTATGTACAAGCAAAAATTTCGCCTGCACATTCTTGTACAAATGATGTAGAAACGATTGCGACAATTTTTGCTTGAATATGTCATGGTGAAGTGCTACCATTTAAACAGCCCCCACTTTGTTTTCGTTCTGGCGGCGCCCCTAATTTTGTACAAACGAAAATTTGGCCTGTACATTTCTGTACAAACGATGTAGAAACGAATGCGACAAATTGTGATTGAAATGGATATGGTGGGGGGCTACCACTTAGACAGCCCCCACATTATTTTCGTTCTTCCGGCGCCATTAATTTTGTACAAAGGGAAATCTCACCTGCACAGTTCTGTACAAACGATGTAGGAACGATTGCGACAATTTGTGATTAAATTGGACATGTTGGAAGGGAATACCATTTAGATAGACCCCACTTTGGTTTCGTTCTGGCGGCGCCCCTAATTGTGTACAAACAAAAATTTCGCCGGCACATTTCTGTATAAACGATGTAGGAATGATTGAGACAATTTGTGATTGAATTGGACATGGGGGGGCTACCATTTAGACAGCCCGCACTTTGTTTTCGTTCTGGCGGCGAACCTAATTGTGTACAAACAAAACATTGGCCTGCACATTTCTGTACAAAAGGTGTAGAAACGATTGCGATAATTTGTGATTGAATTGGACATTTTGGGGGGCTAACATTTAGACAGTCCCCACTTTTTTTCGTTCTGGCGACGCCCCTAATTGTCTAAAAACGAACATTTTGCTTGCAGATTTCTGTACAAACGATGTACAAATGATTGCGACAATTTCTGATTCAATTGTACATAGTGGGGGACTACCACTTAGACAGCCCCCACTTGTTTTCTTTCTGGCGGCGCCCCTAATTGTGTACAAACGAAACTTTGGCTTGCCAATTTCTGTTCAAGCGATGTAGAAAAGATTGCGACAATTTGTGATTGAATTGGACATGGTGGGGAGGCTACCATTTAGACAGCCCCCACAGTTTTTTTCGTTTTGGGGGCGCCTATAATTGTGTACAAACGAAAATTTCGCCTGCACGTTTCTGTACAAACGAAGTACAAACGATTGCGACAATTTGTGATTGAATTGGACATGGTGGGGGGCTTCCATTTTGACAGCCCCCCACGTTGTTTTCGTTCTGCTGGCGCCCCTAATTATGTGCAAACGATAATTTCGCCTTCACATTTCTGTTCAAACCATGTACAAACGATTGCGACAATTTGTGATTGAATTGGACATGGTGGGGGCTACCACGTACACAGCACCCACTTAGTTTTCGTTCTGGCGGCGCCCCTCAGTGTGTAAAACGAAAATTTCTCTTGCACATTTCTGTACAAACGATGTACAAAACGATTGCGACAATTTGTGATTGAATTGGACATGGTGGGGGCTACCATTTAGACAGCCCCCACTTTGTTTTCGTTCTGACGGCGCCCCTAATTGTGTACAAACGAAAATTTCGCCTACACATTTGTGTACAAACGATTGAGACCATTTCCGATTGAGTCTGATAAGGGGGAGGTGTCTAAATTGACGTTTCCTTTTCACCTCTACTGTAATTAAATTCTTCCTCGAGAAAATCTGTAATCAACACTGTCAGTAGCTACGTCGTCGACTAATATACCTTAACAAGTACAGCTTTATTTTCGTATATTTTCCAACAGTTAACCAATTTAAAACTATCGCAAACAAGAATATCTAGTCAACTTCTTAAATACCTCGCTCGCAGGAACCCGTTCAGCGCGTGCAAGCAAAAACAACATCTGTGGCGTCTCACGAATGAAAAAGGGGAAAAAAGAAAAGCAAAAGCAGCACGACAGTGCCTTATCGCAGTCAGAGCTGACAACATAGTTTCGGTCGTCACTAACGCGAATAGACCTACTAGCGGTGTACAAGAGTTATACAGTTACAATATACGTTGTGCCACAGTAGCGCTACAGGCGGAATGTGCAAGAACTACAAATTAATATGTTCCCTTACAAGCCTCAGACACTGTTGCACCCTCTTTACATTCTACACATCATTTTTTCTCCCACTTTTTGACCTTGACAAGCAGAAGTACCAGGCTTTCCGAGTTCACAACCATAAACTGTTTGTGTACAGAGTACGTTTTCAGTTCTTCCAATGACTCTGCGCGCGAAGAACAGGGGTGATGATCGGGCTACTGAATACGGCAGTCAGAGACATCCGGTTGCAACTTTAAATGTAAAATACAAATATAGAGCCTTGACAATGCCGTGAGGATGAATATATATATATATATATATATATATATATATATATATATATATATATGCTGTCCGCGTTATGTTTGGCATGAACATTAAGTTATTATGCGCGTCAGTGCCTAATACACAATGTAGTGCTGGAACAAATTAATCGGGAATATAGAGTAAAAATACAAAATACAAGCAATCGAGCGAATAATTTACTTTGATTTTTAGATACACAAGTTTGAAGCTGGTTTTGTAATTTTCCTCATTCATGAATGAACTTCGTTTTAACGATGAGAATTATACTACGTATTTTAAACGGCAGTTTGGAAAGGTATTTATTGATTTTGTAAGTTGAAGTAATGATGCTCATATCAGTAACCTCTATCTATGGATACAAACATACGTGCTGGCAGAAAGCTTAGATGTATGGATTGGTTTGGAAGTATCTTCTATTCTTTCAGGTACAACTTTCTGGATTTATATTTAAACGAATCCTTATATATTTTCATGCTGATTTGGTTTTCTTTGGTAGGAAAAGCAGGTAGCTAGCAATCACACTTAGAAAATCATTTTCCGCACACTTAACAGGAATATTATTTTTTCCTATATATATATATAAGTGCTTGCAAAAAGTATATTAGTCGCTATGAAAGGGACTTTATGTATATTTCCGAATGTTGCCCGAGACTTCTTATGATATAATGTGACCCTAAGACCTAAACACTGACAAATCATCGTACGGTGTCCTGTTCGAAGACATCACCTTTGACGACGAAATTTCACTACTTAGTTTCGTCGTCGCAAGAAGAAAAGTAATTCGTCAACAAATTGATTATAGCTTAAACATCGAAAGACACTACTCAGTTCTCCGTATTTTTCTATTAATTCAATATAAGTACAAATGGCAGCTAATTATCTTCAATTGATGTTTGCAAATTTGCATGTATTACCAAATATGTTGTCGCATTGACATCAAAGTTTGATTATGAAAATTTCTACTGCTTCCATTAAATAGGACTGCATGTGTTATGAAAGTATCAGAACTATTGTTTTGGAAATCAAATAGTAGTTAATATTGATGTCAATTTGGTGTGAGCTCTGAGACTGTGCTTTGAGTACTCAATAGCAGCCTTTTTATTCCTTAGTCAGGTTTCGCTTTTGAACGGCTTAGTCCATTCACAGACGACGAGCTGGACTGATCTCCAAACATCCACGTCTTAATATTTTACGTCAGTTAAACTCTTTCTTAATTTATTGTTCTTTTCCTTTTTAATTGGTTCGTATATTTAATATTTTGACATCAGATAACCTGTAACGTCATGGCTTGCTCGATATGTGTGCAGCAGATGAAATTATGACAACTAGAGATTTCAATAGGCGTTCTTTGAAATCATAAAGGAAATTACAATGTATGTTGCATCTTAACATTTTTACGTTAAACATATTGATGTGTTTCTTTTTACATTCTGTATGAATAAAATGCCTTCGTATTGTTTTATCTTTTTATTTTTTCTTTCCTTGTTCCCAGTGTATGGAACTAATTGAACAAGTTTCTAATTTAGAATATGTTTTACAAATACCGAAAAATCAAAGTGACAAAACATCCCCCTGAAAAATATACACTCATCTACTGTATTGAATGAATCTCCATGTGAAACAAAATAAATGATAAGAGGCAATAATACATAAGAAAAGCAAACTAATAGGATAAAGGAAATTGAATAACTAAATACCTACACTATGTACACATTATTGCTATCACTAACATTATGAATTTTTAATTTAGTTACGGAGAAAATAAAATAAAAAATGTCTTTATTGAATTTAAAATACATCACTAAACAACAATATATTATGAAACAGGCGAGCTGTGTCGAACGCTCACTCAACATACGAATGCTGAATGTATATTTATCTCACACGTAAGAAGACTATTTGTTGTGAATTTCTCGGAATGGAGTCTCATCTTATCAAGAAACTTTCAAGTTTTTTGATGCGCATCATTCCAAACTCAGTGTTTTAAAACAAATCAAACTTTGGAATTATTTTTTATAACATACTACTAATATCAGAGCCAAAGCCACTGTATTCACTGTATATATCACCAATACTATAAATAATGATCCGTTCCATATTTGCAGAGCACCATACTGATAATTATAAATAGAAAATATTGTGTAAATAATATGCATACACTACACTGTATAAGAGTAACTATTTAAATAGGTAGCCATTCTTGTTCCAGAGAAAGCAACAATAATGCAGTCTGCTTCAACAATAATGCTGCCTGAGTCAGTGTGCCAGTAGTTTATGCTCACTTGAATGACAGTGATCCGCCTGTGTTTCTGGATTACCATAACATAATCTTGATAATTTATGTTCGGCAGAGAACAAAATTCATATGTTACTCACATAATGATGATACGTTATTTAAGCAAAACGCAAAATTATCGGACGGCTCATGGAAGTGTGTTGACAGGAGTTCGGGAAGGACGCGTCATTGATATTTGGATAGGACAAAAACTACTTCCTGAATGTAATCTTCACCCGACTAGCGTAGGTACCAGTATTATTGGAGTATTATTGGAGTATTATTGGATCTATGGACATTTAAATTTTATTTTTTATGTTTTCGAGAGCGTAAAACACCGAAAGGAAGCATTTCTGCACCCAGGTTTGTCTATACAATTGTTTTATTTTGGTGCCAGAAATCACCTCCAGACGTTGTCTGTGTTGTTTCGAAAAACCCTGTATAATTTTACAGGAAACAGGATTCTGATTTTGATTCATCCGAACCGACCAGAATTGAAAAGCTAACGACAGCAGTGCGTACTGTGTAATGACAGTGCTATTATGTTCTAGCGAGTGTTAACTTATTAGTACAACATAAACAGCAAAAGATACGTTGATCTATTTATGTTTTCTTTTAAATATCTATCGTCATATATTCTGAACGAGTACCTTAATATTTGGCGCTAATCAACTAATCAATTGACCGATGAATCTATCAATCTATTCGCAATTAATCAATTTATATTTAATCTATCAAATTAATATTCTATGAATCAAATCAATAGCTAATTAATAGATCGATATCCAATCCATATTTTAATATCCACTCAATAAATCAACATTTAATCAATAAATTATAATGCATTGATAGGTAAATTACTAATTGATTGATTTCGAAATTAATAATAATTATTGATATGAATATGTCCATAACTCACAATTGAATAGATCGATATCCAATCAATATTTTAATATCCACTCAATAAAACAACATTTAATCAATAAATTATAATTCATTGATAGGTAAATTACTAAGCGATTGATTTTGAAATTAATAATAATTATTTATATGAATATGTCCATAACTCACAATTTATCTAGTATATATAGGTGAACACATCGTTACACTCGGCTAGTTTGAGTAATGGTTATACTCATAGTCTAAACTGCATTAATACTGAAACATTGATCTTGATTTCAGTATTATTTATTTATTTTGTTATGAAATAACCGTTAATCACAATGTTATTACTTATCTGTCATTATAGTGATAATAGTTATAAAAGAGTACATGCTATTGATCTATGAGAACAAGTTAGGTAGTTATCTAGTAAGTTATTTAGATAGTTAGTTAGCTTTTCTAGCAATAAGTTAGTTATTGAGTAAGTTATTTCGTTAGTTAGCGCGCTTAGTCTCTTCCGGAATAATTAACTTCTATAGTCATGAAATATATGCGCCAGGATGAAGAAATTCTTTCCTTTTATATCTTCGCTTTAAAGTGATGTTTCGCATTATATTATAACTGATCACATTTTATTTTAATATCTTTCGCTCTGATACGTTATGCCTCTGTGGTACTTTGCACTACACTATATTAGATCATATCAGGTTTTAATAACTCTAGCGATTTGAAAACACTCTATGAAGTTTACTCTACAAGGAATGGAGATAAGATGAAGGTCAGTTGTTGGTGTGGGTACAGTTCAGTTACACCACGAACTTGAGTAAGGACAGAGTGACCATGGGACCTTCTCAAAGCTTCTTAAGGACATGTATGCTGTACGATTTCAGCCTGAGGTCAAACGACGCTGCAGCGGGGTGGAAGATATGCCAGGCCTTTGGTGAGGGAGTGGTGACTACGCGGAAAGTGTAGCGGACGGTGAGGACGGTGACGAAACACTTGAGGACGCAAAACGTGCCGGAAGACGTGACGTTGTCCAAATAACGATTTGGCTGGTTGCTTGTCCACCTTGAAATTTGAGGTATCACTCCTTCCTGAGTGTTGTTACTCTGTTACTGTTGTTCTGTTGATGTATTACTGTTAGTAGAATTGTACTGCTATTGAGTCATTTCGCATAACACATACCTATACCGTTCCACCATTATATTCTAATGCTGTTTTTTCCGTTAGGAATTCGTTATTGTCATCAATTCAGTTTTTCTTACTATTATTTCCCTTGGTCCCACTTCTTTGTTCACCATTACTCATTTAGGCCCTATTTTATTCTGAATCAGAGCCTCTCATTGTGTTCTGTGTGACAAATAAAGAGAAGTCACAAATTTGGCAAGACGTCTTGCTAATGTCTGTTCAATCTTCCACCGGTAATTGACTTGTGTTTGTAGGAGTTGGATGTGATCGTGACGATTTTGCATTTGGGGGAAGCTGGTTGTTATTGAGTTTGTGGATGACCCTGTAGTAAATCTGCGGAAACGAGATTTTATTTACGCGAAGTGTGATGCTAGTTTAGTACGTTCCTAGTTTATCAATTCTATTGTCTGTTAACCATGCACTTGCAAAGAGGAAATCATAAATGTAATTTTTATTTGATTGCGTAATAGCTGTAGCTAAGACATCAGAAAAATGTGCATGAAGGAGATCATCTGTGTTCAGTTTCTGTTTTTATAAGATAGTAGGTATTTTCTATACAGCTGAAAGTGATCCTGCAGTGACTGTGTACTTTCAATAATACCTAATGCGATCTTTTGTAGAAAAAAAATTGTTTAGTCCAAATGCTTGAAAATGTATTTTTTACTTCTCCGTTTCTTGTGGCATCACAAGAATTATCGCGAGTTAATAGATGTCTATGAATTCATATTAATGCTGTTTTATTTTAAATTTCAAATTATACCACATATGTGTCGAACTTTGCATGATTTAGTGTAATAATTTTCATCCTTTCACTTCTTATAAGAAACTATCTAATTAATTTTCATTTTTTAATTGAAGATCTAACGTAAATGCAAAATACTGTACGTATATATGACGTATCTTCTTTTACGGTGTAGTGCAAAACCGAAATAATGTCAAATGTTCAAATAATATAAAACGGTGTGTTGTTCGGTGATTCTTTTGGGATAGTTTGTTAAATATTGAATGCTAAATGGTAATTCGAAATCTCTTCTGTCATTTTTTCTGTTGTATCTACATAACGCTTCTTTCTGAACCTAGTCTGTGCGTTAAACACCCGTCAGAAATTTTAATTCATTTTTTCATCTTAAAAGAAGAAAAAATATGCCTTTTTTAAAAAACCTAATAAATTACAAATCAAATTTCTTTGAAAATAAAATTATCATCCGTTAGAGGAGTACCTAATTCAATCACTTCCTACATAGTACGACCACAGTACTGTGCAAAGTTTCCTACCAGGATAGCAAGTAGAGCAATTAGCACACGAAAATGTATACTTTTAAAATAGAATTCCAGTTATGTGCATATAAAAACAAATCACTATAATTCAGCTAAGTTATAATATTTGTACGTAGATTTGTTTGGTAAATATGTGGTCTGTAGAGTCAGACAACCAAGGAAATGATTTTCTAGATCTCCAGGCAAGCTAAGAATTGCAATTAGGAAACAACAAAGCACGAAGAAAGCTAAGAACTAGTGGTTACAAACTTCCAATATGCTGGTAAGAAAAAGGTAAAGGTTATTATTAAACATATTTCACTAAAATAGAAATGCTGAGCGAAACAACGTTTTATTATAAAATAATATATTTATAAATTTGACAGATTCGGATATCTAACATATCCTTCTTCGTACACTATCTAAAATACATGAAAATCTTCATATCTTAAGGTAAGGTAAATCAACAAAAACCTCAGAGGTTCAGCCTTTACAAGAAGTTTAGGTGAAGTAAAATCTCAGATCTCAAAGCAAACTAAGAGATTGTTGTTGTCTAACTTATACTGATGTTGTTTAATGCCCTGTTTCATCCTTTACAGCTACCTCTTGAAGGGTATAGGATTAATGTTCCTCCTAATACATACTTTGATCTTTTGGTGATCATGATAACTGTCATTTCCTAGTTTGTAGCAGTAGTAATGATGCTAATGTATTTATTTAGAAACATGAAACATATATAGGATATAATAATAGTATATCCTTGAAATGTTGCATTTAATAGGTGTGGTAATGTCATTTCTCCGAAAAACTCTAATAATGATATGAAAACTGTAGTTTATGATCGTATTAAACACATACTGTTGCTGAAACAAAATTTCACTTTTCATTCTTTAGGCATAATTTTTGTAACACGTTTACATATTAAGATTCCCTAGGATATTATGACAAAAAATTCTAGAGTATACAATATTTTCTGTACACTCGTTATTTTCAACTAAATGTTCTGGCGATAACAACTAAAGAAACCTATGTTTCAAAGTATCGACAGCTTATATCTCTTACTCCTAAAATGTCTTTAAATTCATATTAAAGAATCCAGAAAAATGTTGTTTGATAATTCATATTTTTCAAAAATTTATTTTCTGTTGCAAATGTAAAGACATGTAAGCGGCAGCCAGTGGATGTAACATAACAACAACAAACTGGCAGCATATTTCTTTTTCTTTTATTGCAGTCATAACCTGTTTGTAGTGCAAACGTTTTTGATTATCGTGAGTTAATAAATTACTTTAAAACCTTAGTTTAAAAATATGTATTTTAGAACTAATTTATCTAAAATCACTCCATCTAAGGCCAAACGTCTCAGCATGTTCTCTTCTTTAATTTGTACGTTTCGATGGAAAACATTTGTTTAATTGCAATAGGTAAAATTTATTCCCCAATTTATGTATCAGAATTACATGATCCACTTTTTAGGGCTAAAGCTAACATGAGACAGTATAATGTGAAAGTTTATATTATTAGAGGTATATAATGTAAAATAATTTAAATATCACAGCAAAGATAATTTAAATATGACACAGAAACGTCAGCATTCTGTTAATTAAGTCTAGTGATAGAACCAGTTATTCTCTAAAACTATTTGGAATTTGCTGGTGTATATTCAGATGTGCCTTCCAAAACAGTCTTTCCAGAAGACTTTCCGAAACAATTATCTTTACATTGGTATTAAAGAAAGGTTATACACGATGATATGAACTGAACATTGATATTATCACCATAATTAATAAAACAGATCTCATGAATGTAACCAGAAACAGTTATCCGCCTATAGGAGAGTGCAAACTGTGATATCGATCGTTGGAATCAAGTTTAAGTTCTTTTCCTTGTACCTTTTTCATAACCACGGCCTCAAATTATTCGTTTTGATTGTATACTATGAAGTGACAGTAAAAGTGAGTGCAATGTTTTCATCTGAAAACTTTATTTCTGTATTGGATTAAACATTTTTCTATTTTGATTGTAAAAATGCAAATTAAAATCTATAGGGTATTTCTTAGTAATCTACAGGGTATTGACTGAAAGGGTATTCCTTAGTACTTTCAGTGGAACTTGGGCAAAAACGGACATCTTTCTCCAAACACTATTTATATTTGCTGTATGAGATGCTAATGGTTGAATACAGTATGAAATGCATAAATATGGTTGTGAATTACTTTACCTCATGTGCTTCGAATTCATTATGTGGCATATTCCTAGATCTGTTGAAAGTTGGTTTAACTTAGAGCAGCAATCGAATAACTCATCATTAATCCTACAATTTTTCATATCTCGGCATAGTCTGCAACAATTAAAGTATAAGTTATTAGGCCACATGATTCTTTGGTTTTAGGTGGTTCATCTATCACGTACATTAATATAGATATGAAAGTAAGAACTTATATAGATATGAAAATATAGGTACGAAAGTAATCACAAAGTCAAAATACGATTAAATATAATGTTTATTTCATTATTAAAATTATATATCCAGATTGTAGGATTTATATAGCAATCTGTTTCAAACCTCAATATTTTTATCTTCGTATTGTTTCCAATGTTTATAAAGAATCGGTGAGTAGTATCGTCAAAGAGCAGGTTCTGCGTCTACAGTACTTCTCAAAATTGTCCTTTTCCCTTGCGGTGGTTTGAGCAAGGAGTCAATGTGTCAGTTCCTTATGATGTACGATACCACGTTCCATCGTCCAGGTCTGATAAAATGAACACCCCAATATAGGACCTTGTTCTCGTTTACTATCCTTTTATCAGCGCTTAAACAAGAATGCCTATAACACGTATTCTTTTAATACTCGTTTTCACAATATCATATAACACAAGACGGGCTAAAGGCATTGGTTTAAGCCCTATGAAATATAATAAATATTAAAAAATGCTATGTAGGTTACATAGGAGAACGTACACAGGAAAGGCTACAAGATTTGTTTCCAATTAGTATTTAACCTAGCAGAGAATACATAAGTCAAAAAGTACATATTAAAATGATTATTGAACATAGCAGAGAATTTACCAAGTATAGGAAACTCGTTCCACGAACTTTTTCTACTCTTTTATGGCAGATTTTATTGGTGATCTTTCGCCTTTACAAGCTCTTTATTTAACCCCGATTTAAGATACATTTTCCAACCTCATAGCAGGTATTACTCATAGGATTCGTTCTCTTTTATGACTTCTTTTTATACTGATAAAAGAGTTTGGGCCGTGTATAAGTTTTCAATCCCTATTTAATGTTTCGTATTTCCAACCCCTACCGAATACATCAAAAATTACACATAGTCTAGAATTAGTTCTCATTTGTGACGCGTATTTATGATGATAAAAGATCATGAGCGTGTACTAGTTTTCAACCCCTATTTAACATAGCATAAATTGCAGAAGAAAGGCTATAAATATTGCCTTCAACAACTATCTAACATACAAGAGAATACATAAGACTATGAACATATATCTCACAGAATAATTGGGGAATATATGTTCTCTCTTGTTGTATCTCTTCCAATCCTAATTGAACATAGTAGAGATTATGTAAACTACGATCTTTTTTGATTCTCTATGTACCATAGCAGCACTTAGACAAGAAAAGTAATGAACGTTGTTTTAACCTCAATTTAATACAATAGATTGAAAGAAGACTATAGTATACATTTTGCGCAACGACTATATAATATTTTGTCTAGTTTTCTCGATCCCAATGTATCATTATAAATGAATACTACTTGTTTTTCAACCCCATATAACATAGCAGCAGAGTCTATTAAGAAGATTTTTCACCTCTATGTGACAGCAGAAAATACTCACAGTATAGAAAGGATATGATCTCTTGCAGAATTTCGTAACACTATTTAGCATAGTAGCAACTACAACATATTTTTTCAATTCTTATTTAACATAGAGTATGAAAACATATTCAAACTTTTCTACCCTTAAAGAGAATAAGCACACCTTTCAGTTTGTATGTAAGGCTATAACTAGCAGAAACTATACAGCGCCTATTCTACAAGCACAGAAACCAAAACCTATTAACCATAGCAGAAATTACTCACAATTTACAAAAGGAACATATATTCCAACTCCTTATAGCATAAATTGGCAAACCCAGTTTTTACCGACCCATATGTAACAGTTTTGTGCTTACACAAGAAAGGTTGTAACTGCTTCTCTTTAAGGCTCTTTTTATTATCAACTGCTATTTATAGTGAGCTTGCATGAAATACGGTAGGTATGGGTTTTGGAACATATTGATAACGAATATTATATTTCTTTATGTGGAATACGTCTTTTCATAAGAAAGTAACCAATTTACATGAACCACGATATATAGTGGTTTTCAAACATGCTGATTACGAATATTAAATTTTAACTAGATCTTATGGATTTATGTGGGGTACACTCTACAATTTAAAAAAAAACTGATTTGCATGACACTCGGAATATAGGGATTTTCGAGCATGCTGATTTCGGAAATTGTATGTGCTTTCACCTAGGACCTAAAGTTTATTTGGAATACGACCTTTCATAAGAAATTAACAGATTTTCACGAAACTAGTTATACTGGGATTTTAGAACGCGCTAATTACGAATATTATATTTATTTTTAAATAAGTCTCATAGTTTGTATAAAGTAATATTTAATATAGGCTACTTAACTAGTAAATACCGAGGTAGTAGAACATATGAAAACTCCGTTTTCACATTTACCAATAGCACGTTGACTAACACATACACAATAGCTGATTCCTCGTAGTCAAAGGTCAAATATTAACCCTGGATAACTCATAGACGGTAAAACACATTAAAATTCTGTTTGCAGGTTTCAGTAAATGAAGAGCAAAAGAAATTATGTGAAAAATGCGCAGAACTTGCGAGAGAACACAGGCGATAATAATTGTAGAGTGAGGTCATATGAACGGTGTTTGCTTTCTCTTTAAGGCCCTGTCATGACTTTTATTTATCATGTCAAAGATAATATAACAACGACTATGAGCCTTCGAACAATCTAACAGTTATAAAAGCTTATTGCATCCTTTCTAAACCTCTAACTAACTAAACTAACTCTATGGCTTATGGAATCCGGAGGTTCAGTGCCGCGTTCACAAAAGCTCTCCACTGACTTCTATCCTTAGCTAATTGCATCCAGTTTCTACTTTGTATTCCTATATCTGCGAGATCCACCTTAATATTGTCCTCCCATCTGCGGCTAGGTCTTCCTAATGGTCGTTTTCCTATGGGTCTACCAGTCAAGACTTTGAAAGCGTTTCTACTTTCTTCCATTCTAGCTACATGACCTGCCCACCTAAGCCTCCTAGACTTCACGACCCTAACAATGTTGGGTAAACAGTATAAACTATGTAGTTCCTCGTTATGAAGCTTCCGCCATTCCCCATTCTCGTTCCTCTTGGATCCGAATATTCTTCTCAGGATCCTGTTCTCAAATACTTTCAGTCTATGTTCTTCCCTCAGAGTAAGCGACCATGTTTCACAACCATACAGAACAACAGGCATGATTATCGTTTTATATATTTTAAGCTTCAAATTCCTTGACAGAATTCGCGACGACAAGAGATTTTGAACCGAATAGTAACAAGAATTCCCTGTTTTTAGTCGACATTTAATTTCTTCGTGAATATGATTTTCGTCTGTTAATATTGATCCTAAATATTTGAAAGTATCCACTTTATCAAAAGCATTATTTAATATTTTAACGCCTCCACAATTTGCCGTATTACGGTCCCGACGCACTTCCATGTATTTAGTTTTCTCTGCATTTACTTCTAGACCCATGTCCCTGCAAGCGTTTAATAAGATCTCTGCATTTATTTCTACTGTTCTCCTATCATCCCCTATTAAATTTACATCATCAGCATATGCCATAACCTGGTGAATGCCGTTCAACTCTAGGCCCTGGTTGCTATCTTTGATTTTCCTTATGGCGTATTCCAGCACAAAGTTAAATAATAATGACGACAACGCATCTCCTTGTTTCAGGCCATTTTCGACGTGGAAGCTCGTGGACAAAAATTTTCCTACCCGGACTTTACTTTGGGATTCACTTAAACATATCTTAATTAATCTAATTAGCTTTCTCGGTATTCCAAGTTCTGTAAGAACGTTGTATAATGTTTCTCTCCTAACCGAGTCGTAAGCCTTTCTAAAATCAATAAATAGTTGATGTACCGGGGTATTGTATTCCCACTTCTTTTCGAGTATTTGGCGAATGGTAAATATTTGGTCGATAGTTGATCGATTTCGTCTAAATCCGCACTGATAATCTCCAATAATTTCATCTGCGTATGGGGTCAATCTTGCTAACAGAATATTTGAAAGGATTTTATAGGATGTTGACAGAAGAGAAATGCCTCGATAATTATTACAGTCAGTTTTGTCGCCTTTCTTATGAATTGGAACAATGATTGATTCTTTCCACTCTTGTGGCAATTCTTCCTTGTTCCAGATAAGGAGAATGAGTTTGTGTATCTTGTTCCACAATTTTTCGCCTCCAGCTAAAATTAACTCAGCCGGAATTTCATCTACACCCGCAGATTTGTGTTTCTTTCTAAACCTCTACAAACTATATTTTATAGAGCCATTATGAAATACGTTTTATATATTTCAGAGTCAAAGAACAAATATTTAGGTGTATAACTCGTAAATGGTGCAACATATAGAAATTCTGTTTTTCATATATGGTATGAGAGCATTGAAAAGGGGTGATCTTCTGGATTATTTTTTAAAACGGTGTATACCACATAAACTATACGATCTAGGTGCAAAATCAAATGAACATATTACAAATAAATTTTCGTAATCATCATGTTAGAAAACCCCTATGTATCGAGTTTCAGGAAAATTGTTTACTTTCGTACAAAAGGACATATCCTACTTAAACGAATTTAATTTTCGTAATCAGCAAGTTCCAAAACCCCTGTATAACGAATTTTATGAAAGCCTTGTATAAATTACGAGTTGAGAAAAGGGTCGTAAAATAGAACAAGTCATAACTTTCATTGTGTAAGATCTACTATGATACATAGAGATTGGTAAAAAATGGGGTTTGAGAAGAAGATAGTATATGTCTTTTTATTATATATTAAATAGGGGTTGGAATCTGCGTTCGTAGCCTAGGCTATATGTAATTTCTTCTAGTGATAACCTGACATATTGGTTGAAAAATGTACTTATTTTGTTTTAAGAATTATTGTGTGTAAGAGAAAAAAAATTGAATGTTTGATCACATTCTATATTAAATAGGAATTGTGAAAATATGCGTTAGTCTGCTCCTATGTAAAACAGAGTTACGAAATTCTGCATGTGGTAATAGCCCTTCTAGGCTGTGTGTAATTTCTACTTTGTTATATAGTTTTTGGAAAAAATGTTAATAGCCTATGCTGCCTTGTTAATTAGGGGTTGAGAAAACAACTCGTATTTTTTATAATGTTAAATCTGGTGCTTGATGAAACGAGTCATAACATTATATAAGGCTTGCAAAAGTGTATGTCGTACGCTTATGTAATTTTGTTTATATTAAATAGGTGTTAAAACAATGTTTGTTGTTTTCCTTTTGTAAACTCTACTATGTTACACATGGGTTAAAAATAAAGAACGCCTTTTATAATCTACTATTTTAAATAGTCATTGAAAATGGGGAACGTAAAAAAGATCGTGTATGCACCCATTATTCTCTGCTTGCCTTTAAACTCTTATATTTTCTTTACTATGTTAATTAAGGGTTCGAAGCAATATTTATAAACTTTCGTGTGTAATTTCTGTTATGATAAATATAGGTTGAAAAAGTTGAGGCGAATTACACGATTCTATGAGTAGTCATTTTACCTTTTTTAGATTCTGTTTAATTTCTGGTATGTTCAGTTGAGTTTAAAAATAATGCTTATATAGTTTCTTGCCTAATCACTGCTATGTTAATTAAAAATTGAAAACGAGTACACCCGCAAACTCTTTTATCAGCATAAGTACCGGTCATAAACGAGAACTAGTTCTAGCTTTGTGTAATCCCTGGTGTGTTTGTTAGGGGATGGAAAATGTGTAATCTTAAATAAAGGTTGGAAACTTGTAGACACCCCATAGTCTTTTATGAACATTAAACATGTCAAAAGAGAGAACTAATCCTACGAATGATCTGTGCTAGTACATGAATGATTCAAAGAGGATGAGAAACGTATAATGTTATAAAGGTGTTGAAAAAGTTGTAAAATATAACGAGAGTAAAACTAAAATATGACATAAAAGATAATGAAAAGTTACTGGAAGGACGTTACTATACCTTGGCAAATCTCTGCTTTGTTTAATAGGGATTGCTATATATGTTTGGTCTTGTGTATTTTCTGCTATGCTAAATAGTTGTTGGAAACAATGAGTGTAGCCTTTCTTGTTTAAGCTGTGCTCTGTGTTATCTTTCGTATTTTAGTTAGGGATTAAAACAATGCTTCTAGCAGTTCTTGTGTTATGATGTATGTAGTGTTAGAACGTTCCGAAAGCGAGCCTTTCTTGTTTAAGGATTAAAGAACGGGATCATTAATTGAGAATGAGTTTCAATATCGGTGTACTCATTTAATCGGAACTGAACAAATATATGAGTATCGTAGATTATAGGGCACTAAAAAATTGAACCCTCGCTCCCAGCGCCGCCTGGGAAAAGATCACTTGTTAGAAGTACGATTAATGCAAAACTGGCTTTTGATACTAAAGCATTTTGTACGGAAATAGCGTACAGGTAAAACCTATATTAATGGTACATAATGTATATAGTATTTAACAATATATATGGTACTTTATCATCAAAATTGTTAGCTTTGAGTTTATTTCGAACAAGATACTTTTTTAAAAAATCAGAATCAGTTTACTACATCGATCATTATTTAAAAACAAGTCTGCTAATGTAAGAGCACATAACATGCACTTAGAACTTAGAACAAAAAGGGGTCTTTAATTATTTTCGTTTATTGCTATATTAATTATTCCTAATAACCTGTACCTTTATATTGCATACCTCTCTCTTCTCTGGCTTATATTAATACAACTCAATACATTATCTTGCAGAGCATATTTACATGAACACACTAATAATAGCATAATTTATTGACGTTATGTAGAGCAATAAATATTACTAAGTTGGTGAAGTCGTTGTAAAGTGCTAGAACAAAAGTAAACTTTTGAGGATACAGTATAAGCTACGGAAGTAGTTACAGAAAAAACTGTGCAACTTTACAGTAGAAGTAAAAAGAGAATATGGTTATAATCAATAATAGAGTGTGGTACATGCGTTTATTGTTCGGGTAAAATGTCTGCTTAGATTTAGAAATCATGATAGTAATACATTGGACGTAGTTTACCATAAACATTATTACATGTTATCGGAATGTTTCCATAGTTGTTATCGTCATTTATTTCAGTTGTAGATTCCTAATGCTTATAGGTAGTTGATCACCAGTAATATGAAATATGAAAGCAGAATGAAGAATCAGTTACTAGTATTTTAGTTAAATCTCCTAGATGATTAAAGCTCAGCCTTAAATATCAATTGAGATATAATATATTTTGCCTTTAATTCATGACGAATTTTCATTCCTGGAAAGCAATATTTGGTGTTTTTGTTTCTGTCCTTTGATCGAGTGAAAATAACTATATATAACAAATTTAGGAAAACTGGTTGTTATCAAGAGATATTTTTATATAAATGCAGTTTGCTAAACACGAATTTTACAAATAAACAAATAATTTTACGCCCTTTAGTAACTTATATTAATTTCGAGAAATATGTATGTGAGGTATTATATGCAAATACTAACTAACATATTTTAGTGCAACTGAAGTTTTGAAATTCTTTTAACCTACCAATTATAATCGACATCTCTGTAAAGAAACTCCTAACTCTAATCTGTCAGCATTTGCATTCAGTAGCACCGTTCCTTCGTTTGCTGCTTCATTAGAGAACATTTTCCAAATCTGTTTTAACTTAAAAGATTGTCTGAAAATTGGAAAATAACTAACTAATATGCAATTCAACAGAAACCACAAACATAATGTTTGCTTTTACTTAATGATTTTTTATGCACCTACTTGAATGTTGCTTTCTTTCTTATCCATTGAGTTTGACTAATTTTTGAAAGAAAATTGATATGTGAAAGAAGATTGGAAAGATTGTTTTACGTTGAATGATAGTTATTGTTCTCTCATTAGTTTTCGCAAATCAAGGAATAGACAGTGTCCATTATTTCTTGTTGTAGTGCGAAAACCTTTAACGATAACTTATAGAGAAAATGAAACTTTAAATATTCCTGATCTAAACAGATCAACAGAGAAAATATTTCTGATGAGTGCAGATTTACTATTCGTAGTTCTTTTGTTTAATTCTCTGTGTTGTTTTTAGATTTTTGTATTTAGATTCATAAGTAATTTTACGTGTCTTAAATGATTCATTAAAGTATACTATGTCATCAACTTTACTGCAACCACATTCTCATTTTCACGGCAGAGAATATTCCGCGCATTCGTCCTATCTTCGTCTGCTTACACAGAAAACTCCTTCTGAACCACCGAAATTTGAAGACTTTGTCATTCAACACAAGGATTGCACTGTCCCCTATCATTTTCCTATTGTTGCGTAGATAAAAATTGTGGCACCATACAGCAAAAACAGTGGCTGACCTCATTCAAAGGTACCCTCTGAACCACGAGTACAACACTCAGCATTTTTTTCTTATTACAAGCTTGTCTTTGTCCTTATCTACCGAAATTCAAATAGTACTTCTGATATCTGCACTGAAGATATTTTTCTTTGCATCAAGCACCATTTTGTTGGAAACATAACAGATGTCGCTATAACTATTAGCACAATTACCACAAATTATGAGCTCAAAAATGTTGCTTAGAACCGTTTATATGGAACGTATTGCGTACTTTCAAATCGTCAATGTTTTACGGTCTTTAGTAAAGCTTAGCATATATCAACAGTAATTTTTTAGCATATTGAAAAAATATGAAATGAAATCTTTAAATTTTACGTCCCACAATTATGCCGGTTAGGATAAAGGTTACGGCGAAGATGCGAAATGAAGAAAATTGCGGAAAGAAGAAACTTAAGACTAAACAGGAGAACCCCGATAAAATCTACAAGCACAATGTTTGTGGACCACAAATTCTACACGGCGCGAGCTCTAGCATGTTGATTTGACTAATATTATGAAACCGACTTACACTATATTTATTTTAGCTGGTTCAATACGTTAAAGATTCAATACTTACAATTCGTCAACTGTTTCATTATTTTCCGATACAACAATGGTATTTTTATCTCATTTAAACACTGAAGATTTATATACCTAACTCCAAACCTCCAACTCCAAACCCAATCATTACACAAAACATTTGTGACATTAAGATGGAAAGACAGAACGCTTGTGCGATATTAAAAGAAACTATTTTATAAAGTTGAAAGTTATCATGTGTGTGACAACCTCTTCAACCAATTTTTGACGTGCATGCGGCTTTGGCCCAGGAGTTTTTTTTAGTTATTCCCTTTGATAGTAGAATCTGATGGTGAGGGAGTTATAAGAAAATAAATAAAACTTATTAATTCTTGAACCAAACGACCAATCTCGATCAAACTTTCAACATAGATTAGGTTCGTGCTTCGGGTGCTTTTCATTATTTCATTTTGATGGAGCAACCTAAGAAAGGGGGTTGAATGAGACATACTAAAATGAATATAATGAAAATACAAGTGAATATGTTCGTGAGTTAACAAATCTAGGTGTATTTCTAGGTGTATTTTGGAGAAGTTTATTTCGCCTGTTGTTCGTACTCAGTTTTATAATAACAAAATGTTTCGAGTAATGAATGAATTGTTTGTCAATTTTCTCTGTGAAAAGTTATCAGTGTTGCAATTGATGGGATTAGAAATTTCAGATTCGGAATTTTGCCATACTGTTTCTAACTTAATCAAACCTGTCATATGGGATTTTTTGCTTTTAACTAGTTTACCTAAAACAATTCAAGAGTTTCTTGAGTTAGGTGAAATTTTTGAAATTAGTAAGGAGGTACGATTTAGATTATCAAAAATTAGCAAAGGAACAATATGTTTCAAATATTGTTGTGCGTAATATTACAAAACGAAATCGTAACGTAATTTCAGGGGCTGGATTAGTTTGTGTTCATGTGGTAGTAAGAATCATTCATGGAACGGATATCCGTATCAAAATAGTAATATACGGGCAAACTCTATGTATATAAATACGGAAATGTGGAATCAATATGACTTACTGCAAATGTTGGTTTTCATTTGTCGAACACCTTATACGGCTGTAATAGACACTGGTTCCGCTCAAAATTTATGTGAACGTAAGATTTTGGAAGGAATACGTAGAAAATGTCGGGACAAAGTTGTCTCAATTATTCCGTCGACGTTTTGGATAAGGTATCTGTGATCATTAAAGAAATGGTAGAATTGTAATTTTTTGTGAATAATTTCTCCTTCAGCGGTTGGATTGGATTAATTGAAAATCCGCATTTGAACCTTTTATTAGGAATTTAATTTTTCAATAACAGTTTTGCTTATATTGATGTACGTAATATAACTTTGTTTTTCGAAGAACTTAATAACAAAGTGAAATTATCTGAATTTACTCATGATGGTTCTCTCCCATCGGACTTAATTATTGATTATCCTTCTAGTTTAGTGCATTCTGGTGCCAATTATAGTGGTCTAACTGGACAGAGCGAAAAATACAGGGTATCGCGCAAGAGTTCGGGGCGCACCCGCTTCGCACAGGACGTCATCTAGTCGTTCTCCCAGTACCGATTTACGATGAGTGGGCAGATAGGTTCTTCATTTTCTTCCCTACGTAAATCTCAACTTGAGCGTGGTCATCAGAGGCTGAAGTCCAGTGGCGCCGAGAGTGATTTCATTAGCACAAGGCCTAAAGGTCTGCTTACCTCCACCAAGCAACATAGATCATCAGTGGTGGAGAATAATGGAAGAGGAAAACTTGAGCCCTTTCGGAGAACTTGAATACACATTGGTAAAGAGTATTAGTAATGGAGAGCAATCCTGATTTATGTAGCCCCTCAACTCTGGTTCAGCGTGTGAGTAATAGATGTCTGTCGGATCTTCAGTATGGACAGCGTCCAGAATAATACCCAGAGGCCAAAAAGCTTCAGTGGCAGCATGCAATCAAGATTTATCCTGTCAATCGTCAACATCACACTCCAAGGGTAGCATACGATAGTCAGTTACACCGCAAGGTTAGCTTCCACTGCTGATGGAAGCTAACTTCCGGATAGAAAAAAACTCATAATTTCGCTAAGAGATGAGATTGCACTGTTGTTGCTTTGCCACTAAATGTTGTGTATGATATATTTTGATGGTAACCGAAAATACAATCTGCATAAATAGACACCCAGGTGTCAGTACCAAATATGACTCCAATATTAATTTGAAGTGTCAGAAAATCGTGAACGCAAATGCAGTTTATGATTCATGTAGGGCTGTATTGGTTCTCTCGTACGACGACTTTTAACTTATATTTTTAGCAACTAACTACTTAACACAGCATGTTTGGTAAAAGTGTATGATGGTCTTTCTGACCATCATGTTACAATGAATAGAATTTTTGGGGTGTACGCGCTCTCTTTTATGACAGTGAAAATTTAGGGACAAAGTAGTATTAGGCAGCGAGTGACAGATCTAGGACCCTCAAATTAGTGCTCGGCGCATGTGATGTAGATATTAACTTACTGATGTGTAATTCGAAATCTGAAATAATCCTAACCTGAAGTGCTCTTTATGATTCAAAATGACCTCGTAGCGACTTTGTGTTTTCATAGTCGTGATCAGCGCACCGAGTTACATAAAAATATTTTTTTTCGAAATTGGTAAAAATTATTAAAGTCCTATTTGTAAACGAGTGGCAGATCTGTAGACTCTCAAATTCGTGGTCAGCTTATATGGCATCAATATATGAAATCTCAAAAAATCGTGACCAGTAGTGCGGTTTATATGTGCATATGACCTCGTAGCGGCTTCGCGGCTTCAGGTTCGTGATCTGCGTACAGAGTTACAGAAAAAATACGATTTTTCAAAATTTTCGAAATTTAGGGGTCAAAGTTATATTTTGCAACGAATGACAAATCTGGACTCCCAAATTCGTGCTCTGCGTATATAACTTAGATATTAATTTGACGTGTCGAATTTTAAATGTCAAAATTCATGGCCGGGAGTGTCTTTTACGGGTCATTTTTATTCATTTCTGCTATCCACATGTCCTGTATTTATAAATTATACGTATAAGCTTGTTTATATATGGCATTGCTTCCTTGCTCTACTTATTAAATTCTTTTTTCTTTAGAGCCATTCCAACATCGCATGTAACTATAATTCAGAATAACAGATGGCAGTAAAATTCAGAGAGAAAAGAATGAATGATAAGCTTGATGAAAATGGCATTGCTTCATTGCTTCAGTTATTAAGTATCATTCGTCTTATATAGAGATCTTTCGTGTTTCCAATTGTAGCAATTGGTAAGGGCACCAATCTAAAGAACACAAGTTTCATTGCTAGTGTAGGATCAAACCCTGTTCGTATACTTGAAAATGTATAACGTCGGTCGGTTATAAAGAATTACTTCTCAATAGATTGGTTAAAGAAAAACTCTATTGGGAGATGAATAGCTCTAATGACGCGCAATAGAAGGGGGTTTCAAAGCTACAGTTTAGCCCTTGCCCTCAGGAAATCATCTCCCAGTTATGAGAGGTAATGTTTCTCCGAGAGTATTTTTGCAAAAGAAATAGAATACTTATTTATTGTAAGTTATTAAAAATACATTTCATTGTAGTATAGTTCGAAAAGCTATTTAGAAAAAAAGAAAAAGGTAAATCGTGGACAAGCTCACACAACAGATCCGATTTCTGTTTCTGTTCCGCATCAATTCTGATTTCTGTTTCTATTTAGTAAAAAAGCTTTAAGTATTGTTTAAAATTTTGTAGCAGCAGCAGACATGGTCGTTGTTAAAACAGTGAGTGTTAAGATAAGCGTTGTGAAACCAGTGATTCATATTTTCATAAAAATACGCTGATATAAAAAAACACAGCCTGCTGTTCTATAGTGGGAAGAATTCCAATTATAGTAAAACATCAATTATTATCTGAAATAATATGTCTTACAGTTTTTAAAATGTCGCTAATAATAATAAAATTAATATAGATACTTTTATACTGCAAGTAAGATTTTTATATATTATAGTACTTTAGGTAATCCCAGTACATACCTAAAAATGGATGGTTCTGGTAAAATTTCAATTATTAACAAAATAACTAGAAATTATAAAAAGTTTCGAATTAACGGTGCAATGATAAGTGCGAAACTCGCGAGAACCCCCCAAGGGGAAAACCCAATTACTTGGCTACTAAGTCTAATTGCTCAGGTATTAAATATATTAACGCCAAATGGAGACACTGACCAGGTTTGGTTAACATTATGGAATCATAAAAATACAGATAAATCTTTCTCGTTTCCGTTTCGAGAAGCGAATGCGAGAACACTTTGTGTGGAAGGCTTAATATCGAGTTATACACTCTAAAGCAAAAGTTAGTTTTCTTATTGATTTCCATCATATGGCCTTATCTATAGGGAAGGCGAGTAAAAGTCAAAATTTTACCTCTGATGAACACTATATGAATACGTGCAGTATAGTCATTATCGAGAATAAAGATAGCAGTTGCATTGCAATGTCTTGGTAGTTCGTAAAGGCTTGATTGATAATAAGTGACACACACACATGTAAATCTTATTATGATCAGAAGAAGAAGTTTATTTATTTAGAAGGAAAAAATATTGCCTAAGAGTGCTGGAGTTAATTTCATGAACGGTGGCGGCATGCCAGACCTCAAATTAATTCAAAAATATTTATGTGATTATACCATTAGAATGTATGATAATTTGACGGGGGAGAAAACGTTTTCCGAGGGCGTGGTCGGTGAACAGAATATTAAACTCCTATACATAAATAATAATTAGAATGTCATTACTAATCTACCTGCCGCATTTAGTTGTTCGTAGTTCTTCAATTAATGTCATAAGAAACATGGTCAGAAAGAAAATCATATATGGCACTGTAAGGCGTTATGTCCTGAATTCCGGAAAAATCCTCTGTGTAGGAAAATCAGAGGAAGTAACTAATTGTGATAAATGCAACAGATGATTTTATGGTAATGAATGTATGACGTATCATTTAAAAACACATTTCTGTTAGCAGTTAAAAGTGTCCACAATATGCCTTCAAGCATACGCTGTAGGAAGAATAAAAATCCTCATAAGTGTGGGGAAACATATTGTGTAAGTTGTCAAAATATTAAGCCACCCTGCTTCTTTATGCTATATTCGTTCTGGAAAATCTTCAAGCACAGAAGAAATGAATGATGCTGTTCTATGATATAGAATGCAAACAGGATGAAGTATTCCAAGAGGACGTGCCTATCGTACTTATTACGCAGCAAGTATGTTACCAAACATTCAAGAATAGTGATTGTATTACATGCAGCATATTTAGTAGACACGAACATGTTTTTATGCAGAAGATTGCGTTTTTGTCTTTCTCGAATAATTAAGCAATAAAGTAGACAATATTAAGCAATATCCGAGTTATATACACTGCTCATACTGGTAAAGGATATCATGCGCATTTTATTCCGCGTGAAATGTTAACGGTAAAATGGTGGACTCCAACCGTCATTAGAATATTGTGTATGTAGGGGTGTAAAATATTCTGTATGAATCGCAATTACTTGAAGTTTATAGATAGTCTGTCTGAATTTCCCTCCTATTGCATTGGCCAAACAATCAACATCATTTGGTGTAGACGAAGATAAGAGAAATATGGAGGGCATATGCTCGACCCTAAATTTTAGGCTTATGAGTACATGAAGAAGAAAGGGCAAAAACATTTAATGCGCAGGCATGAAATTTCCTCAAAACAAACATTTAATTTTAATCAAAAATTGATTCGATACTGTCGCATGAATGTTGAACTTTCACGTAAGGAATGTAATTAATTTGTGACAGAATTTCAAGAAATATATAATGTTAATCCTCTTGTCGAATCAATTGCTGTAGCCTCCGCAGGCAAATTATAATTTCGACTCAATTTTTGAAAGACAAAACAATAGTAATTATTCCCCATAATGGATATCGTGCTGAGCAGCAATCAGACGAAGCAATACAATGGTTAATTCACGAACAGTACAGTTTTTTTATTACAATCCAACATGCGTCAAATGGTATGGAAATGATTCTAATTTGAGTTTTTGGGGTAGATTGATACGCACGTATAGATAATCAAGTACATAAATGAATATGAAGTAAGTTTTTATCATGGTTGTATTAAATGATGTACAACGATCCATATATCACACATGAAATATGTATTATTTTAAAGAAGTAGGATTTGTACTACACGAGATGTGGGGATGTGAATGTAAGAACGATTTACGTAAAAGAATATATTGCAAAACTTGTACCACATCATCCCCTATGTACAAAGGATCCTATTAAAATGTTGAACGCTCTATATGTGTTCGCTGTTCTGCTGTCAAATATAAAAGCCCTCCTGGGGAGGAAGTACACTGTATAGATGTCCTTTCGTTAAACCCTTACTGTTGCAGGTAAAAAACACACACACACACTATAGGTCACCCAATAATTTATGTTGGTGCCGATGTTCTACCAATCGATAAATCCAAGGAGAACGTAAAATGCACAGTACTCCCTCACTGGGGTTTGAATAATCCTCTTTCGCCGTTTTATAGTAAGGACAAACATTTCTTCCCTCTGTACTACAACTGTGCCGAAACTTTAAGTACAGAAGAATGTGCACATAGTCAAGAGGGAGAGGGCTCTCACTGGAATGTACATGCTAGATGAGGTCCGGAAAGCTCAAGAGAAAGGATATAAAATATCAGAAATGAATGAAGTATAGGAGTATAAAGTACTGCAGTATGAGATATTTCATAAAATAAAGAAGAGGGCATTTTCACAGAATATGTAAACATATTTATGAAATTAAAAACAGGATCGTGGTTGGGTTAAATGGTGCAAAAATAAAGAACAAAGAAATACTTATCTTAAGGGTTATTACAAGAGAGAGAGAGAGAGAGAGAGAGAGTTCTGCTAGACAGAATAAAAGTGGGTAAACAAAACAAAACACAAATAAATATATTAAACTGGCATTAAATTGTTTTGGGGCAATTCTGTCTAAAATGAAAACATGAACAATACCGAAATTATTCGAGAATTTTGTGATAGATTAACTGACAGTAATGCAGAAGTAACACCGGTAATTTCAATTAAGGAGGATGCGTTATTATTAAATTGTCAAATATTGGAAGACGCAAAAGTTCCTCTCAAAAATAAAAATGTAGTCATTGCAGCATATAGCACCGTGCATGCACAATTAGAGTTATGAAAATATTAACAACAGGTAGATAAGCATTTCATATATATGGATACCGATAGTCTTATTTATGTAAGCCAGGCCCGGGGGAGTAAAATTACCCCTTATTATAATTTTTGTGCCTAAAAAGACGAATTACAGAATGTATGCATCGATGCACATATTAGAGAATTTTGTAGTGGTGGACCAAAAATTATGCTTATTAAGCTTCTAGCATTGTACTACAGAAACATGTTGAAAGGTATGTACGATTACTCTCAACAGACATACCATGGAAATTACTTATATTGAATAACTATATATGATGCTTAACGATGTCCCTCCGGTAACTGTAATAACCCCATGTAAAATTGCTCGTACAAAATGGAAACAAAATTATAAGTAAGGAGGAAGCGAAAACGTACCTATTCGTACATACAAAAGGTGAAAGAATTGTCGGTAGTTATGATACAGTGTCTTACAGTTTTAAGAGAAATAGACTATTGTAAAAAAAAGAATTAGTTGTGTAAATAGATAAACATACTTTATGGATAAAAACAACTTTTAGGTTCATTTATTACATTAATCATCTGATCTTTGTGTATATTTGAAATATGGTAGTAATTATAAGCTTTATGTGTTTGTAAGATTATGCATCAATAATGAGTATACTATGTTATCAATTAAAGAATGATCTAAGTTTTTATCATATTTTATCAATATAAATGGTTATTTTAGAGAAGGTGAGAATACAACTAAATATGTGCTAAGTGACAAAAGTAGAGTAATATTTGACGTTAATAATGACGATGTTAACTTAATGTATATTCCTTCAAATTATAATAATAGTAGTGTTGTATTTGATTTTTCTACATGGAAGAAATATGTTACTACTTCCCATGCATTACGAGGTATTTCTACATGTCCTACACGTGCTCCTTTAATAAGTAAATATTTATATGAATGTGTTTTGAAGTGCAAATTTTCTGAAGTTACTTTAGTTGAAGATACTGCAACAGCAAATTGTATTCAACTATTATTAATTTCTATGTTAATGCGTGATTGTCAAATATTTTATTTTTGAATAAGTATAAAATATATAGTACAAAGAAAATACGAAAATTCGTCATTCTCTCAATGGATTATAGCAGCGCCCATAAGGTGCGGAAATCATATTTTGTACTATGAAATATTTTTAAAGTACTATGCTGAAAAATTGAACACATAGTATGGTTATGCTGAGTTGGTACCTCTGTGTGAATCTCTCTGGATAAGTTGTACATTTAAGGACGACTGTCAAAAGATGATTTTTCAACACAAGGTGGTCCTCACCTTGTAATTATTGACGATATAATGCGTGAGTGAGATGCGCGGTATTTTAAATAAATAGATGAAAATATTTTAAATAAGGAAACTATGCGTAGTAGAATAGAGGTACCATAGTCGGCTGAGTCTGCAAAATATTCTCTTGTTTTCCTAGAATTCGATATTTTTTCCTAAAATTCGAAGGTAAGTTTCAACAGGTCTACGAAGAGCACGTGGGAAAATTTTGGTCCTGGGAATCCGTTGTTGCTATGCTCATACTCTTGGACGGCTACCGGATCTTCATCACAGTCCTTTCGGTTATCACGATCGAAGCTTCCCAATTGATTGGGTAGCTATTTTAGACACCCATCCCAAATCCTTTGATATTAAGTGATCAAAGCTTCCCAATTGATTGGTCTTCGTCGTTTCGTATTGTATTGAATAGCTATTTTGCATAGCATTGGGTAGCTATTTTAGACCCTCATCCCCAATCCTTTGATATTCAGTGATCGAAGCAACCCAATTGATTTGTCTCCGACTTATCATCTTGTATTGAATAGCTACCTTTTACCTCCTTAGCCCTCTGGAAATAAGTACACTTGACGGTTTCCATGCAGCGTAGCAGTAGTACTTGCAGCACCTGAGGAAAATTTGGACTTTGACCCCGACATTAATGACGTCATAGGTCAAACGTTAATGACGTTGGCCCGGGGTCAATGACCTAGGGGTACTTAGGACCACCCCGTCTAAATTTTGCCAGTGGTACCTTGGCCAACCCCCTAACTTTTGGCAGGGGTACATAGGACCACCCCCCTTAAATTTTGGAAATTGTCAAATCTAAAAATTTGGTATGGTAGCCTAGGACCATAGTATGTACCTCTATCAGTATTGGGGGTCTATGTCGTTCCCTTTCATGGGTAAAAAATTGCCAAAAATTCAAATTTCGGGTGTTTTTGACCTAATTTATCCACTTTGGTGAGGTGTTATTATCCTATATGGTTATATAGGCGTATACAGGGGTCCATTTCCTTTCATAAGACATGGGAATATTAATGCACATCTTGAAAAATTTGGGAGGGGTACCTTGGCCCACCACTTAAATTTTGAAAATTGACCAATTTAAACATTGGGTATTATAGTACAGGACCCTAATATGTATTATGATAAATTTGGGTGGTCCACCTCATTTGATTCTAGGGGTACAAAGTTGCCAAAAATATAAACGTAAGCAGTACGTTATACCACGTGTTTGGTTTTTGGTCGATTTTATCCCCTTTGATGAGATGTTATTATCCTATATAGTTATATGGTCATGTATAGAGGCCCATTCCCTTTCATAAGATATGGGTATATTTGTGCACCTCTTTAAAAATTTGGAAGGGGTACCTTGGCCCACCCCCTTAAGTTTTGGAAATTGTCCAATTTCAACATTTGGTATTATAGTACTGGACCCTAACATGTATTATGATAAATTTGGGTGGTCCACCTCGTTCTTTTTAGGGGACAAAATTGCCAAAATTTTAGTACAACAACGTGTTTGGTATTTGGTACATTTTATCCCCCTTTGATGAGGTCCTATTACCTTATATGGTTATATGGTCATGTATAAGGGTCCATTATCTATCATAAGACATGAGTACATTGGTGCACCCCGGAAGGGGTACCTTGGCCCACCCCTTAAATTTTGGAAAATGCCCAATTTAAACATTTGGTATTATAGTACAGGACCTCAATATGTATCATGATAAATTTGGATGGTCCACATCGTTCCCTTTTAGGGGTACAAAATTGCCAAAATTGTACCACGTGTTATGTTTTCGGTCCATTTTATCCCCTTTGATGAGATTCTATGATTACAGGGGTCCATTTCCTATCATAAGACATGGGTATATTGTTGCACCCTTCTTAAATTTTGGCAACGGGGGTCCACTGAAATTGTCCAATTGAAGCATAGTACAGGACCTCAATATGTTTCGGTGGTCCTATTGTCAAATTTTTAAGTACAATCACATGTTCGGTTACTGACTCAATTTATCCTATTTGATAAGGTTATAAGGTATGGACGGGTATCCCCTTTCAATTTGGTAGGACCCTTCGGCTGTAGTACGGTCACGTGATCAATGATTTGGTTTTGATGCGCGACGAGGTCCCTGGTCAATGTTCTCTAGGAATTAGGTGGAAACTTTGCCCAGGGTTCTCGTCTTATATCGCACAGTTCTTTAGGAGAATCTGATAACGTTGTATGTGGAATGGACAATAAAAACACATAAATAAGCATAAATTGCATTTTATTCATTTTTCTGGTTTCTTCTTTTTCTTTCTTATTGACAATGTTTGTATATTGAGCTGGGTTTCTTCATTAGACCGCCTCCTCTTCTTGATTGTAATGATTTGTTTCCATGTTTTGCAGCATAGCACCCGTTTGCAAAGCTTCGTATTGTGAATTCTGAAAAAAAAAGAACGAGAAAAAGATGATTAGTATAGAAATAGGTGATGATAAAACAAATACACTTACAATGATACATATGATAAAATTACCTGGAAGGTATATTGCAGCAGTCTACGATCATTAACCGTGGGTACTGTTGTGAAGTACTGTTGTGAACAAATATTGAATTTCACGCAGAGATTTTCCTTGGGCTTTACAGCACAAATAAAAATAAGCATAATAGCCACATACAGATGAACCAAGACTTTGCATTTGGCTATTATTATATTTATAGTACATACAATGGAGTTTTAAGAATGCAACATGGTGTGGTACATAAGGAGGAAGGCCATAGCTGTCAAAACATTCTCCAACACCGCGATTATCAATAAAAATTGCAATCCAATGGCTTCCTAATTTGTAGATGGATCTGTATTTACAATGATTGCCAGAGGTAGAGAAATCCGTGAGGGCAACTCATCGCTAGCAAATACCCCGGTAAAATGATTTCTGAATAATGGACGACCGTTTAAAGCACTAGCTAATTGTAATGTATTCAACATCGTGAACAGAAATGATACATAACGTATACGTACCTTGTAATTTAAAAGTCCAGGATAATGTTGCGCTGGTGGTCGATCTCTAGGAGTGAGGAAAACTCTCCATACACAATACAGTTTGCAAGTGCTGCTAACTTCTCTTGGAAATGAACTTCCAATCGGATGGCTCTATGTCGTTGTAAATTCCAATAGTGACAATCTCCAGCAGAAGAATCGGGAGTTAGGTCAAATACAAACAGTGTATATCCATTCTTGTAGTCGGCTCTTGAAATTGTATTTCCAGTATTGGTAAAATGTATGCCAGAGCCTGAGAGCAATGTGTGGTACGATGAAATGTAGAGATTTTCTTCAAAGTTGGGTTGCAATGGTTTTGAAGGTACGTACAATGTAAAGAAATTAATTTTAGATGTTGAAATTCAAATGGATTGGTGGTAATAGTTCCACTGGATGCTTCATTCGATGTAAATCCTGCAATATTACGATTTGGCAATGTTCCCATAAACAGGTTATCAATAGTTTTGGATTATATATCCTTCGGGATGGTAAATGATTTCATTTGAACCCTTGTCAGAGGATACTTTGCCGGTGTAGATTGTAAAATTTTATTGTGTGCCAATTTGACACTAGCGCTGATGCTGACTTTTTCACCTGCAACGATGCATCTAGAATATTGATTTTTGCATTGACACCACTTTCACCGGCCATGAGACAAAAATTTGGTTTTGCAGGAATAAGTTTCACACGTAATTCCACTCCATGTATTAAAAATTTATCTTGATTAAAAATGTCACAATGAAGATGTCCAATCATATCGAATTTCATACTTTGTTTTGTCCGTTCATAGCGTTGTTGAAATCCTTTGTCCTCACTTGTGGTTGCGTTTATATGACCAGCCGTATCTTGAAACCACATTGCTGTTTGTAAATGTGTATTTTTAGCTGCATCACTATAATTGAGCATTTTTTCCAGGTACGAACGATATGGATGATTATGTGACGAAAATGAAATCAGTTTATTGTTCAAGTAGATTTGTACTTCACTAAACATAGCATTTAGAAAATCATTGACAGGTGCAATTGCTTTATCCGTATTGATGAAGGGGGAACCATCTGGTTTCACAATTTGTGCTTGGATGTATAATAAGGTTTGTGGCAAATCAATATATTCATCACTGCTACCACTCACTACAAATTCTATTGCTGAATTTTCAGCTATTGAACTAATTGGTTTGTAGCCTATAATACGATTGTCCAGAACACTGGTTTGCGTGGGTAATGTTGAAAAAATGTCCAATTCACTTTTTACACATTCACAGGATTGATGATGTAAGAAAGCCATCGTTGAATTAATCAAAAATATCTGGTGACGATGCCAATGATCTCTTCTTCTTCTTATGTGATAATTTACGTCTCTTTGTAGGATTGATGATGTTGTTGATCGTTGGAAGGTCAACCTCAAACTGAGAGCAGTCATCCCATTTTCGTTTATGATATCCACTTCACAGCATAGTTTTCAACTTATTTTTAGCTTTTTCTTGTAAATTTGTTTTTGCCTCTTGCATACGTTGATGAAACGATTCTTCCAGCGGTTGATTCGAGATCACAACATCATTAATCATGTATGCACCTGATTTCAATAATTCTTTTCCCACAGTTTTAGCTCCTTGCTTTACAAGTGGTAACACTGAACGAAATAAGCCACCAAGGGAACTTCCAATGCCATGTCCTGCTTGATAGGGACTTCCCACATAGACGTTGCCGATACCGGATAACGCTTGTTTTTGGTAGTATTGCAAATACGGATCAGTCATGACGACGACGACGGAAATGTAGTTTTGTACACACCGTTTCAAAGGTGAATGGCATACGATGACCTGTGCTATCCCTTATATCGATTTGTATTTGCTCAAAATTCATTTTTTCCACCGGAACATAATGTGCAGGATTAAAGATTTGTACTGCATGACTTCCAAAAGTATGATTCACAGGATCCATGTTGACAATTCGTAGCAAGGGTACCATTGTATCTCCAACAATGGCAGATTCAATAATGTCACAATAGACGTACATTTGTGATGGTCATCCTAATCGTACATCTGGTGTATATTGTCCCTTTTCCATATCTTTTAAATCACTTTTCGGTTCAAATCCAAGCATTAAACAAACACTTGGTGAGAATTGTACAGAAGTATGGATTTCCTCTTTGGGATGTCTTTTGGGATGTCTTATGATGTGTCATGAGATATAAATAAATTGTGCAATATAAGACGAGAACCCTGGGCAAAATTTCCACCTAATTCCTAGAGAATATTGACCAGGGACCTCGTCGCGCATCAAAACCAAATCATTGATCACGTGACCGTACTACAGCCGAAGGGTCCTACCAAATTGAAAGGGGATACCCGTCCATACCTTATAACCTTATCAAATAGGATAAAGTGAGTCAGTAACCGAACACGTGATTGTACTTAAAAATTTGATAATAGGACCACCGAAAACATTGAAGTCCTGTACTATGCTTCAATTGGACAATTTCAGTGGACCCCCATTGCCAAAATTTAAGAAGGGTGCAACAATATACCCATGTGTTATGATAGGAAATGGACCCCTGTAATCATAGAATCTTCAACAACGCTATCAACTGACACAACAAAGTATGAAATTGGATATGATTGGACATCTTCATTGTGACATTTTTAATCAAGATAAATTTCTAATTCATGGAGTGGAATTACGTGTGAAACTTATTCCTGCAAAACCAAAATTTTGTCTCATGGCCGGTGAAAGTGGTGTCAATGCAAAAATCAATATTCTACATGCATCGTTGCAGGTGAAAAAGTCAGCATCAGCCCTAGTGTCAAATTGGAACACAATAAAATTTTACAATCTACACCGGCAAAGTATCCTCTGACAAGGGTTCAAATGAAATCATTTACCATCCCGAAGGATATATAATCCAAAACTATTGATAACCTGTTTATGGGAACATTGCCAAATCGTATTATTTTAGGATTTACATCGAATGAAGCATCCAGTGGAACTATTACCACCAATCCATTTGAATTTCAACATCTAAAAATTAATTTCTTTACATTGTACGTACCTTCAAAACCATTGCAACCCAACTTTGAAGAAAATCTCTACATTTCATCGTACCACACATTGTTCTCCGGCTCTGGCATACATTTTACCAATACTGGAAACACAATTTCAAGAGCCGACTACAAGAATGGATATACACTGTTTGTATTTGACCTAACTCCCGATTCTTCTGCTGGAGATTGTCACTATTGGAATTTACAACGACATGGAGCCATCCGATTGGAAGTTCATTTCCAAGAGAAGTTAGCAGCACTTGCAAACTGTATTGTGTATGGAGAGTTTTCCTCACTCCTAGAGATCGACCACCAGCGCAACATTATCCTGGACTTTTAAATTACAAGGTACGTATACGTTATGTATCATTTCTATTCACGGTGTTGAATAAATTACAATTAGCTAGTGCTTTAAACGGTAGTCCATTATTCAGAAATCATTTTACCGGGGTATTTGCAAGCGATGAGTTGCCCTCACGGATTTCTCTACCTCTGGCAATCATTGTAAATACAGATCCATCTACAAATTAGGAAGCCATTGGATTGCAATTTATATTGATAATCGCGGTGTTGGAGTATATTTTGACAGCTATGGCCTTCCTCCTTATGTACCACATCATGTTGCATTCTTAAAACCCCATTGTATGTACTATAAATATAATAATAGCCAAATGCAAAGTCTTGGTTAATCTGTATGTGGCTATTATGCTTATTTTTATTTGTGCTGTAAAGCCCAAGGAAAATCTCTGTGTGAAATTCAATATTTGTTCACAACAGTACTTCACAACAGTACCCACGGTTAATGATCGTAGACTGCTGCAATATACCTTCCAGGTAATTTTATCATATTTATCATTGTAAGTGTATTTGTTTTATCATCATCTATTTCTATACTAATCATCTTTTTCTCGTTCTTTTTTTACAGAATTCACAATACGAAGCTTTGCAAACGGGTGCTATGCTGCAAAACATGGAAACAAATCATTACAATCAAGAAGAGGAGGCGGTCTAATGAAGAAACCCAGCTCAATATACAAACATTGTCAATAAGAAAGAAAAAGAAGAAACCAGAAAAATGAATAAAATGCAATTTATGCTTATTTATGTGTTTTTATTGTCCATTCCACATACAACGTTATCAGATTCTCCTAAAGAACTGTGCGATATAAGACGAGAACCCTGGGCAAAGTTTCCACCAAATTCCTAGAGAACATTGACCAGGGACCTCCTCGCGCATCAAAACTAAATCATTGATCACGTGACCGTACTACAGCCGAAGGGTCCTACCAAATTGAAAGGGGATACCCGTCCATACCTTATAACCTTATCAAATAGGATAAATTGAGTCAGTAACCGAACACGTGATTGTACTTAAACATTTGACAATAGGACCACCGAAACATATTGAGGTCCTGTACTATGCTTCAATTGGACAATTTCAGTGGACCCCCGTTGCCAAAATTTAAGAAGGGTGCAACAATATACCCATGTCTTACGATAGGAAATGGACCCCTGTAATCATAGAATCTCATCAAAGGGGATAAAATGGACCAAAAACCAAACACGTGGTACAATTTTGGCAATTTTGTACCCCTAAAAGGGAACGATGTGGACCATCCAAATTTATCATGATACATATTGATGTCCTGTCCTATAATACCAAATGTTTAAATTGGGCATTCTCCAAAATTTAAGGGGTGGGCCAAGGTACCCCTTCCGGGGTGCACCAATGTACCCATGTCTTATGATATATAATGGACCTTTATACATGACCATATAACCATATAAGGTAATAGGACCTCATCAAAGGGGGATAAAATGTACCAAATACCAAACACGTTGTTGTACTAAAATTTTGGCAATTTTGTACCCCTAAAAAGGAACGAGGTGGACCACCCAAATTTATCATAATACATGTTAGGGTCCAGTACTATAATACCAAATGTTGAAATTGGACAATTTCCAAAATTTAAGGGGGTGGGCCAAGGTACCCCTTCCAAATTTTTAAAGGGGTGCACAAATATACCCATATCTTATGAAAGGGAATGGGCCTTTATACATGACCATATAACTATATAGGATAATAACATCTCATCAAAGGGGATAAAATAGACCAAAAACCAAACACGTGGTATAACGTACTGCTTACGATTATATTTTTGGCAATTTTGTACCCCTAGAAGGAAATGAGGTGGACCACCCAAATTTATCATAATACATATTAGGGTCCTGTACTATAATACCCAATGTTTAAATTGGTCAATTTCCAAAATTTAAGTGGTGGGCCAAGGTACCCGTCCCAAATTTTTCAAGGGGTGCATTAATGTATCCATGTCTTATGAAAGGTAATGGACCCCTGTATACGTCTATATAACCATATAGGATAATAACACCTCATCAAAGGGGATAAATTAGGTCAAAAACCCCAGAAATTTGAATTTTTGGCAATTTTTTACCCATGAAAGGGCACGACATAGACCCCAATACTGATAGAGGTACATACTATGGTCCTAGGCTACCATACCAAATTTTTAGATTTGGCAATTTCCAAAATTTAAGGGGGGTGGTCCTATGTACCCCTGCCAAAATTTATGGGGTGGGCCAAGGTACCCCTGCCAAAATTTAGACGGGGTGGTCCTAAGTACCCCTAGGTCAATGACCTCGGGCCAACGTCATTGACCTTTGACCTATGACGTCATTAATGTCGGGGGTCAAAGTCCAAATTTTCCTCAGGTGCTGCAAGTACTACTGTATCATATGTTATATATCGTTCGAAGCTCTTCATTACGAAGTACTATAATGCTTTCAAGTGTTCGATGCCCTCGTTCTCTCTCTCTTTCTGTCTCTCTCTCTTTCATCGAGAGTCGAATCCGGACCAAAGTGCTATTAAAATGTAAATAACAAACATAAAAATAAATTTTAAAATACAGCATTACATTACTATTATTATTATTATTATTATTATTATTATTATTATTATTATTATTATTATTATTATTATTATTATTATTATTATTATTATCTTAACCTTTTGTCACTCGCGCTGTTGGAAAAAAGCAAACAAGTGAGTAAAAACTAATGATTTTTACGAATGGGGTCGCATTAGCGGAGTCATCCTGACTACTATTCCTCAAGTGGTTCCTTCCCCTCTTTCACCCTAAAGCTCGCTGATGTGCTGCAATTGTAGTAGCTTCCAGAACAGGTTGAGGAAATAGTTTCGTCTGCGTTTGCTTTTTTCAAACGCGCGAGTAGTTCCGTGATAACACTAGCAAACATATATTTTTATGGAGTTTGAAATTTTCCAACGAGCGATCGTTAATGTGATAATTATTGTTTATAAGTTGTGTTTTTCTAAGCAACGTCTCGCTTCTTGAATAGAAGTGAGATAGAGAAGTGGCTTGACAATATTAATGATGAGTCTGATGTTAACTATCGAAAATTAGTGGCTGCTGAAAGTGATGCCGATTGAAGTAATGAAAAAGTGAATGAAGATGATATTGATCATGATAGTGAAGCAGATAAGAACAGTGTAGATGCAGATTCAGATGGAAACGATATGGATGTGAATTACAGTTACAGTGAAAATATTGTTTCATTGGGAAAGACAAGAAAACAAAATGTAAATAGTAACTGGCAGCATCAGCAAAAACAAAGTGTAAAAACATTCTGAAAATATGCTAGAACCGAAGTTTACTGCTAAGGGTATCACTGAGTAAACAGTTTTTTTTTTCGAAATTTATCGATATAGCCGTGATTGATGAAACTGTAAAATGTACTAACAATTATTTGGATAAATTACGAACAAGTTTCGGCGAAGAACGCACTACAACTGTACAGCAACTTCAAGAGCAAAATTAATGACTTTATTTCCACGTCTTTATTTGATTGTCAAAAGAAAGGAGCACTTGATGATGTACGATCACTGTGGACATGTGACGGAACAGGAATTCCAATCGTAAGAGCAGCAATGAGTTACACGAGCTTTTTACTGCTACTCAGGGCATTAGATTCGATGATTTCGAAAGCCGATCTCAGAGAAGAGATATTGACAAGCTATAGATATACCACAGTGACTTGACACCTACTTTTCTGTTCCAAGCGTTGCTATCGGCTGAAGGAATCCACTCCCTTTCGCCAAGGCTCTCTCGTTTAGCAACAGCTGAACCCTTATTGGCTCAACGCGTGGAAGTGTCAATGGTTTGAACTTTAGTTCGCATTTTTGCCACGGATCAAGACATTTTGACAGCACTATAGCAACAATTCCAAATATCCTAAGTAATTTACTCAACAATTGCATGCATTACTTCAAATAAGTTTACTAAATATATTGTTTGTATCTCAAGATGTCAATGTTGGAAAAAAACAAACGCGCGAGTAGTTATGTTACTAAATTTGGCGCGAGTGACAAAAGGTTAATATTATTTTGGGGGAGTGAAAGTGAAGCAGACAGTAACCTTGATTGTAGCTTCGCTAACTTAGGATATAAAGGTTCTGTACACAAAAATCCACTTTGGTAGGGTGCTGGGATCGAATTTTGTACTTCATGATTTTAGATGTGAACTAGTCCTTGCACGGCAAAAAATTCACGTACCTGTGTAAACCACTTCGCATTAATTTTTGTTTTCACGACAGAAAGGATCCAATTAACTTAATGCCTTAAAATATTTAATGCTTCCTCAACGAGAATCGAACCCGGACCCTCAAGGATCGTGGTCCTTCGTAAGTGTATGGTACATGTATAAACAAGATGAAACATGAATGCCTCTTCGTCATCCCCTTCCTCCATCGTGCATGCGAGCACAGATATCTGTGTGCATAGTGTCATTAGTCTCTGCTAATCAACTACTGAAATAACATGGCTCTGTAAATCATAAGTTGCTTTATAATATTGACAAACTCTTATTGAGTGAAAATATCTGTTTTCATAGCTTTCGAACATAATTGAACATTGAAACGTAAGCAAGATTTCAATTAAACAAATGGTTAGAAAAATACGAATTGTGGGAGATTAAGAATGGAATTGCGAATAAATTCTATATCTGAAAGGATACCATTTCAACAAATGCCAGAATTATCATATATTAGTGTAAATGTGTTTTGCTCCTGAATATAATCGGTATTGTACAAAGGAATTACGTTTACGAACATTCGAAGAATGGCCTGTTTCATCAAAACAACGTCCGGATGAAATAAATGATGCGGGATTTTTTTACACGAACAAAAGAGACCAAACTATATGCTTCTATTGTGCTGGGGAATTACAAGATTGGACTGATAACGATGTTCCATGTATAGAACATGCGAAATGGTTTCCTAATTGTCCATTATTTCACCTTAAGAGGGATATGCGTTTATTAAACGAATACAGGAAAAGTAATCTGATATGCAAGTATTTCGTAGTGCTTCGAAATATAATATACATAATATAATATATAATATATATCTATAAATATATGCAATTTGTACTGTCCATTTTACCATATACAATAGGTGCAGAAAAATCACACGTAACTTCTACGGGAATTACAATATAAGCAAGGTTTATACTTCATTGGATTTGTAATGAAACATACTTTACAATGATGTATACACCAAGCCCGCCTTTTTATAAGAGGAAATTCTAGAGGGATTTTTCGTGAAATTTCTTAAAAAAGTAAACTTTTTGTCTCATGTCACTGTTCATATAGTGATACAGAAACGAAAATTGCACCAGATTTACCCTATTGAAAAACTGATATTTACCTCCAAAAGTATACAACAAAATTCTAAGTTTCCACGCCTTTTAAACGTTATTCAAGATAGTAAACAAAAAATTAATATTGACCTATAAAAACAAATATCAATAACTCACAATGCCCAAATATCAATAACTCACATGGATCAAATGCACAACTGCTTTACAAAATATAAAAATAAACATATGTACTTACAATTAATTCTTCCTTTTGTAGTACCAGTCACTTTCTCTAAATAAAAACCAGTAGTAGTCGCCCATCATATGAGGATCCCATTTACCTTGATAACTTTGCTCCATTTCTTGAATATCCTGTTGGAATCGTTCCTCTTGTTCGTCACTTACAGCTCCTAAATTCTTGGAGAAAAATTCCAAGTGGGAATGAAGAAAGTGAATTTTCAGGGACATTCTACATCCTAACCTTTGATAGCTATCCAAAAGCTCTTGAACCAGTTGACGGTAATTTTCTGCCTTATGATTTCCCAAAAATCCATACACCAATTTACTGAAAGCTCTCCAGGCGGATAGTTCATCATTATTTAACTTTGTCTCAAAGATGTTGTCCTTTAATAGTTTCCGAATTTGGGGCCCGACGAATATCTCCTCTTTTACTTTCGCGTCACTAAGTTTCGGAAACTGACCTACAAGGTACGCAAAACCTTCTTCATTCTTATCCATGGCCTTAACAAAGTTTCTCATTAAACCTAATTTTATATGTAAAGGCGGCAGCAGAATTTTTTCTGAATTAACTAAGGGAAAATACTTAAAATTGTGTTTACCTGGCATATATGTTTCCCTTGGGATCCATTATTTTTGAATGTAGTGTGATTCAGTTGCCTCCACTGTCCAACAAGCAAATAAAACAACAGTATTTTGTAAATTCTCCCTGAAGCCCCAGTAATATAGCAATGACCTTTAAATCACCACAAATTTGCCAACAGTACTTGTTGGAATGTATCACAGCTAACAACACAGACAAACTTTCATAAGTTTCCTTCATCTCTACGGAATATGTCATTGGAATTGATGGTTTAGTGTTGCAATTATGTAGCCAAACAGTCTTAAGGCTTGTTTTAGAGGAGTCGATAAACAACCTCCATTCTTCAGAGATGTGTTGGAAACCTAGTGCATCTATTAAAATATCTATATTTGTATATGCACAGAGGGAATTTTGCATTATATAGTAACCTGAAAATTGTACACCTTGTCTCAAAAAGGTTGAGCGCATTCTTTATTGGTGTTTTGAGGCAAAAATTTTCTAAGTCCAGCTTCGGGTATCTTCGGGAAAAAGTAAGCCAGGTTCGAACCTCCAAGCCAGCCTTTGCAATCGGGAAAAAGTTTGCAGATGTGTTTTTCTTCTTTTAAATATAATAAGACTTGTTACCAAGTGTTTAAAAAAGCAACATTGATTGAAATACTTAATGATACAATATTTCGAAACTTTTTTTTTTAATATCAGCACATGCTTGTTTGTCATTTAGCTCTCCATACGTAATGGAACATTTAAATACGTTAAAGAATCTTTCCATATGTAAAAGAATGCTCAAAGTTAAGAAATAGAACATAATTATCGCCTGAGTACTAAAATAAAAGTCAAAGTAGAACAGAAACAGCGTTTGTAATGGATATGAATGTCATAATTATCTTGAGATCCGTTATACATCGCTAGAAGCATAGTTCCAGAAGTCCTTGTGTTAGCTCATTGGTAAGCTGTCGGATTTCAAATCATAAGCTTGAGAGTTCGAATCCCGTCTAGGTTAATCCTTTTTTTAAAATTATATTTTCTGCAATGCATGAAAAATTATATAAAATAATTACATTAGAATACATAAGTTCTGTATATATAACATAATCATTGCAGAACATAGTAATTATTATGTTTAAAATATAACATCTGAGATAATTTTCACAGTAGGTCGGTATATATGAGGATGTAAATACAAGTTAGGAAAATCATTTAATAGCAATAAATAAGTTATGTAGTGTATTTATTTGCATCTATTTGTCATACAGATGTAACTTCTCAATATTCTCATTACAGCATGTCATTTACATTCGTGAAATACAATATATTCCTACGGATATAGAAAGTGTATAAACAGAGTATCCAAAGTCGTATCCTGCTTCAAGACACATAACTTTTCCCGATCCCCTTAACGTCACGGGAAGAAACACAAACTCTCTTTAGAACGGAATGTCGTTACTTAGAGTCTCATTCGAATACGTTGAATATGCTTTTGTATATTCATCTCTCTCTCTCTCTCTCTCTCTCTCTCTCTCTTTCGCTTTGTTTATGTGTGTGTGTTGCGGAATATCCCAAGTTGAATACAACATTTGCCAAGTATATGAGCATCATTGTCATCGAATACCAGAAATTGAAAGTCGTGTTTCTTCAGCTTGGGTTTGCGTGTTCATGTTAGCTCACTGGTAGAGTACGGACTTGCGAATAAAGAGGTCTTGAGTTCAAAGCCTACAGCTAATTATCATTCTTTTGTTAGTAGGATTGCACAGAAATCGGATACAAGGAGTGGTTTACTTCTAGAAATATTTTCAGAAGCGTTTAGGTAGCCCTGAAAAGGGCTGTTTTCGGGAGTTGAGGCGGGGACATTAATATTGTGTCCAAGACCCTTCTGAATTTATTACACGCTCCATTCGTCTGGGCATGGAATCTATTACATGGGTGACAAATCTATCTCCTTCCCCTACCTCCAGCCATGCTTCGGAAACAAGATGCCACAGGTCATCCTGAGTTCTTGGTGGATCTGCCTCAGGCCAACTTTCCCTTAGAGTACGCTTCACTTCTGCCCACATATTTTCCATGAGATTGAGGTCTGCTCCACGAGCGGCCAGTCGATTAAATCAATCTCAGGGTGCCCTGCGAACCATTCCTGAATCACACGGGAAGTATGTATTGGCGACTGGTATTGCTGGAACTGAATTACACCATCAGGCTTAAATACTCGTACAGATAGCACCATGATATTACTGATAATGTCTAAGTACTGAGCATTGTCCAGATGTCCTTCAATTCTATGAAGCTGTCCTGCTCCGCGACTGGAAATCCGACCCCAACATAAAATAGATACATGGCCACTGCGATTGCAAGCAGCCACATATCCATGGTCATATCGGGTGCCTCTCGGACGATACACAAAACGGCGTCCCTCCTTTGATGTTGTGAATATGGATTCATCTGAGAAAACTACGTTTTCCCAATTGAGACCCACATTCGCCTGTGCAAACGCGAGACGGTAAATTTTGTGGTCGTCTGAGAGTTTTTCCTTCACGGCAGCAACACGGCCACGTAACCCAGCATGACGAAGCCTTCGCAGAGCTGTATGCTTTCTACCAGGAAAGAGAGAAACTTCCCTTAGCTGTCTAGACGTCCTTAGTGGGTCTAACCGGGCTTCGTTTACTAATCTCGCATCTTGGGCTTCGGTTGACACATGCGGACGACCAGGAGATCGTAAATTATCAGTCTGACCTGTAGCACCATATTTCCGAATCCATCGCCTTCCTGTAGAGGCCGGGACACCTACTCGCCTGCTAGCTGCAGTTGCAGAATAACCTTCCAACTCCCATAAAGTAATTACTGCTGTACGTCTATCCATAGTTACCAATGTTCTGAGCTGTGAGAAGGAAGCAATAGGTCAAAGCTAGTACCTGACGTGTGATTGGTTACTTGCACGACACGCCTATTGTGGGGAACAGCGTTGCCAGATCTAGCATAATGATGCTAGATCTAGCATAATTTGCATGTCTCTAGCATCTAGCATTTTGCTTTTAGCATCCTGCCCAAATCTAGCACAATTTCAGCAAGTTTATCAAAAAGCCGTAAAACCTGGAGATGAGAAAGAAGTTGGTCGTGGGAAGAAAAAGAACGGCAGAAATGTATCCTCTTCCATTGATTCATACAGTCGGTAAACCATACAGGCAGTCTTATTTTCCGAAGTAAGTTCGAAACGTCTTTGGGCTTTTTTGTGGCTCCACCCAGGGTTTTCTAATCCTTTAACTCCGAGGCATGGGCGGAGCTATGGGGGCCATTCTCCCCCCAACTTTTTGACAACTTCACCATCTTTATTTCTGACTTCATGATCATATTTATTCCTGAAATGACAGCTCCGAGACCAAAAATCTGCCGCCCCCCCCCAGCAGACGATTCCCAACTCCCCTTATGCTGCGAAGTAATTTTCTTTCAAAATATGTAAACAAAAACTTTGCATTCATTTATACGATATATACGCCATTGAGTCTGGCAACGACTGCATTAATTTAGTTGAGTTAAAATTTTGGTGCGTGAAGTATTGAGTTCTATCCATGCATTCTTGCTCTCTGTGTATTTTAAGTTACGTTATCGTATCTCAACTTCGTTTTTTTAAACTCCTGAATTAGTAATTATGAGGATCTAGCATAATTTGACCGAATCTAGCATAAGTTCGATCAGGTTTTGGAATAATTCCGAGCTGTGAGTCTGGCAACGCTGGTGGGGAACGACTTGGTCAACGACTCGCGAAAGAAATCTGAAAATGGTGCGCCGTAATAATAATATCAAAAACAGTTTTTATAAAGGAATATTAATACATACGAAAAGCTGTTTAAAGAATGAATTGTTATACTGACTTTACACGTATAAAAACATATACCATATACCAAACAGATTGAGCGATATGATGATAGCTGTTTTGAGACAAACTCTTTCGAAGTCCAACTTCGGGTATCTTCGGAAAACAGTAAACTAAAGCTGCTGGTTCGAACCTCCAAAGCCAACCTTAGTAATCGGGAAACGATGTACAGATATGTTTTTCCTTCTGTTAAATATAATAAGACATGTTGAAATGGTTTTAAATGTAGAAAAAAGTAACATTGAAATACTTAATGATACAATATTTCGAGACTATGTATTCACACTCTCGTTTCGTCATTGTGATTTCCATACGGAAAAGAGCATTTACGTATGAGCTCAGTTATATTTCAGAAGCAGCTTCCGAAAAGCGGTCATGTTAGCTCAGTGGTACACCACCAAGCGTTTAAATCGTGAGTTCGATACCCGTTCAGGTGAAATTCTTTTATGATATTCTACTTTCCTCAATGCATGAAAATTATGTAAAATAGTTACATTACAATTCATCAGTTGTATATATCAGTTGAATATATATATTCATATCATCAGTTGTATATATCAGTTGAATATATATATTCATATCATCAGTTGTATATATCAGTTGAATATATATATTCATATCATTTCACGACATAAGTAATTCTTATCTTTAAAATATAACATCTGAGGTATTGACAGAACGTCGGTGTGTTATGTGTGAATATTGAATACAAATTTAAAAAATCGTGTAATAGCAATAAATAAGTTATGTAATGTATTTATTTGCAGCTACTTTCATCGCAGATAACTTCTCAATATTCGCATTACAGCATTTAGGTAGAGCATATCGAAAATCGGATCGTGGTTCAACACAAAAAACTAGCTAGCCCCAAACTGTCACGTAAGAAATTCGCGAATCGCAAAAGTAAAGTGAAGAGATTGAGAGCGGTAATTCCTTAATCGCTCTCTCTCAACTCTCTCTTATCTGCATTTATACACATAAAAGTGTATGTATGTATGTTCCAACATAACTCATGTATGCCTAGAGCAGGGTTTCTCAACCTGGGAGTCGCGGCCCCTAGGGGATCGCGAAGATAGGCGGAAGAGATAAATATAGTTAGAATCTAATACCAGAAATTATTTTTAAATATTATTTTTAATTTTGTTCTGATAGGCATACTTCTATTTTTTATACACACTGTAAAGAACAATAAAATATAAGTCTACTGAACATTTTCAAAGGGTTGTAGAATTCGTGTTACTAGTCGGTTCAAAGTCTCTTGTCGTCGCGAATTCTGTCGAGAAATTTGAAGCTTAAAATATACAAAACGATAATCATACCTGTTGTTCTGTATGGTTGCGAAACATGGTCGCTTACTTTGAGGGAAGAACATAGACTGAAAGTATTTGAGAACAAGATCCTTAGACGAATATTCGGACCCAAGAGGAACGGGAATGGGGAATGGCGGAAACTTCATAACGAGGAATTACATAATTTATACGGTTTACCCAACATTCTTAGGGTCGTCAAGTCTAGAAGGCTTAGGTGGGCAGGTCATGTAGCTAGAATGGAAGAAAGTAGAAACGCTTTCAAAATCTTGACTGGAAGACCAATCGGAAAACGACCATTAGGAAGACCTAGGCGCAGATGGGAGGACTAAGATGGATCTCGCTGAGATACGAATATACAAAGTAGAAACTGGATCCAATTGGCTAAGTATAGAAGTCAGTGTAGAGCTTTTGTGAACGCGGCATTGAACCTCCGGGTTCCATAGGCCATAGAGTTAGTCAGTTAGTAGAGTTGTTTAAAAATGAATTTAAATCAAAGAGGTATGATATAAAACTAATGAGAACTGTATATAGAAATACTAGAAAAATACACATGCAACAAAACCTGCACATTGAAATACAATTAAAATTAAAACCTAATGAGATACCTAAGCATGGTGTAATTTCACTAGTTCAGCAATGTCCGGTTCAATCTTCATGACGAACATTATCAAGCCATTTTCAACTGATAAGCGATTTCTTATCTTTGTTTTAATGTTTACCATAAAAAAACACACTTTCGCACAAGTATGATATAGCAAATGGAATTATTACTTTTAAAGCAGCAATCCCCAGACCAGGATATTCTTCTCTCCTCATCAGGCAGAACTTGTCCAAGTCTTCGTTACAAAAAACCAGTTGCAAAGACTTGTCGCATAATCATTCTATTATTTGGTCAAGAAGTTGTGGGCTTAGATCGGATACGTTAATGGCCTCTTCAATGAAGGAGTTTAACATCCATCTTGAACCAGCACCTTCGTCGTTGGGAATATAGATATTACAGTTACTGTATCCACTGTCAGTGCCGGGCGCCGAAAAAAGGGGCCACACATTTCGGAGGAAGTGTGTTACTCATGTTAGGAAAGTGCATGTGCACATGTGTAAAATAGAAGGAAAAACGTAATAAAATGTGCTCAAAATTAAGGAAAGGTAGGGTTTATTTTGAAAATGTTATTGAGCTTCGTGCCAACCATGGTGGCGCTTCGTAGCTAGTCTGTCGACGTCACTCATATATACGGTGACATCGTACTATACTCTCGCCCCGGGCGCTGATTTTCCATGGCACTGTTCACTATAAAAAAAATGGATTCTACTATTATAGAAATAGGTATGTTAAAAATCCCACACAAGCTTATTATAAAACAAATTAGAAAAGGGTCGCTGGCAAGAGCGTGTGATAAAAGGGGATCGTGATAGGAATTAGATTGAGAACCACTGGCCTAGAGTAATTTTAACCACATTTCTTATAGTTTCGAAAAGAGTGCTGTCGGGTTACCTATGGTGAATGGGAGGGGGATACATATAAAAGATTGCTAGAAAATGATCGATATTAGATTCATAGTTTTCGGGGTCGCTTAGATAAATAGTGAGACTTTCAATTTCGCTTAACTCTGATTAAGCTCTCATTAGTAGGGATGGGCACGAACGACTTTTCTTTGAAACTCGACTCGACTCGAAACAGACATCTTTGAGGTCTACTCTTGGACTCGGCGCGAAAAATATCTTCCAACTCGACTCGGATTACAGTCAAGTCGAACCAAAACGAGCAAAATCCTGTGTGTAGTCCTACCTAGACAATACATAGACAATAATTATTCTATCATCAATTATACTACTATTACTACAAATAATAATAATAATAATAATAATAATAATAATAATAATGATAATAACAATTATTATTATAATAATAATAATAATAATAATTATTATTATTATTATTATTATTATTATTATTATTATTATTATTATTATTATTATTATTATTATGACAACACCGTGTACAAACATGAACAATAGATGATTAGTAAAGGAATACTAAAAGCTAGTTGACTGCCGACATCGGTAGTCATGAACTCTACAAGGCAAAGACATCGTTCATTACTCTAAGCTGTAAGCGTCGGTGAACTACAGATGGTCAACTATTGACCTCTCGCCAGAAATTGGTGGCCCCGCAGGGACGATCCGTGGTGGCCCAAGTTCCATTTTGAAAACTTTACTACCAGCAGCAGAGACGCGATGAAACGCCAACGAACCACAAAATTACTCTCCCAAAATATGTCAAAATGCCTATATGTGTGATTTGTTTATATTTAGGTGAATAAAAAAAACACAAAACAAATACCCGGGGTGGACGCAAACTATCAATATTACGATTACTAGGCACGTGTTCTTCTGACTTCCCCACGGAAACGATCATAAAAAGCTTGGTTGTTGAAGGATAAATCATTGACGTCTTAATTTAGCCAATCAGACAAACCCCTACATCTCGAGTTCTAGAAGGTGATACCGTGAACCGTTTCAGATTTATTGCTTCCTGGTGGAGTACTATCCATGAGCAAAATTTGAGCATAATAGCCGACATGCATCTTCGGTGCCTCTTATCTTTAGTACACTTTTAACCAGAGATGGTGTGGGTCAATGAAAATTTGATCCACGACCCACCATGACCCACTATCACCCACCACCCAAATGCCCCATTGGCCCACTCTGACCCATCAAACCCATCAACCATCGTGATCCACTCTGACCCACCACCAACTATGAACCACTCTGAACCATTGTGACCAACTCCGACACACCAAAACCCATCGACATCAACTCTGACCGATGGCCCACGTCCTCCTCTCCATTGGCTAAAGAGGTTACACTTGTCATAAAACAAGACTGTGAAATTATCACTTACCGGAGTTTGAATTTCTACTGTTAATGGCTCAAGCACCTCTCTGTTACAATACTGGTGGGTCTGACCTTTACGATATATAATGGCAAAGTGTTTCTCATCTTCCAAATTAAAATGAATTTAAATTTATCATATATAATTATTTCTTTGTTGCCTTACAGACACATTTCAGTAGAAAATAGGATGAAATTTGAAAGTTTCAAATCAAGGAAAAGTAGACCAACGTAAAAAAAAAAAAAAGAGAGAGAGAGAGAGAGAGAGAGAGAGAGAGAGAGAAACTAATTTTCTATATAATTAAGCATGCCGTACTAATTGAAAATGCCCATGTAATTAAGTTTAGAATAGAAATTTTATGGCCATTTTTCTCTAACTTTATGGCTTGATTGCCTTATGCTCGGAACGCTCCATATATTAAACACCAGCTTCAGCAATTATAAATAGAAAGCAGTGGGTATAAAATTCAAAAAGAACTTTAGTTTGCATTACTCAATTTGTTTCTCAACTAATATCAATCGTTTTCGATTATTTTTACAAATCAACCCACTACCAATTTCCAATATATAGAAAATTCACCCCCGTCCCCCCGCTCATAAAAGATAATTTTAAAAAATGCCAGGACATATTCTCTTTATTTTTAATACAGAGTTATATTCTGAATTTCAGCTCTCAGTTGAACGGCTTGTGAGATACTAAATTTTTCGCAAAAATTCGGACTTCTACTCTCCCTAAGGATATGTATTATAATGAAAGTGACACGCGTATGATAACTTCCCAGTTGGGATTGGAGCCTGATTATATACCAAACGTCAATTCATTTGACTTTGCAATTTGACCGTGATGATTACGCAGACATAGTTACTTTCAATTTTTTATGATACATATCCTTATTTCATATGTTACAGATGATTCAAAACTATTTTTTCAAGCAGTTAGCTCCTCTAGAATCTCACAGGCTGCATCCCAAAATTCAACTCCTACTATCCTATGACAATCCAAAAGTGACTGATTTTTTTTTTTTTTAGGAACAAATGACAAAAGAAAAATGGAGAGCTTGAAAGTAAAATGTAGAAAAGCTCGGTGCCCCCAATAACTATATATTTCTCCGCCCCTTCATCCCGAACTTAAAAATAAAACTTAATTCGAATATGGTAAATTAGTGAATTTATTACAGTTAAATTCCACTCACTACATGCTACAGCTACAACTATGTAACAAAAAATAACAACTGTGAAACATGTTCTGAATTACTATTAGATTTCTTACGCTATTATTAAACATATTAGAATAGTAAAAGAGGATTGTTCGTGAAATAGTATATTTGCTCTTGATTTATAACTTTTTCATACGGAAAAAATTAAAATATTATTCAAGTTTTAAACTTTGCACTCTGCAAATATGTTGCCCTCTAGGCAATGGGACTAATGTGAAATGTGGACTAATGTGGACTAATGGGAAATGCTGCACTGTTAGCGGCGCTGAAAACTTACGATTCGATTCTAATATCGAATGATTTCGATATCTTTATGTCGCTACGTAAATACCCTGGGAGCTAATGGGAGCTTAATTGGACTTGAATTGAAAGTAGAACTATTCACCTAAGCGACCACGAAACTATGGATTCGATACTAATATCGACCTGTTTCTAGCATTTTTGATATGTATCCCGACAGTACTCTTTTTCCAGACTGTAAGAAATATAGTTAAAATTGCTCTAGATATATCAGAATTATGTTGAAATACAAACATAAATCCACTTTTATATTCTGTATAAATAGAGAGTGAGCGAGCGAGCGAGCGAGAGAGGGCGACTCAAGGCATCACCACTTCCACATTGCAAAAGCATATATCAGGAATTGAATTGAAAATCTATGTAAAGACTTTCTGCTGTGGCATGCTTCATAAGGACAATTCCAGTCTGCTCACGTGACCTTTGGGGTTCATGAATTTTTTTGCGAGCGTTCCGACTTTGGATTCTCTGTTTATACCTTCTGTTTATGCATCGAATAACTTTTCAAGAACATAAATGACATTCTGTATTATAAATGTTGAGAATTACCCTCTATATGACAAATAGCTGCAAATAAATACACTACATGATTTATTTATTGCTATTGAACGAGTTTCTTAACTTGTATTTACATAATCATATATAATACCGACCTACTGTGAAAATTATCTCAGATGTTATATTTTAAACATAATAATTACTATGTTCTGCAATGATTATGTTATATATACAGAACTTATGTATTCTAATGTAATTATTTTGTATAATTTTTCATGCATTGCGGAAAATATAATTTAAAAAAAAAGGATTAACCTAAACGAGATTCGAACTCTCAAGCTTATGATTTGAAATCCGACAGCTTACCAATGAGCTAGCACAAGGATTTCTAGAACTATGCTTCTAGCGATGTATAACGGATCTCGAGATAATTATGACATTCATATCCATTACAAACGCTGTTTCTGTTCTACTTTGACTTTTATTTTAGTACTCAGGCGATAATTATGTTCTATTTCTTAACTTTGAGCATTCTTTTACATATGGAAAGATTCTTTAACGTATTTAAATGTTCCATTACGTATGGAGAGCTAAATGACAAACAAGCATGTGCTGACATTAAAAAAAAAAAAAAAAAAAAAGGTTTCGAAATATTGTATCATTAAGTATTTCAATCAATGTTGCTGTTTTAAACACTTGGTAACAAGTCTTATTATATTTAAAAGAAGAAAAACACATCTGCAAACTTTTTCCCGATTGCAAAGGCTGGCTTGGAGGTTCGAACCTGGCTTACTTTTTCCCGAAGATACCCGAAGCTGGACTTAGAAAATTATTGCCTCAAAACACCAGTAAAGAATGCGCTCAACCTTTTTGAGACAAGGTGTACATGTCGGTTTCTGAAAATTGAAATTCTGGTGGTAGGAGCCAGTAAATTCCATTTTGAAGTCTCGATCCGAGAAACTCAGCTTTTTCCTTACTCAGATTTAGATCCCTTACTAAGTCATTCAGTCTGGACTGGTTAACAATAAGAGGTGTGTTTTTGCTTGGGCTATAGTTTGGATCAAAGGAAGTTGATGGTTCTGGCAACTCATCTGCTTGCTCTTCTGCTGCAGAAGATTCTTCAGACTGTGCCTATGGATCAGGGATTGGAAGTTCAGTTCATGTGGTATGGGTTTTAGAGCGGATGGAACTTTTGGGTACTCAATATTAGATTTTGTTCGTTTAGAATGACCCAAATTTTTGTTAGACAGAAATAGCAGTCTTCAGTATGACTGGTTGGTTCCCGCCAGACCATTGGCACCGCAAAAGGCATAGCTCGAGTTTTATCGCCACTTTTCCACTTAATAATAGTAGAATAGAATGTTTAACGTCACATATGGGGAGCCCACACTTTATCTTGGTTACCCACATGACACCTAAAGTAGCTATAATAAGCTTGTTTTAACGTTCCTGTTAATACATGGCGCTGACTTTTCACAGTATATTTTCCACACACGTAACAGAAAGTATTCGGTGAGTTTATACACGCACGCCGCGATCTCTTCATAGCGGAGAAAGAAAACAAACACGCACACGCACACGCACTTACGACCACTTGTCACAGGTAAATCCAAATTAAAACTAAACCTACAATATGCATGCAGTTATACAACACTTACTTATCTATTTGGCATGGACCTGGCAATTTATCAGTAGAGGCCGATTTTGTGCAGCTTTATGGCATCATCTAAACACGTGTTGTTGTACAGCTGTATCAATGCAATCACATGCCAGGTGGTAGAAAACCACAGACATCTTACTCCATGTCGTATACTCTTATTTTTCGTATTTGTGCCTGTACGGGTAAATGAAATTGTATTTCTTTTTCTTTCGGTGCAAAGAACGCAACATCACGTGTTAAAATAAGTAGTACAAAGAACATACATGCAGCTATATTTATTTCTCTAGAAATAATAATGCGATTGTTCTGAAACATGCGAGGTTTCTTAAGTATAAATCAAAGTTTTATATCGTGTCATTTTTGTATTTATATTTCAAGGGCCAGTGGTACGAAAATTTGAAAAAAAAAGGTATATTTTGCGGGAATTTCTCAGCCCCTCCCTTGTCAAGCAAAATACTGTGGGTGATGGAGAAAAACGGATTGCACTTTCGAATTCAGCGACCAAAGTTCAATTTGGTTCAGATGTTTTTTTCGTGTGGCAAAAACCTTGTTTACTAGTGAGATATTGATTTACTGAACTGATATAAATCTATATTCTGGCGCAATTCCCCCTTCCGCATCACCATATGATCAGTAGCATGAGACAAAAAATCTACATTTTTGGGGAATTTCCCGAAAATCCCTCTAGAATTAACCTTTTAAAAATGGCGGACATGGTGTATACATCATTGTAAAGTATGTTTCATTACAAATTTAATGAAGTATAAACCTTACTTATATTGTAATTCCCGTGGAAGTTACATGTGATTTTTCTGCACGTATTGTATATGGTAAAATGGACAGTACACATAGCATATATTTATAGAATATAATTATTTCTCAATGAAGAATGACGCGACTCAGATAAAACTTACAGGGTTTACTTATAGCTAACCTAGAATATAATTTGTATGTTTATATGCCTAAGTATACCTAGAGGTACAAAAATGAAGAAAAAGGGAAATTTTGCGGAAATTTTCCGAAAATATCTGGGTCACGGGAAAACTGCGTGATAGAGAAAAACGGATTGCAGATTCGAATAACATGAGGTGTTCCCTCTCATGTTGCACAAAAAAGTTAAAATTTGTTGAATAGTGTTATTACTTTTAGATTCTTTTAAACATATGTTAATCAGTTTAAATAACTTTTCTGGGTATTTGAAATTTTATAAAAATATTTTAAATACGCAATGGTTTTCTACGTAATGGTGGTGTTTTTCAGAGCAATGAAATTTTGTAAATCATGTCTCTAGTTCCTGCCCCATTGTCCTTATCTGGATCAAGGAAGAACTGGCACAAGAGTGGAAAGAATCAATCATTGTTCCAATCCAAAAGAAAGGCCACAAAACTGACTGTAATAATTATCCATGCATTTCTCTTTTGTCAATATCCTCTAAAATCCTTTCAAATATTCTATTAGCAAGATTGACCTCATGCAATGATGAAATTATTGGAGATTAGCAGTGCAGATTTAAATGAAATCGATCAGCTATCGACCAAATACAATTGTGTGTTTGACTGTTATATTTACCATTCGCCAAAACTTGAAAAAGAGTGGATACACAATACAACGGTACATCAACTATTTATTGATTTTAGAAAGGCCTACGACTGGCTTAGGAGAGAAAGAATATAAAACGTTCTTACAGAACTTGGAATACCGAGAAAGCAAATTAGATTAATGAAGATATCTTTAAATGAATCCCAAAGTTAAGTCCAGGTACGAAAATTTTTGTCCACGAGCTTTCACGTCGAAAATAGCCTGAAACAGATGTGTTGTCCACATTATTATTTAACTTTGTTCTGGATTACGCTATAAGGAAAATCAAAGATAGCAATCACGGCCTAGAGTTGAACGGTATTTATCTGGTTACAGCATACGCTGATGATATTAATTTAATAGGGAACCAACAGTAGATTGTGTACAGTGGACCAATCAACCAATAGACAACAGTGTGCTACGTTGAACGACTGTTTTGTTTTCCGATACTTCTCTTTTAAGAATTAAGAAACTTAATTTAGAATGGTTGATCTGAAAAGAAACCGTACTGACGTGTTTTTTACTAAGGAAACGATGTACACTTATGTCTATTGCGACAGTCTTTAGTTCGATCACAGTACAACGTAGGTGAACAATATTGTGTTTGTAAATTTTTTGAATTTATCAGAAAGTCCACACGACACGAACTGTAATCAAATCAGAGATCCAAGTACTGGATATAAACCCTCTGCCATTAAACCACCACACTCCTCAAACCTAAAATGTAACAGGTTTGTACATTATGTAAAGACTAGCGGAAAAATAAAGATCGAATTGGATTAAATATATTCTTGCAGAACTGAGTTCTTGTTATCTATTATCGATTTTACTTTATGACGATTAACGTTAAAACCAAAAATGATTTCTATCGTTAGCAATTTCAAAAGAGGTTTAAGAAAGATGACGCAACATAGACTATTCTCGGAACGATGAATTGTTTTCAAAGAAACCTGTTCTCGATCTTACCATCTTGTTCTATGGTAATCAGTGTTAAAGCCAGAAATCATTTCAATTTGAAAAGAATTAAAGAGATAATAGAATTTATTTTGGAACGGTGAATTGTTTTCAAAGAATTCAGTTCCCGATCTTAACGTTTTGAGTGTTGATTCTCGAAGTAATCTCAAAAATCTTTTGTTGTCTTGTTTTCGTTTTGAAAATGTAAGTACAAAATATATGCCCTGATTTTATCTATTTTTTCCAGTGTAGTGATTTTAGTGAAAGTGAAATATTTTATACATTTCTGAATATATATCATTCATTAGTTAAGTAATATTTTACGTTGTATGAAAAATCGTATTTGAATTCATTATTAGTAATATCTAATTTAAGTATACGCTTTTTTTTGAATTTGAAAACTAAAAAAAATTAATTAATTAATGGAATGCTTATTACGTTTACAACATCATCATACTTTACTATTCATGTTCATCATTGAAAAAATACAACCCATAACTTATGATTCGATTGTGTTGATTTAGGTCTACTATTGCTAATTAAGGTTAAATCAAAATCCCAGGAGTTCTCAGACGAAATCGAACCCTGGATCTCCCACGCTAAAGGAACTTGCGCTAACCGCTTATTCACGAAGGATATCTCCTTTAACTTTTATATAAGGGGACTGAGTGTTAAATCATTTTGTACACTTCTATTGGTACGTCATGATATCAAATCAAAATTATGTCACCAATAAAAACCTAATTGAGAAGAGGGAGAGAGAGAGAGACAGAGAGAAAGAGAGAACTATTATGTTTGGATTTAATCTTGTACATTTGTTTGGAATTTTTACATTCTAAAAAAATGAAAATAACCGATAAATCGTCTTGCACGTTCCTTAAGTAGAATCACTTCCAACTGGAAATCTTAATTCATTGAAAGTTAGGCATTTGCATGGTGCGTATGAGTAAGACCAAGAAAATCTACATTCTAGGTGATTGGCTTAAAAACAGTGTTATATTTTTCGTCTGAGTGTCACCACAAGGAATCGAACCCAGAACCGTTCGCACTGAAGGCACATCGTGCATAAAGTTCTTACCGGAAATTGTTATTAATTATAGGTACCACCCCAGGCATTTGCATGGTGTGTATGAGGAAGACCCGAAAAACCTCATTCAAGGTGACTGGCCTAAACAGTATTTCGACCCATTGCTACCAAAGGGAATAAGGAGATGGCAGTGTTTATTTTGGAACGGTGAATTATTTTCAAACAATCCAGTTTCCGATCTTAACATTTTGAGTGTTGATTCTTGAAGTTTTCTCAAAAATATTTTGTCGTCTTGTCTCGTTTTGAAAACGTAAGTACATAATGCATTCCCTGATTTTGTCTCGAAGTTATCAGCATCCTTTCGCTTTATTAGTATTACACCCGCACTAATCACTAAAGCATCAAAATTTCAGTCAGTCAATTAGACGGATATACATAGCCCTTTCATGTGGCTTCCTGTTCCATTACAAAGTCTGGAAGTCAATCTTCACATTGCGTTGTAATGTTAAAAAAAGACTAGCATACAATATAAGATTACGAAGAGCTGTGTATGTTAATTCCTTGTTTTATGACATTGCATGAAGAAATAAAGAGAGAATGTATGTGTGTATTTGTGTGTATATGTGAAAGAAGAAGACGAATGCAATGTCATATCATTTGCGGCTGCGATATCTCGTTTCTGAGGAGTGTGATTATAATAATCTGTATTCGTTCACAGAGTACGACTATGTTACACAGATCAGTGGGAAAGACTAAAAGAAATTTTTATTTTCCTAGTTGTCGTCCACATTGACAGAGTGCATGCAGTCCCAAGCTTTACCTACGAACATTTAAACTTATAATGAACAACATCGTGTCCGTGAGTTTTATGGGTTACTCACTAATTTTTATTCTACTAATTATTCAATCATTCATTTGTCTTAATCACCGTCTCTCTTAGCGTAATGGGCATATTCGTGGTAAGTTAAGCTGAAATATTTTCTTACGCTTCGAACGTAAGAAACATGTGAACGTGTGGGTGTTTGTGTGTGTGGGTCTGTGGTAAAGCAACTACTTATTCTTTCAGATGGCTACTTAGTGTAATAGAGCAAGGTTCCGCAACCCAGTTTATGCGGTCAATAGTTCGACATCCGAACAAGTAAGCTTATAATGAACAACATCGTACACTACATGTAGTTTTTCAGACATAAGGCGTACAAGTTAATTTTTGAGTGAAATATAATTATTAAATCTTGAATCAGGGATCACAAAATTTTTCGAACGGCCCCCTCCTAAATCAAATTTTCGATTTTTAAGGGAATAAGATCACCATAGTGAGGTAAGTGATAATCTTAATCTTGCTACACTTTATGTAGTTGTTCAGATATAAGACGTACAAGAAAATTTTTGATTCAAAATATATTGGATCTTGGATGAAAGGATCCTTTTGAACACAAATTGAGTTTTCGTATTTGCTACGGAATAACAACATAATACTGTGGTAAGTGACAGTTTTCACAATCATTGAGACATCATGCCGTTTGTAAGAGAGAGAGAGAAAAAAAGGGAGATGATATATTTCAGTTTAACGTCCCACAAATATGCTCCTTACGCTAAAGGAGCACATGTTTAAGAAAAGTGCTGGAATACAATCTGAAAGAGAGAGCTCCGAAAAAAGAGAGTGTGATATTGCAAACAACAACTTTACTTCCTCGGAGGTCTGACCAGAGAGAGATAACCAGGAATAAGGATAACCAGGGACCAGGGATAAGAGATAAGTATACTCTATCATTCAGACGGTCAAACCACAGTACAAATGTAGTGATTGTTTTGTGTCTTTACTTGCGTACAGTCATCACTTTACTTATTTAATATAAATAAAATGAAACTGTTCATTATCTGTTTGTCTAATGTATGTGCTCTGGGATCAGGGAGGAAAGTGCAAAGATCCCGAGGAAACCTACGAGCACAGAGGTTGTACAGTACAAAGTCCATACGGTTTGAAGTGGAGTCGAATCAAGGACCATTGAGTCGTCGTATTTGCCATGGAATAAGAACATCATACGGAGTTAAGTGATAGGTTTCACAATCATTTAGACATCATTTCTCATCGTAAAAGAGAGAGACAGAGAGAGAGAGAGAGAGAGAGAGAGAGAGAGAGAAAGAAAGAAAATCTTTTAGTTTAACGTCCCACAAATATCGTCGGCGGCAATTCAAAACCTGCTATGTGCATTTTGCAGGAGAAGCGAAAAACAGTATCCTGGTTAGATTTTTCGCTTTATAAAAGTGATGTTATAAGTAATATTTGATGCTGCACGTAACTGGTACCTTCTGAAGTTACTTGAAAAGGTATCAAGTTACGTGCAGCATCAAATATTACTTATAACATCACTTTTATAAAGCCAAAAAGCTAACCAGGATACTGTTTTTCGCTTCTCCTGCAAAATGCGCATAGCAGGTTTTGAATTGCCGCCGACGATATGCTCCTTATGCTGTAAAATGGACGATATTAATGTCAAATACATATTTTTCCTGCCGCTGGTTTTTATTGATATTGGTATATTAGCATCGTATTTGCAAAATGGAAATGTATGTTTAACATATAAAGGAATTTAGATTTTTTTCTCTGGACGTAACATGTACGATCTTGAATTTATTAAATTGATATCTCCATCGTAAGTATATAAGACAAGTATAAATAAGATGAAACATGATTATTATTATTAATGAAATGAACATCAGTTTTCCAGGTGTGTTTCTTGATAAGAACGACTGTGCGAACATTGTTGATGGAAGATTAAAATTGGAAATTAACGTGTTTTGCAAAGAAAAGCTCAGAGATTTAGTTATGGTTGATTTATTTGATAGTGTGCAAACACAATCAATGTATCGATATGTAATATGGCAAGCACGTGCTGCTAACTTAGTAGAACAAAAATTGTTGGCATTTCAAAAGTTGCATTCTTTACGGGACACCCTTTACGGGACACTCTCTCCTTCAAACTTTCTCGAAAACTACACATAAGATTTTATACTAACATATCTAATTTCGATCACCTCTATGATGTTTGCCTATATTAGACAATGGTGCAAGCCTAGCAGAGGACACACGGCTTCCAAATTTCAATGTCCTCCTTCAGGCTCTTGTGCTTTATGATACAAAAGTATGGTATTCACTCGTGCTCCATAAAAAGCGTCACGAGGATTCAACGATGTTTTCTTTGTGTATGGATCATTACTTACATATTTTTGAATGGCGAATGATTTCATTTGCATTCTTGTAAGAGAATATTTGACTGTTGTTGATTGTAGAAGTTTGTATTGTGCTAGTTTTATTCTCGAAAATGTTAATACATGTCCCATTTTTTTTTTCAGTTTTGCCTCCCACGATTATTCCGGTTAGGCCCATGGTAATGATGAGAAATGAATGAAATGACGAAATGAACGGGAATCGGAAGAACTGCGAGAAAACTCCTCAAGCACAGTGTTTGTCCAACAGAAAGTCCACACGACTCGAGCTGTGATCGAATCAGGGACCCCAAAGTACTGGTTGTAAATCCTCTACCACTGAGCCACCACACTCCTCAAACCTAACATATAATAGGTTTGTACATCATGTAAATACCCCCGAAGAAATAACGATACGTCCCACCAATATGCCCTTTCTGGGTGAAAGGACACATGATTAATACAAGTGAATGACGGAAAAATAATAGGTGATAGAATGCTAATGTGAATAAACGTTATATCAGTGAGTCATCATGCATGCTGAAACCCATTGAATTTGTGAGTAGAAGAATAATACAGGTAATAAAAAGGATACATGCTCTACTAACCTCACATAATAACTAACTAACTAACTAAATAACTGTATGGCCTATGGAACCCGGAAGATCAATGCCGCATTCAAAAAAGCTCTCCACTGACTTCTATCCCTAGCTAATTGGATCCAGTTCCTACTTTGTATTCCTATCTCTGCGAGATCCATCTTAACATTGTCCTTCCATCTGCGCCTAGGTCTTCCTAATGGTCGTTTTCCGATTGGTCTTCCAGTCAAGACTTTGAAAGCGTTTCTACTTTCTTCCACTCTAGCTACATGACCCGCCCACCTAAGCCTCCTAGACTTGACAAAACTAACAATGTTGGGTAAACCATATAAATTATGTAGTTCATCGTTATGAAGTTCCCGCCATTCCCCATTCCCGTTCCTCTTGGGTCCGAATATTCGTCTCAGGATCTTGTTATCAAATACTTTCAGTCTATGTCCTCCCTTAGAGTAAGTGACCATGTTTCGCAGCCATACAGAACAGCAGGCATAATTATCGTTTTGTATATTTTAAGCTTCAAATTTCTCAACAGAATTCGCGACTACAAGAGATTTTGAACAAAATAGTAACACGCTTTTAGTCGACATTTAAATTCTTCGTGAATATGATTTTTCTCTGTTAATATTGATCCTAGATATTTGAAAGTATCCACTTTATCAAAAGTATTATTTAATATTTTAACGCATCTATAATTTGCTGTATTCCGGTTCCGACGCACTTCCATGTATTTAGTTTTCTCTGCATTTACTTCTAAACCCATGTCCTTGCAAGTGTTTAATAAGATCTCTGCATTTCTTTCTATTGTTCTTCTATCATCCCCTATTAAATTTACATCATCAGCATATGCCATAACCTGCTGAATACCGTTCAACTGTAGGCCCTGGTTGCTATCTTTGATTTTCCTTATAGCGTATTCCAGAACGAAGTTAAATAATAATGGCGACAACACATCTCCTTGTTTCAGGCCATTTTCGACGTGAAATCTCGTGGACAAAAATTTTCCTACCCGTACTTCACTTTGGGATTCATTTAAACATATCTTAATTAATCTAATTAGCTTTCTCGGTATTCCAAATTCTGTAAGAACGTTGTATAACGTTTCTCTCCTAACCGCGTCGTACGCCTTTCTAAAATCAATAAATAGTTGATGTACCGGGGTATTGTATTCCCACTTTTTTTCGAGTATTTGGCGAATGATAAATATTTGGTCGATAGTTGATCGATTTCGTCTAAATCCGCACTGATAATCTCCAATAATTCATCTGCGTATGGGGTCAGTGTTGCTAACAGCATATTTGAAAGTATTTTATAGGATGTTGACAGAAGAGAAATGCCTCGATAATTATTACAGTCAGTTTTGTCGCCTTTCTTGTGAATTGGAACAATGATTGATTCTTTCCACTCTTGTGGCAATTCTTTCTTCTTCCAGATAAGGAGAATGAGTTTGTGTATCTTGTTCCACAATTTTTCGCATCCAGCTAAAATTAATTCAGCCGGAATTTCATTTACACCCAGAAATTTGTGTTTCTTTAATTTCTTTATACTGGTTTCCACTTGTATTTGGTTGTGTTCTGGAATATACCGTTCTTCAGTGTGTATCACCTTTTCTCCACGCACACTAGTTTTTTGTTGCGTGTTAAACAAATATTCAAAGAAATCTTTCAATCTATTTAAGATGCTATCCTTATCAGTGAGAACCGTACCGTCAGATGTGTTTAATATATAAGCACGAGGTTGATAGCCTTTGTTAAATTTGTTGATTCCCTTATACATGTCCCGGATGTTTTTATGTTTACCATTATCTTCAAGTTCCTTAATTTTAGCTTTGAGAAAGTCGCATTTCTTTGTTCTAAAAGTTATGGAAGTTTCCCGACTGATATCTGCGAAATTTTGTGTAGTTATTTCATTTGGATTCTGTAGAAAACGTAATTTTGTCTGTTTTCTCTTCTCTGCTAGTTCAATGCATTCCTGGTCGAACCATGGTTTGCTCCTACTTATTTCCGCGTGTCCCAATTTTTTTTTGCTGAAATTTTAATGCTATCTCTAATTTCAATCCAGGTATCCTCAACACTAGTGCACCCCGAATCTTCTAAAGCCGAGAATCTATTCAAAATTTCAATCTGGTATTTCTCGCTTACCTGGGTCTCTTCTAATTTCTTTAAATTGAATCTCTCCGTTTTCGGACAATGAATATTACCGTTATTCAACGACAACCTCTCTCGTATTATCGCTGTTACCAGGTAGTGGTCAGTGTCACAATCAGCCCCTCTAAACGACCGGACATCAATTATGCTAGATTTCCTTCTTCTATCTACTAAAACGTGATCAATTTGATTGTGTGTTTTTCCGTCTGGTGATGTTCAAGTGTATTTATAAACGTCGCGATGTGGGAATTTTGTACTCTTCACGATTAGGTTTTTGGATGCTGCAAAGTTTACGAGTCTAACACCGCTGGTTCGATCCCAGTTCGCGCCATGTGGACTTTGTGGTGGACAAACACCGTGCTCCTGGGTTTTCTCGGGGTTGTCCCGTTCCCTCCCACTTTCTTAATTTAACCATTTCACTTATATCTCATCATCACCGTCTCCTTTAGCCGAACCGGCATAACTGGGACGTAAAGATATCATTTCATTTTTCTTTTTAGGCCAGTCACCTTTAATGAGGCTTTTATTGGTCTATCTCATACACACCATACAAATGCCTGGGTTGCTACCTATAGTAAACAACAATTTCCTGTAACAACTTTAAGCACGATGTGCCTTCACTACGAACGATTCCGGGTTCGATTCCGGGTTGAAAAATGTAACACTCTTCTCAAGACAGTAACTTTGAATGAGCTTTCTCTGGGTCTTCCTCATACACACCATGCAAATGCCTGGGGTGGTATCTAACTATCACAAAATTAAGATTTACAGCTCGAAGTGATTCTGGTTAAGGAAAGTCTAAAGAGGATTTTTCATTTCTTTTAATTTTAATAAAATGTAAAAATTCCAAACAAATGTACAACATTAAATCCAAACCTAATAGCTCTCTATCTCTCTCTCTTCCTCTGTTCAATTAGATTTTTATTTTTGACATCATTTCTATTTGATATTATGTCGTACCAATAGAAGTGTACAAAGTGATTTAACACTCAGTCTCCTTATATAAAAGTTAAAGGAGATCTCCCTCATGAATAAGCGGTTAGCGCAAGTTACTTTAGCGTGGGAGATCCAAAGTTCGATTTCGTCTCAGAACTCCTGTGATTTTGATTCAACGTTAAATAGCAATATTAGACCTACGTCTCATATAGTATCGCTGTTGTATAGGACGCTAAAATACAAATAAATACAAACGAATCATAAGTTATGGGTTGTATTTTTTCAGTGATGAACATGAACAGTAAAGTATGATAAGGTTGTAAACGTAATAAGCATTTCATTAATTAATTAATTTAATGTTTTTTAGTTTTCAAATTCAAGAGAAGCATATACTAAAAATAAATACTACTAATAAAGAATTCAAATACGATTTTTCATACAACGTAAAATATTACTTAACTAATGAATGATATATATTCAGAAATGTATAAAATTATCACTTTCACTAAAATCACTACAACGGAAAAAATAGATAATATCAGAGCATACATTTTGTACTTACATTTTCAAAACGAAAAAAGACGACAAATGATTATTGGGAATACTTCGAGAATCAGAACTCAAAATGTTAAGATCGGGAACTGAATTCTTTGAAAACAATTCACCGTTCCAAAATAAATTCTGTTATTTCTTTAATTCTTTTCAAAATGAAATGTTAGAAACTATTTTTTGTTTTAAGACTGATTATCATAGAACCAAATGGTAAGACCGAGAACTGGTTTCTTTGGAAACAAATGATTGTTCCGAGAATAGTCTATGTCGCATCACCTCTCTTAAACCTCTTTTCAAATTTCTAATGTTAGAAATCATTTTTGGTTTTAACGTTAATCGTCATAAAGTAAAATCGATAATAGATAAGAAGAATTCAATTCTGCAAGAATATATTTAATCCAATTCGATCTTTATTTTTCCGCTAGTCTTTACATAATGTACAAACCTGTTACATTTTAGGTTTGAGGAGTGTGGTTGTTTAGTGGTAGAGGGTTTACATCCAGTACTTTGGGTCCCTGATTTGATTACAGTTCGTGTCGTGTGGACTTTCTGATAAATTCAAAAATCTACAAACACAATGTTGTTCACCGCAAACGTACATTGTACTGTGATGGAACTTAAAACAGTCGCAATAGACATAAGTGTACAGCGTTTTCTTAGTTAAAAAAGACGTCCGTACCGTTTCTTCTTAGACCAACCATTCTAAATGAAGTTTCTTAATTTCTAAAAGAGAAGTATCGGAAAAGCAAAACAATCGTTGAACGTAGCACAGTGTTGTCTATTGGTTGATTGATCCACTGCACAGAATCTACCTTTGGGTCCTATTAAATTTACATCATCAGCATATGCCATAACCTGATGAATACCGTTAAACTCTAGGCCCTGATTGCTATCTTTGATTTTCCTTATAGCGTATTCCAGAAGAAAATTAAATAATAATGGGGACAACACATCTCCTTGTTTCAGGCCATTTTCGACGTGAAATCTCGTTGACAAATAATTTTCGTACGTGGACTTTACTTTGGGATTCAATTAAAGATATCTTAATTAATCGAATTTCTTTCTCGGTATTCCAAGTTCTGTAAGAACGTTTTATATTCTTTCTCTTCTAACCGAGTCATACGCCTTTCTAAAATCAATAAATAATTGATGTACCGGGGTATTGTAGTTCCACTTATTTTCGAGTATTTGGCGAATGGTAAATACAACACTCAAACACACAATTGTATTTGGTCGATAGTTGATCGATTTCGTTTACTTCCACACTAATAATCTCCAATAATTTCATCTGTGTATGAGGTCAATCTTGTTAATAGAATATTTGAAAGGATTTTATTATTTTAATAATAATAATAATAATAATAATAATAATAATAATAATAATAATAATAATGTGATGCTGTATTTTTTATTCTTTATGTTTATTATTTACGTTTTAATACCACTTTGGTCCGGTTTCGATTCTCGATGAGAGAGAGAGAGAGAGAGAGAATTGAACACTTGCTAGCATTTTAGTGTTTCGAAATGAAGAGCTTCGAACGATACATATCATATGCTACGCTACAAGGGGGCTTACCGTCAATCAATATATATAAGTGTACTCTTTGCCAGAGTGCTAAGGGGGTCCAAAATAGTTATTCAATACAAGACGAGAAGACGAAGACCATTTAATTGGGATGCTTCGATCACTGAATGTCAATGGATATGGGATAACTGTCTAAAAAAGATACCCAATGCTATTCAAAATAACTATTCAATACAAAACGAAAAGACGAAGACCAATCAATTGGGATTTTTCGATCAATGAATATCAATGGATTGTGGGTGTGGGTCGAAAACAGTTACCCAATGCTATGCAAAATAGCTATTCATTACAAAACGAAAAGACGAAGACCAATCAATTGCGAAGCTTCGATCACTGAATATCAAAGGATTTTTGATGGGGGTTAAAATAACTAACAGTCATATGCTATACTACAGGGTCCATAACGCTAGTCAATATATATATATATATATATATATATATATATATATATATATATATATATATATATATATATAAGTATACTTTTTGCCAGAGGGCTAAGTGGGTCCACAATAGCTATTCAACACTAGGCGAAAAGACGAAGACCAATCAATTGAGAAGCTTCGATCGTGATAACTGAAAGGACTATGATGAAGATCCGGTAGCCGTCCAACAGTATGAGCATAGCAACAACGGGTTCCCGGAAAGAAAATTTTCCCACGTGCTCTTCGCATGGCTGTTGAAACTTGCCTTCGAATTCTAGGAAAAAATATCGAATTCTAGGAAAACAAGAGAATTTTTTGCTGACTCAGTCGACTATGATACCTCTATTCTACTTGCGTGTTGAAGAAAAATGGGTACGATACAAGGAGATGTTACAAAAATATTTACACATTGTGCAGTAACCTACCGCAACAACATCTTAGTGGTAGTTGGTTAGAGGAGGAGGACGAGGATGACTAGGAGGATTAAATGCTAGCTATTCTTCCCGAAAATGTCTCCGAAATGCAAGGACTTTATTACGTAAATTTAAAAAAAATTACAACACTCAATGCAATGACAATTGTAGTGTTAATATATACAAGAAAATAATTCCAGGTGCCAATATAGTAGATTAAATAGCGGATGTTGTTAGGTGTACCAAGAAAAATATTTCACCACAAGTTAGGAACAGTTTTTGTACTATTAGCAAAATCCAATATACCTCTAGAGTATATAGGTAACTCACAATGTATGTATATTCTCATGCTGGCATCTGTTTCTGCCGCTGATCCAAAAGAAGAAGAGGACGCCGAGGAGAAGGAAGAGCTACCACGTAAACTAAAAGTTGTCAACAAATGGCTTGACAATAAAATATGAAAAAGCTGGCTAATATTTATTATAACCCAGTTCAACCTGCCTCATTTTCAGCTGCTACCACGTTATGGAAAACTGAAGACATCCATACTTTTACACAGGGTGCAACAGTGGGTAAAAGACCAACCGACTTATTCACTGCCTATACCAAAATGTAAACATTTCCAAAGAAATTCTTATGTAGTGTTAAATATTGACGATCAGTGGCAAGCTGATTAAAATGATATAAAGAGTCTGCAAGTTTACAACGATGCCTAGAGTCATATTTTAACAATGATTGACTTATTTAGTCGGTGTGCGTGGGCCGTGCATGTATGTACAATAACTGATGAGAAAACATTATAAAACCATTTAAGGGTATATTTGCATTTACCTATCGGAGACCCTTACGTCTACAAACAGATAAAAATATAGAGTTTATTATTCGTTCAGCTTTCCTTAGAAAAGCAAAACATTAAATTCTTCATAACACGAAACCCCAATATTAAGACAAGTGCGGTGAAACATTTTATCGATCCCTTAAGGAACGAATGTGGAACTATTATACAGCAAAGATGACTTACCGTTACATAGGTGTGCTTACTAAACTTGATAACTCATATAATTCTAGAATACATCGATATCATCCATTACCAACCCCCAGTGTCAACCCAGAAATTTTTCAATAAATTTGGAATAAATTAATAAAACCCATTTTCTCATAGTAACAATATAAAATATAAAAAAGGTAATATTGTACTCATGACTAAAACAAAACGTCGTTTCTAGTAAAGGTACAAAGAATATTGCACTGTGGAAAGATAATAAAACAGGTGAGATATAAAGAAAATAAAGTGGTTTATGTGTACGGGATTTAAATGCTGATGAAGTTGGTGCCACTACACTTTACCGATGGTACACTTTACCAAGAGGAATTACAAGGAGTGCCCTTGCCTAAACTTTATGAAATAGAAATGAAATTTAAAATTTAAAGGTAAACGTATACTTGTTCGTTGGCAGGTTTACCCTCCTTCCTTTAGCTCATAGATTCATATGTCATATTATACAACATTTAGCCGTAACGCAATACTAAAAGTTAATGTTATATTTGTTAATATAACAACAAAAAATAAATGATGAATGCTTTCAATATTATACTCAACAAGCAGGAAGCGGATATAATGTGTACAGAGGGCATCATATTAAGAAGGATATGGTATTGGTAGTTTTCTTGGGTATTTATTTCGTAGTGTATTTGCATTATTAATCATAAAATTGATATATTAAGTTTCCAATTATAAGCTGAAGCATCGATAAAATGACTTTAGGTTAGTAGAGTAAGAAATGATCAAGAAAATCATATAGAATTACATCTATCCCCAAATTAGCCAGGATACCATGTTTTGGTCATATATATTGCAGTTCTGCATCATGCTCGTTATCCATTTTATTTACAAACATTGCTACACACACTCTTATATATTGTAGGACCAAAGTTATAGGTGAAACTATCCTCCATTGGTATGTATTATAAATACATATAATAAAGAGTATGATGCTAGTGGTGTACATATTTTTTTAAAATCCGCAAGAGGAAGGGCAGCAACATTTCAAAAAGAAAAACCAAAGACCGATATTAGAATCAAAGCTATAATTTTTGGAGTTACTTAGATGAACAGCGACACATCTGATGCCGTTTAAATACAAATTCAGCCCTGCAACTTGGAGGAGGAAGAGACATTTAAAAACGATCTAAATAACCAATATCATTATGAAATTCAAAGTTTTCCGGCTCACTCAGATGATCAATAATGCTGAAGATACCGTGCCCCGCAACATGGGAAGGAAAGAGGATATATAAAACGCCTCGAAAATGACCGATATCAAAGAGCTCTTTAGTAATAATAAAAAAGTGACAGACTAACGGAGCATATTAATATTTTTCTCAATTTAACCCAGCGAAGCGGGTAATTGATGCTTGTATTATTATTATTATTTTTATTATTATTATTATTATTATTAATAATAATAATAATAATCATGATTGACAATTATGCTGTGATTTTGAAGGTTTATTATTATAATTCTAATTATTATTATTATTTGAATACTTTTGAACTTGCACGGCGAAGTTACTGAATAATAATTTTTTCTTTCTGTAAATTTTCCTGTACTGTATGCTTTTCCTTTATTAGTGGGCACTAATTTCTCTCTATGTCGTCGAATAAATGAATTTCGTTGTGCACTTAGGTGCAAAAAACCTTACAAGCTGGTACGTTAAAAAGATCAAGGCTAAAGTAAGTAATATTTTGCTTGTAGTTTTTAGCTGGCATGATAGTGTAGGGGTAACATAGTGGACTTACGAATAATACTGCTATATAACATAGGTTCAAATCCTGTTCACGCCAGGTGTTTTTTCACAAAGTGATTGTGAAGAATCAACTTTTCACACTAGACGAGCAATACTTAAAAGTGTGGAAGCAAATACTTCTATCATGAAAGAAGACTTACGCATGTTTTCTGCGAAAGAGGAAGGAAGTTACCAAGACATTCGAAACGCTTGACTGATGTACAGTATACATTGTGTCTGCTATCGTTCTCAGAAAAATCATTACACATTTTGCTGATCAAAGTTTGGGTAAAGCAAATGATGGTGTAGTGGTAAAGTGCCAGACTTACAAATGGAAAATCACAGTTCGATTCCCCATGGGTTAATACTTTTTTGTATAAAATAATGGCTGCAAACAGAGGTTCATCTGCTGTTGGAGAACTTACAAGGCATGTCTGGCAGAATTCAAGTTAACAGTATGTGCGCTCTTCATCATACTCCAATAGTAATGATAAGTATGTTTCATTAGAATTTTCGTCTCTTTCTCTCTCTGTGTCTCTCATAGTTTACGTTTCCCTATTCTGTCTTGGCATCTTTCACTTCTTCTCTTCTCTCTCACTCACACCCGCACTTCATGAAAATGTGCGTGTCCCAATGTTAAAACGGAGCAGGAGACGATAGACCTGGTGTGGAAAATCTAATTAACAGGCAAATTCAATGTCCAGATGTTTCATGCTTTAGGCATAACATCTCCCGTCCTGGTCATCTCTGAAAGAAATATTTTTAAATGGAAGGGAAAAAGTAAAAAAAATATCATCTGGGTTTCCGAGTCTCAGTCGAATTACCGGATCATTTCGGGTTTGAATCCTTGTCCCATTGGTGGTCAATAAGCTAACAAAAAGCATCCGACTGACACCTTTTTACGTTTGGCCCTAGCGTGTTCATTCCACCTGTGCAAATTACAAAGTTGTATCCGCAATAGATGAAATCGATGCTAGATGTTGGGAGCAGATAAATGTTTGGAAAAGACTAGAAAATGGCAACCTCTTTCGTATTTCAGAAACAAAATTTTATTTTTCTTACATAGGTAGTTCAACACAAAATTTGTCACCATCCTACAATTCAATGTGTTACATTCACGTTGAAATTTCAAAAACGCAAGGTCTCCTACATCTATAAGAAAAATCCAATTGTTCTTTTGAACATTTGTAACTTTACCTCATGATAACTTTTGGACTTTTAATATAGGGTATTCCATAAAAATTACACTAAAACACTCATCCGATTTTTCTTTCTGTGTCTTTTCGTTACTTTTTCTTTCTTCTTTTAGTTCAGTTTGTATTAGTAGTCTGGAATAGAAGATATTAGCTACGGTACCTACTGGGTGTATTAGAATGCATTTTGGATCTGTACGTATAATGAACACTACAGGATTCGCAACCGATGGAGGCGGAAACAATGCATGTGTGTGAAGCTTTTGACATTATCTTAGATGTTCCTCGGACATCTACACTTCTACTGGATATTTAGCATTACTTTGTGAAAACGACTTAATGAATGTTATAAGCATTAACTATATATCCGTAGATTTCTGAAAAATGTATAACAACACATGTTATTTCTACATTACTGTTGGATATCTGTAAACGGAACTTTCTAATATTAAGTTCTTTTCTTACTAGGTAAAAATTCCACACTTTTTCATTTCTAAGTCATCTTTTTCTTCTCCTCTTCTCTCTCTCTCTCTCTCTCTCTCTCTGCCTGTTTTATGAACCTTTGTGTGATAAACAGTCATTGCTTTCAATTTCAGTTTGTGTGTGTGTGTGTGTCAGTCTCTCTACTTCAACTTATGAATTTTGTATCTTCTTGTTCTTGTTCAATTTTTTTCAATACTAATACATGTCTAGTTTGAAATTAGAATTGTGTTCATTTTGTTAAGTAACTTAATATGGGAGGAGAGAGGAGGTATCTTTACCAGACACGATTATGGGATAAGAAGGTTTATATTGAGTGATATAGCTCCATGTCGTTAGCTGTTTCAATTTTTTAGATGCGGAGTGTTTAAGGTTATAAACGTTATGCACTAGTGTACGTCTTAACTATATCCATACGTACCACACTACTGTTAAGTGTATGTACAAATGTCTTAATCTCGGTGTTTACAACTACTTTTGTTAAATTATTTCACACGTTTTAATACATTTTAAATATTCTGATACTTTTGTACATGGGTATTTTTTCACAACCAGAGCTAGGGGCAGTGAACTACTATTGCATTTTATCATATTATGTTTAAATGTATAAACAAATCATAAATTTAAGGTATTTACATACATTAAATCAACATTTGTTGAACAGTGTAATTAAAAGTCTCAAGTTCAAGTTGTACGCCATGAAATGTAGTAAGTTTACGTTCGATCCAAATTCCGATTAAATATATTTGTTCTAGAGATAGAATAAAAACAATAGCTTTGCATCATCACGAGATACAGTAAAATTAAATTATAGAAAAGGATGAATTAAATTATGGAAAAGGAATTTTTAGAAAAGGATGGTGAAATAAAAGTTGTCCAGAGAACAGAGTTCCAGTGTACCAAGAAGCAAAGTAAATGAAAGGAAATAATTCCCTAACTTGCTTAAGGAGATGTTGAAAATGACCACCATTCATCTCTTGAATGACCACATGAATGTTAATTATCATAATTTGAGTGTTCGGACACGTTTCGCAATGTATTTTGCCTTGTTCAAAACAGAGCTTTCTGACGCCATTTCCTGATTAATCATTGCATTGCAGTCTATGCTGGTACTTTGACACCATGAAATTCATCAGCAAATTACTGACCATACTGTTTCCGCGAATTTGTTTTTAGCTATCCTTCCAAACTCTCTGGCGCACTGTGAGTACCATCTTCACTGTGAGTACCACTGCTCAACTCAAACTGACACAGTCCGCACTAAATCTAAACCTGTGGTGTGTGTACACTTGCTGTTAGCGTTACATGATGTTGTTCCATTCATACGTTCACGTCTAATCGTATCCACTCGTCTAGGCTAATTTTATTTGCCCCAGTTTATTAGATATAAGGATTTAATATTAAATATATTGTTTGTGTGATGATGTAGTTTCATAAGAAGTTATTTACCATCATCAAACGTCATTATGTTATGTGTGCGATACTTGTTCAAAATAATATATCTAATAATACTCATCAACTTTTGATACCGTAAATTCACTTATGGGATAGAATATTAAGTAAACATTTGTATTTTAAATCATAGTATATGCTAAGTTACCGGGTTTAGGAGTAATGAGAAAAATCAATTAAAACAACCATGTGTAATTTATACGTAAAACATGTAAAAAAAATATTGTTTGTAAAAGTTTATTCCATAACATAATAACCCCGAATACTCTAGCGAGTGAGGTACTAAGTATAATAGCTGTAAGATAAACAAGTGTACAGTTGTTCCATGTTCCTATACCGGAATATTGTTTTTTTGTAAAGCAATGATAAAAGAACTGGGAAAAATATTTTTTCTATTTAAAAGAATGTGAAATGATTTACCTGAGCTCTGACAATTAATATCGAATTAAGAACCAGATGCTGGATGACAAATCCTAGACCATTAAGCTGTGCTAACTTTGTAACTAACATAAGCATTTCTCAGGATATATTAAGAACGCAAGAACGCAACATGAACCTTTAAAAAAGCAAGGTTATAATCGAAAAAAGAGCAAATATAATGGAATAATTACTTTTATATTTCAAATAACCTGATTATAGAGTTAGTGTAGTTTGTTTCAACGGCAAAATTGTTGTACTTAAAACGAAATACTGCTAGAAAGGTATTAATCTATTTACTTGTCTTACATACATAACACATATTCAATCTGCTAAAATTTAATGAGGAAAACATTAGTAACGTCCTACCAAAGTATCGTATCAAGTATATTGAGACGTTTAAGCTGAGGACACAATATCATCTGAAAATAAATTTTAATAATCGTTTAAAAAAAACTTATGTACAAAATGACTGTTAGTTGATTCAATTTTGTAAACTGATCTTGCATTGTTTGCACTCTATACTGCAAGCTCACAACACAGTTCTTTCTACTGAAAACTAAATGTAAGTAGCATGCAACACAAACACACAATTGTTGTATATCTTTTACTTACTGTATAATCGTTTTTTATCATTGAGCTCCGATTTAACAAACTCATAAAAGAACTTATTGCAAAAGGGTGTGTATCATTCAAGAATTGTGTACAAAAGTTAGGCAACAAACACATAATATATGATAAGATGCGACGCATTACCTTCAATTGCTGTCAAAATTAAATGGAAGTTCCAATTCCAATGAAGAATCCGCTACTAATTAACTGTTAAAGCACACGTTGTTAGTTGTAAATCGCACTTGAAAAAACTGTATATTACTTAAACGAATAACTAAATATTCAGAAATAAAATGTTGTGTTTTCTTCACACAAAGGTTTTGCTAATATCAAGTATATTTCCGTCAGCGCTCGTACGCTTTACAATATTCAGGCTTTATTTTTTACCTTAAATAATATTTGCTTTATGTTGATTATTTTCTTTATACAGTATTTGTCTCTTGTCTAAAGACCGTCTCAGTTCTCCTAGTAAACGTATAATACCTTACACAGTCATTGCTAAATTCAATCATTAAGGATAAATTTATTTTGGTAATATAACTATGTATATTGTTGATTAATGTTTTAATGCGAGGACAGAAGATAGCAAAAAAACAATGTTGCTTACGACCATTATTTAAAGCACACTTGAATGTGTTATATATTTTAAATATTATTTTAGGATTAAGTTTTATAAATATTAAAAACTTACGAAAATAATTCACCATATGTTTCACTCTGATTGATGGCGCAGAATGCTACAGCAACTGGTAATCGTATGTTTTCTTGTGAATCAATATGTTCCAGAACATAACTCGTTGCTTTGTAGTAATACATATTCCATAGGAAAAGAGAGATGTATACAGCAAATGCAACAAATACGATCCACACCAGAATCCACAAGGACCTTTCAATAAATTAAAACGATTAAAGTAAAAATAAACTTATTGTTGCAAAGTACTGAATACAATACAGCTTTACCATTAAAATATAATAAAAAAACTAAATAACGATTAATTATATGTTTATCTTTAATTAATAACAATTAGAATTAAATGAACACTTAATATAGTACAACAAGAAAATTTTTAAAAAATCTAATAATCTGGCAGAGTCGGTTTGTAGTTCTTAAAATAAGAAAAACCCTTTTTTTAAAAATGAAAAAAAAAACTTCAGATATGATAATGTTTAACTGGTGACTGTTTGCATACCCAAATATAAAGTAGAAGTATAACTTTTGTAGTGGAAGGTTTTGTTAATACTTCTAAATTTGAATAGTGTTACTTCTATATATAATGCGCACAGATATAACACACTCAAAGACAACAGCAGACACTTTTTCGCATTAGTTTTAAGAAATTTGGAACTATAAAACATTGCTATTCTACAAATAAATTGAACAAAATTTTCAAACAGAAAAGATTTGTTAAATGTATGGTTTAAAATTAAAAGTCTATAAAATTTATTACAATTAGTTTTACGCTGCTTCTAATATTATAGTGATGTTTTTCAAAACTATTATTATACCTAGGTGTTCTCCGGATTAAACTAAATTTTTTACATTATGAATTACAACTTTATATAATTTATAATATAAATTTCTTACCTCCTCGTCGAAAATGGTGGATATATTTACACAAAGAAATGATACTTCTCATTAAAGCATTTACGTTTTGACTTCCGGAGAATATATACCGCATTTCGTTATCCAATTTTAATTTAATTGATACGAAAGGCAATGTTTTGGCACTCTGCAATCTTCCTAGTTTTGTTACTCAATTTTCTAAAGCAGGAAGTTGATAATACTGTTCAATGGTGCACAGTCACATTGTTGACAATGTTTTCATGCCCGAGAAAGCCTGTTCCTTTGGATTGTCAACATGTCTCTGTATATGTGTCTTTATATATGATAAGATGTATGTTTATATATGTGTATCTTTTTCAACATGTATCAATGTATATATATATTAGCGACATAATTTTGGAACTCCTAGAGCAGCTTTAATCAATCGTACTACATATGTTACTTACACTCTGGATAGAAGTACTGTCCAGATCGCTCCATAGCACACCGGGAGTGGGAGAAGTATGCATATAAAAATTGCAAACGACCGATATTAGTGCCGAATCCATTATTTTCGGAGCCCATGAGCATATTGGTGACAGTTTACGGATCCCTTAAGTCCAAGTTGAGGTTAAGACTCCCCGCCCAAGAGGCGATAAGAGGTGTCACATACAAACGTGATCGATAACGAACGATATTAGTGTCGATTTCGTAATTTTTGGAGTCACTCAATGAAAAATGATACGATAATGTGAGGAGAAATTTAGTGACATCCAATATTAATTGGAAATCAATATTTATGTAGATGCCATAGCTTCAGGTATACCTAAGTTGATTGGTGAGAGCTTAAATGCTCTCTAAGTTCGTGGTATGTTGCTAGTTAGGGCAGGACACATACTTGCACTCCTAATGGAAGCGGAAGGCGAGAGAATACATAATCAAAAACCACAAATATTAATGTCGAACCATTAGTTGTTAGTATCACTAAGATAATTTTTGTGGTATTTTTGAGGCCATTTTAGTCCAACTTCACCACAGAGTTGGCGAGACTACCGAAGTCAGTCTAGAATGATTTGGCAGCAGATATAAATATGTTTTTAAGAAAAAGAATATAAGTATTATATCCAAATCATAGTTTCAGAGGTTCCTTAAATAAAGTTGACGTTCGAGAGACCATTTAAGTTCAAGTTAATTAAAAGTCATCGTTCGAACTAGAGGTGAGGTTATATTGTGATATATAAAATAATTGAAAATGATGAATATTATAGTCAGATCATCAGTTTTTACGTTGCTAAGATCATATATGACAGTTGAGATGCTGAAAATGCAGCTACACTCCAGACGTGGGAAGACCCCTTATGCCCTTCTAGGCTTAGTCCAAGGCAGATACAAAAATGATAAACAGGAACGATATTAACGTCTAGTGCATAGTGTCTGATGTTCCTTACGTAAATATGAATCTCCAGGGGCCATTGAAGTTCAAGTTTACAGGCATCCTTCATTAGACCCTGGAGAAGGGATGAAATTATGGAATGTACAAATAATTGGAAATGGACGATATTAATGTATAATACGTAATTTGAATGGTAGCTTCGATCACTTTTAAGTTCCTTTTCAGCAAACGATTAATATAAATCTATATTTCAAGGGAAAATAGCAATTTCAGACTTGTTCACTTTTAGAGCTTATAGAATTTTGTATTCAATTATGAGTTTTCTTATCAATTGTGCTTATTCGTGTGGACTTCCATTCTCTTTTCCGCCTTTTACAGTTGAATCTTTTAGCCTAAAATTATTTACTGAAAATATTAACTATTCAATGAAATAGAATAGAAAGTTTGAAAACTAAAATTAAGCAATGTTGATTTATCACTAAATGGGATAGTCTGCAGAGATCTGCCACTTTTTAACAATATTGTCCGAGAGTAGCAATGGTAAGTTATTCCACATTAACAACGCACTTGCATTCATGGAGAAAACTTCATGATGTGATTCATGGAGTAAAAATAAACAAAACCCGCAAATGAATATGTATAGAGTTATTCTATGTCTTCTACCTAATTACACATCAAATATATGAAATTTCAAATATTTATTATGAGCAAATTCAAGATAAAAAGACCCTGATTGACTCAAATGGTCACATTCATGAAATGCATTTTACTAAGGAAAACAATTTTTTCCTAAAATACCTTAAAAACAACTGATTTCAAAAATATATAAGCAGTCCTGAAAGGCAAACTGCGATATGGAGCATTATCCTATCAATGCTTTGAGTAAACTAAATTAATAAAAACGGATTATATTGGACAAGCAAAGTATTCTTATCAATGATCTTTGAATAAAATAAAATAAAGAGAGAATGAACCATATTTATTTTAGAAGCTAGGAAGGAGCTAGGATATTGCTCCTAGCAAGTAGAGCTAGGAAATTGCCGCTACTTGGGTTCAAATCCTGTCATGGTAATAAGTATTTTTTTTGATGGGAAGATAATGTTTATGTAATAGGTATTGTAAATATGTTATTCATTTATTATTGCTATTATTATTATTATTATTATTATTATTATTATTACCACAATAGAAAGAAAAAGTAACACAAACGAAGGTATTCATAGGAACAGAAAAGATATTGAGTATGTCAGATATTTCTTAGGTTTACACATGAACGAAATAATAATATTACGTTTATGGATTTACAGATAGAATTATCATTTTATGACAACAAGAAATGGAATATAAAGATTTATTAGCAGATAACAGTAATGCATTTTGTTTCGCCCTTCTTCTAAGTAGAAAGGTGACATTTTAAATAGGATCATTCTCGTGACAAGGGAACCGTATTGTAAGTTCGATCACTATTTGCAATTTGTGCAAAGCTAGGAACAATTCCTTGGAACTTATTTTTGATCCCTACAACAGCAGTAAGGACGTATTTATCAGTAAGAACGACTTACGTGTTCATAAATTCTTGTCCAAACACGTTACTTGCCAGACGGTTACGAAGCTTGATATGGATTACGTAATTTTGTGTTATTGGCATTTCAAGTGGAAAGGAAGTTAGCTTAACCCAGAAAAATTGAAAATTTTTCATGTTATTATTCATCAGAAGTACAAGTCTTGTAGATTATAAAAATTTCGTGAAATGCCACAGCCGGAATGGAACTCGCATCCCAAACATTATGAAACTAACTCTTAAGACGCTACTCTAAATCATTGCTATTCTGAGAGAAGGAAAAATGGAGCTGCTGTAAATAAGGAGTTAGACAATTTTATGATTCCAGTGTAATAATTCTGAAACTTTCTGATTTCAGTCATGATAAAATAGTAAATTATTATGCAGAAAGAATACTCCAGAGAAGTAAACTTTAAATTCACAACTCATATGTATGGAGGACCTGCCATATGCTATCGCCTTGGGGCCAGATGTTTCACGGCACATAATTGGACAGATACTTTTATTGATTGGAATCTGGTGTTTCAGGGTACTGGATGATTTTTTTAAGTTAATTAAGTTAACGAACCTTCCTCAGTACCTTGAGTTCATACTTTGACGCGTTTTAATTACTTTTACAGTTTCTGCACTATCTTTCTAAGAACAGAGGCAAAAACACAGAAACATGGAGGACAGTAAAACTCATCAACACTTTTCGCGCGGTCTTCCCTTGCTGAAGTAAAACAATAAAATATGGTGAATATGTAGTTTTTGGTCATCCATTTTCTATGTGGAGTCACATGAAGTTTTAGTGGGTCAGTGGGTCTAATTGATCGGGTTTTCTAAGTGGGTCATTGGGTCAACAGCATGTGACCTACTGCGACCATCATCCATCGTGACCCACTTGGACCCCTCAGGCACCGTGAACCACCACTCATTATGACACACTTTGACCCACCGACCCTCTCTGGTCACTGCATTGACGGGACAAAACACCATTGAACCACAAAATTACTCCACCAAAATATGTTAAATCGCCTACATACGTTAGCATGAAGGTGAGTCTAAAAACACTAAAAAGTAATGAAACAGTATCCACCAACCTTACGATTACTAGGCGGGTGTTCTTCCGACTTCGCCACGGTGGCGATGAAGGAGACGTCGCTTGTAAAGTTATAAATCGTTGAGATCTTTTTAATTTAGTCAATCAGAGTGCTCTTTTAACCGTTCATATGAGACGATAAACTGTTTGGGATAAGAAGTAATGCGTTCGCCATGTAATTTTATAAGGAAACGACGCACGTCTATTTACTTTATTTTATAGTTCTCTCATACTCACTTTCTAATGATCGACGACAGTGCTACCTACCGTTTCCCTCGGGTGCTGGCTTCCGAAGAATTTCCTAAGAAAACAGCTGATAACAATTCTGGTACAGGCTCATGGTCTGTGCAGGAGCAGATTGACGACATTGAAATACAACAAGTGATTTGACATGAGCAACGTTGGTGCTTTTGAGACTCAGGTTGGATTATACTTACTTTTGCCTATGCATCCGTATACATATACGCGACTGGCAAGCCGATTGCTCGCAGGGATTCATACACACATAAATGAAAACGATACTATTTCCTTAGATGAATTCTTATTTATTAAATAGGCATATATGTGGATACGAAGTAGAAAAAGAAATACTAACAACACACAAAATTTTCACTTTACAAAGGTTGAAAGCTCAGTCAAAAGAATTTGCACTCACGCAATTGAATAAACGAAATATTAAAAAATAAGACACTTAATATTGCATAATGGACGTAGATATGCACACACTATATAAAAACACTAGAAACATAGCCCTTCTATTCGATATCACTTCCACTATAAACTTATTATTCGCACTATGAGACTTTCACTGCGTAATTAGGCCAAGGGAGATAAGGAGATACAGGAAACACGAATCCTTAACGAGATTTCTTGACTCCAAAGAAATGCTGTGCTCTAAAAGATGGTTGTTCACTTTTTCGTTTTAAACCAAAATAAGACTCCTATCACATATTTAATTATTCAGCGTGCTCGTCTTATGTTACCATATTGAGAAAACGTTCCGGAAAACTTCTTCGTTCCTGCTTGCTCTGATAACTTCGGTTTACTTCCCGCTTCTATCAACACTTGGAACCTCCCGTTCACTATACTAAGGGTTGGTAGTGCGTTATACAAAATAATGAAGAAGTGTCAACGTTTTCTGCATCCTAACACAACACAAATATGACGATGGGATAATGGAGAGCACTAGCAACACATGTTTTGGTCCTGTGTGAACAAAACTTGAGAATGATAGTTACACAAGTGTTGCAGTCTGAACTGGTAGATTTCTCCTATGACTGTTAGATTTTTTTTACACTACTATATACACGAAATAGTTCAATGGAAAGGACCGAACGTTGGTAATTGTGTGAATGAGTCATTTCACCTACGACTCCTACAAGCCATGAACACTGTTCTCACGGTAGGAAGGATGACGCAATATGAGAGCATGAGAACACAACAGACGACGAGAATTCGTTCACACACTATATCAACTTCAGGTTCAAAAGTATTCCCAAAATTAATAAATGTCGTTATGAAGAAAGTATATATGGAACAGTCATAGTAACGAAAACCATAAGTTCGTAACTATTTTTAGAGAAAGAAAAAGATGAGTTTGGTAGTACAAAGCACTTTGTCCAGACGATAAGCGTTGTATTGGAAAACAACAAGTCCTTTGTTCTACCGTGAGAAATGATAAAAGCAACTGAGAAACACCTGCAGAAAGAGTTGAGTTTCTTGCCAGCAGGAAAAAGAGCTTTACTTTTCTATGAGTAAAATGATGATTTCGTTTCGTGAATAAAAGTTAAAAAAGAAATACACTGTTCGTCCGAAAACGTCATCTTGTGGCCAGGCTGACGGTCAAAACTTGGCGATCCGCAAGGGAACAACACATTGCGAGTAAGCGAAGTAATGTGTTGAGAATTTTGGATAAGCACATATGGGAAAATAAATTTGGAGATTTATAGCTTCTTTTCAAAATATGGGGTTGGCAACACTATTCTTGATTCACTGTGTGTGGAGGATTAAGGGGGAAAACACTCTTTTCGTTGAACACTATTCGCAGCGAATAATTAAAATAATATAGATTTCTCACTATGAATCACTAGAGCTAATTATTTTGTTTGAAACACTGTTGATGCAGATGGATGGCTATCAGCTGATTCAAGATTCAATATCCAGATGTCTTCTTTCTTCTCTCTTCGGCGATGAGAGTTCCAATTCGTAAAATCCAGTTTTCTTGACAATTGGGGTTATGGGGTGCGAAGACAGTTATAACACGTGAATGAAAGTCTATTTTTTCTACACTGAGAATAAATATTCTCACTTCACTGTGAACATTTACTTTAAAACAAGCTTTGGTATACTCACTATTCGTCTGAGATGTGTATAACACTTTGGGCTAACTGATTACATGAAAACAAATTTTCACCTCTATGTGTGAAAATGTTTATAGCGCTAAATAGTTTTGTTTCTATTTATTTATTTTTATTTATATATTCTTAGTGATTTAGCTTTTTTAAGAAAGGTATTCATTCTTGAATGGCTAAAATGTTTGAATGGAAATTGACAAATACAGATAAAATGTAAAATATAAAGCACTAAATATTTTCAAAATACTGGAGTATGTCGAGTAAATATGTTAACTTCAAAGAGAATATAATAAAATCGATTTATTAATCTGATTATGAATAATTGGTAGAATATAGGTAGAATACACCTGTAAACGGACGTTAGTTCGTAACATTCTTGAGGGTTTAGACTAATAAACATTCGTGATAATAATTTTGTGTGAACTTCAAGAACGCAAAATCTTGCATACTGATGAACAGAAATTTAAATTCCCAAATATGGGTAAAATACACATATATACTTCCAACAAAGAAGAATTCTTTCAAAAAACATTTACGAGTTATCCCTTCATCCAAGTGTATCCGAAACACTGTACGAATTCGCATGCCAGTACACATATATCTTGTTGAATCATTTTAACTAATCTCATCCATTAACTGACGAAGATGCCAGGTTCCATCTAAACAGTTCTTTGGTTTTATTAAAGTAAAACTGGTTAACCATTACCGAAACATGCGTGGAAAAGAATATTCATTAGTCTTTATGTGGTAACGAGATGTTACACAAGACGTCCAAAGGACATGATCATGTCCAAAACAAAATATAAGAACGTAAAAGGACCCTAATCTTGAATACTTCCCAAGAAATTCTTGAAGTCTAACTCCTAATGCGTATAATAAGATAGGAAAATTTGGTAACACCAAATCAACAATGCATGACAACAATGTATAGGCATATTTATAAATGTAATCATTTCTCATGATGCAAAATTCCATCGTAACCCAACGCCTAGCCTTGGCGTAATGGATGCTCATCGGCACTTCCATAATGTCCACAAAGTCTGCAATAGTATATATCAAAATGTTCGCTTAATGACACATGTATATTTACCACAACATTCACATATTCGCCATCTCGAAATGTGACTTAACATATGCCTAAAATACAATCCTATTAGCAATTCATTGCAATGATCATGCATAGAAGAATATGGCACGTAATTCCTTAAGATGTCAAGATAAAGACACAAGATATAAACATTCCTGAAATATTCATTATCAACGAAAATAAAACGCTGTAAGTTGAAACGCTGAAATAATATAAAGACTTTAAAAGTATTTCTGCGATGAAATTTTTAACTTTTCAGTTTTAAATCCAAACAAACGGTTAACAACAAGGATATTAACGTTGATATTATTTCAACGTTGATATCATTAACGTTGATATTTTCAATTTTGGCATCGACAAAAACTAATGGAAATCAGTTGGCATGGTATGAATAATTAGACCTTAAAATTGTATGCGTTCTTGTTTCAGTAAATAGAAGAAAGTTACAATTACTGAAATACAATAAAAGAAATATTTAAAATATATCACAACACATACTAACATAGTCTTAAAATGCATGAGGCAAAATATCAATACACAAATATCTCACAAAATCAAAATATCAGTTATACAGAAATACTTTAGATTCTTCGTAGAAATCTGTTGAAGTAGCATTAATACATATCATAAATTCACAAATGTTGACATATTCATCAAGCATAAAATACATTATAATAGTAATACAATGAAACATCATTAAATTTTAATATTCGATGTACACAGAAGCATGTGCCTAAAATACAGGATATGAATACACAAGTTACAATGGAATTTCAATGTGTGCATAAAGAAGGAGTAAATTTCCAATAATTACCGAATGATGGGTTAATTACTGGGGTGTCGAAGTATTTTATGTTTCACCACGCCATGTCTACCTAGAATGTAGCTTGGAAAATAAATTTAATCATCCCTTAATAATATACCCAGGAAATTCTTCCGGAAGAATCGGTCGCATCAAGATGCTAAAGAAGCAAAAAGAAATGTTAATAAGAAGCACAAATAGTTTGTATAGATTCCAAAAGAAATGTTTGGCTACAGTAATTACCGCAACCGAAAGATACGACCGCATTTCTTAAATATACGTCTTCTTGTGTTTCCTATGACAAGGAAAAAACTACATAAAATCTTAATGTAAAGTATTTTGAGACTTAACAGTCTACACTGTTCGACAGATCTCGATATAAATATCAATGTACCATATCAGACACATTTGCACCACATTCTGCAAACACACTTAATCATATTAAAAGTCAAAACTTAATAATCAGTCTGCTGAATCTGGCTTTTCTTCAAAATAGACCTGTGGTAAGATAAGTATTAACGTAAAGTTTAAAAATTCTACAAATACACTAAATTATACTTAAGTAACTTAAAAGCGAAAACTGAACATTAAATCTAGTTTTCCTGAAAGTCAGAGTCTCGTTCGTGACGATAATTTCATCGTTCATATTTCGTTCATCGTTTCGGTGATTTTTCTCATTATCACCATCACAAAATTGTCTATTGTTTTTATTTTACGGTAATCATTCCTTTTATCCTTAGAATTACCATTACGTGGTTTTGCTCATTTGTTGTAATTCTGAGGGTTACGATTCCGATTTTGCTCATGGTTAGTGTTCTGAGAACGTGATTGTCGATCGTTGCTGTCACGATCATTTGCATGTCACCTGTTCCAATTACCGCCTTTGGGGCATTGATATTATTAACTTTCTGATTATAATACCTATTCTGATTATTATTACCATAACCGAAAAATCCGAAGTTTGATTTTGTCTATTGCTAGAATTGTTACCCTGTGTATGTTTTTCCTCTCTTTTTTGCTGGAAATATGTTTCTCATTTCTGAATGAACCCAGAAATTCCCTAATATTAGTACAAGACTGTAAATAAAGTTCTGTACGAAATCTCTGAGGCAACATATGTATGATGTCTGTTAATATCAAGTTCTCTGGTAATTCCGTTGTCAGTTCTCTGAGTTTGTTAAACTGATCTAAAGCAGAAGCATGTACTGAGTCGTGAGTCTTAGGATTGAATCGGGTTGCTTTACAAGCTGTCAGCCTGTGCTATATCGTTGCGCTTCCAGGGAAAGATTCAATTAGCGCTTTTTTGACCTCTACTAAAGTCTTAAATTCCTCATTACGTGTGTAGTACCAGCTTACGGCTACACCCTCCAATCCATGAGGTATGGCTTGCACTAAGGCGTTTTCTGACAATTTAGCAACTTCTACAGATAATGCTAACTTGCGCAGGTATGTATGTACTGACCCAGTAGCAGGATCACCTTTAAACTTAGATAAATACGCAAAAATTTTCGGTGTGAGGTGTTTTTTTCAATTTAACTATTCCCATTTTTCTATGTCTAGTTTCCCCATTAATACGTCTAAAGTTTCTATTGGCATTGACCTTAACATGTGTTTCGTCGCTACTGCTAACTTCACTATGTTAATAATATAGAGTAATAACCGCATGCACATGATTGACGATAGTTCCTGTTGGTTCCTTCGCGATTGTCCGCGACGAATCGAAGGAGCACGGACCAAAACGAAGTCCTCACTGGTAGGCGGTGGTAACTTCAACACCCCAACGCGAGATACCTGTTTTGACTTGACGAAACCTAGCAGGCAGTGGGACACTAGCGGGAATCTTCGAGTCCTCTCTATATTGACGATCGACGTTTACCCGCAAGTGGGCCACTAGGTGTTGGCGACATTTACGGCATGCGGTATTTCCATGTTTCATATAGCCTCACCGCTGAAAGGGACGTTAAACTCAAAATCAACTAAACTCAAGTGAACAAAAAATACAGTGCTTTGCATCATATATCCATATATAGTTACCATGCGCTTTATAATAATTGCTGAAGCTTGTTTATTATGTGGGCAACTTAAAGCACAGGGCAATCAACCCATAAAATTGTGAGAAAAATTAACATGAAATTTGTAATTTAAGCTTCTATATGTTGCTCTACGTACCTTGAATTGTGACATTCAAATTTCGTCCGTTTTTCCACTAAACAGTATCGATAATTCAACAAAGAAATAATTAGACCATGATAATTTAATTGGAATTCATTGTAATTTTGCCCATGTCAAAAACTTTACCATGTTGTATTGTAAAGGTCAGATCCATCATTAGAGTAGCAGTCAGTGCTTGATGGATTGACCCTAGAATTTAAACTCCGATTAGGTAGAATTTGACAATCTGGTTTTATTACAAGTATAAACTCTTTAGTCGGTAGAAAAGAGGACGTGGTTCATGTGTCAGAGTTGATGACGATATGTTTTGGTGGGTCAGTGGTTCATGGTGGGTGATGGTTCGGAGTGGGTTATGGTAGGTAGTACGTTAGAGAGGGCCAAGGTGGGTGATGGATCATGGTTCAGAGTGGGTCATGGGAAGTTTACATTGACCCACACCATCTCTGATCAAATCTCTAACACCAAATCAAACAAAAAATATTAGTACACAAAAAGATCAAGATCTTAGCTATTCATGACAAACTATTCCATGATCCGAATAACTCTAGTATATCCACAAAACATATTTGGTCAAATTTTACCGAAATACGTCATGACTTTTCTGAAAACGTGATACTTTAAATATTGTTAATACACGAAGTTCATACCTCAACACTTATTCACTTATTCTCTTATGATCATCACAACCGTTAGGGTACTTCCTGTAGATAAAGAAAGGTGAAATATAGTATCCAGACTTGGTGTAGCGTGCAAGTAAACAAATGAAAATGAAACTTATAATATTTCCCTCCTCCAAACCCCCTAAAGTGGAGTGTGTTGATTATTCGACAAAAAGGCTTGAAATTCAATAAGAAAATTCATAAAGTATAAAATAAGTAGCCAAGTCTCGACTTTGTAATAATAATAATAATAATAATAATAATAATAATAATAATAATAATAATAATAAAAGAATAACATAATTACATAATCTCGGCACTAGAAATTATATATATTCGTGTATCATTGTCAGATTTCTCAATATTGTGCTCTTAATTAATTTGTCGTGTATGGGAAGGGGCATAGAGGCGTAACTAAGGACCTCGCAAACCTTGGTGTGAGGGAGATTCCAAGATATTCAGATATCCTCTGATCATATTGCCGATACAGATAGGACATCACGAGACATGGCATACATGTAACGAAAATTCAAGCCAATTGCCGTCAGCCCTCGTGGTCGAGTGTTCTAGGGCAAGATTCTAGTAATGAAAATAGTGTTGGCGTGGGTTCAAACCTTGCCCAAGGATTTTTTAAATTTTCGTAACACTTTTTTCATTAAAAATAGTTTGCAGGTTTACTATACGGATCCTTATTATTATTATTATTATTAATAATAAATATTATAATAATAATAGGACTAGGAGGAGGAACGGGATAGGAGCCACGTAGGGGGGGTTAGTTTCTGTTCTCTTGCTCAATTTTTTCTGTACATTTCACATGACCAACTTCAAACAGCTGGCTAGAGTAGCGCAGAATACCAAAACTTTTGGGATTCGCGTAAATGCTGCCACCTTTCCCTCTTTGGAAATTAGAAGTTACGATGAGGAAGAATAGTAGTAATGTAAATCGGAAGAGTTAAAAACGATGAGGTAGCCTCAAATTGAAGAACGTTTCGTGATATTTTCCTCATTGATGAAGGTCTCTATAACTTGCTCTTGAGTACAAGAAGGAAATTGCGAGTAAGCGATTGTGACACTCATAAGAACTTCTTATACGAGCATTAGTTGTTTGTATAGACTTAGATGCAACGATTTTAACTACTTAAAAGTTTAGATGAAAGGTTAAGTGACGCAATAATATATACTGTGAAGCTTTTTCGACTGATCATCTCAAGAATACGTTTCTAGGAAGAGTAAGGAAGAGGGCCTTTTCCTTGCCCTTTACTAAAATCGGAAATTACAGTTATCCACTACGACTCACTGTTTCAATTTAAGGTATAGAGGAAAAACTATAAATGACAAGAATTTTTAAATTGAGTTAGCGTTCTCAGAAGATGTACCACCTGTTTTTGTAACCATCTAATGAAACCACAATAAAGTAAAAATCAGCTATATCTTGTTTTAATGTTCATCGTTGTACAGTCTTGTTCAGGAAATCTTTCCAACCACCCTCATTTGGAAGTATCTTATTCTGGCCACGCAATAGGAAATTATAATTCTTTAGCTCTAAATAAACGTCTTAATCGACCAAAGAGAATCCTCATTTGTTTGATGTAATTCAAGGTAAGACTACAGTGCTTTTCAGAAAGAGATGAGTAGCAAAGTTTATTTGAACAAAACATAACAAACGAGAATGGATAGCGCTACACTGAGAGAAAATTTGCTGAATTTTAGTCTGGAAAAGTGGATAGAAGAATTTTAGGAGTATTCTGTACTCTATGGCTGCAAATAGACGTAAATCATGTACGTTCTCCGTCTACACGTTCAGGCTACAGAAAGTGCCGTGTTTGCACGAGAACAAGAATATAGTTTTGTCTAAACATTACACAGTCCCATTCATGTTACATAGTGATCTAGATTCTCCTTCTGGAATATAAATGAAAACGGCGGTGGTATGTGAAGTGGAGTCACCCTATGTTAGTATGAAATGCAGAAACGAATTCTAGTATGTGTAACGATTTCTCGTTAAATAAAAAAAAAGAGAGATATTAAAAAAAGCATTTAGGTGGAGAGGGAATTACTTAACTTCTGCGTATAAATAATATTGTTTATTTTTGACTTATCTGGAGGCTAGCGCGCTATCAATCTTAACAGTACTTAGAGCGCCACTTGTATAGGTGGTGGAATGCCGAACTAGGCTGAAAGGAGGAAGCGCGCTAGAGTTTGCCCGGCCATACAAGCGTGAAATTGGGAACGGCTAAGACTTCACCTATGAGTTCGGATAGGATTATAGTTACATTGAAGTGAACCACGAGTTTATTAAAAGTTATGGAAGAAAAATCGTATTGTGGCAATGATTACCGATATAAGGATATAGTGCTATCCGAAATCTAAATGGTGTTAAATTACACTATAATGGACTGTCCGTGGAAGTACTTTCTTAAATTATTTGGTTAGTTCATCAATATTTCCATTTTGACAATCTATTGATTGGATTGAATTTTTCCGTGAGTGGACTGTTCGTGTGGGTTATGAAGTGAATTCAGTAATTATACCGATTATCTGAGAGTTTCGTTAATATTGCTATTTCCGCAATCTACGAGTTAAGTATGGAATTACTCTCCCACTTCGGCAAACTATTATGCTATTTAAAGATGTACCTAGGCATAAATATGGAGTCCTATGTAACGAAGAATTGCTGTTCGTAACTTAGCCTATACAATCTATTAGGTAAGTTAAAGACTTATTTTCTAATATTGTATTTAATCTTCTCAATAAATGCAATTCTGACTACTAGTTGTTTCAAATAATGAGGTTATATAGCATAAGATAGGTATCATTGTATGTGGTTAGTTCACATTATATTTATTGAAATTACTTTCAGAAGTATAACTAAAATAGTTGTTTTGCAATAACATTACTTATACCCTAATAATATATCTATATTATTGAGAATTGTATATATCTATTTTGTATTCAATTGATACGATTCATTATTATAAAGAAGGTTCGTTTAAATTCCTAAAAATTTTATTTCTGTCTAGTATATAACCCACGTCATTTCTTTAGTTTGAGAAAGATTAGTTGTAGGAGATCATTCGAATTGCATTACGTATATGGAAATTAGTATTTTATTATGAAATTTAAACAGCGTGTGTAAGGTAAGATATTGGATGAGAGTTCCTCCAACATCCGCATTTCACCTTTATTTGTATTACAAAATTTTATACCCGAGAGTATCAAATAAGATTGTGTAGTGGGCATTTGGGTATTTTATTATTCTAAGCTCACTGGCCGATTCAGAATTCGTCCCTTGATGAATTATGTTACACAGAATTTCACGCTTGTATATTCTCTGCTAAGTCGTAGCTTTTATTCACAAATTAGGTTGATTGTGGTAAAAGGAATAGGCTTATATGAACGTGTATCTTGCGTTTGCAGAGATAAGATACTCTTTGGGTATATTTTGTTTGCAGAAACTGTAGATTCTACGTATACACTTTAAAAATAAAAAAAAAAGAAAAAAGAAAGAAAAGTTCCGATATGCGAGTAGTTGCGCCTGGAGTCACGTCATGTGCATAAACAGAAAGCAGACGGAAGAGAGTTTTTGTCTTCGTGAATGTTGAGGGCCTGTTTATTAACTACAGGTGTTGTTATCCTTAATAAATGTTAGGCACTTCGATTGATAAGTTGCATTCAGTGGCCGCTATCGCATTTGGAATTGTTTAAAATAACAAATCTTAATATTTAATGGCTAGACTGATTGTGTTAAAGGTAGGACTGTTGTTGTTTATATTACGTCTGTGAAGGATTATCAAGGACAAGCAAGAAGCTGTCTGTTTGTTTTGTGTTTTGGATGTTGACTGCCTTACAATATCTCGATCTATTTGTATCAGAGTTTTTGGACGTTAAAAAAAAAAAAAAGATAGATATAAAAGGGTAGGATGTTATGTTTATGTCGTCAAGATTCAATACGTCATTTTATATATACACTTATTATTGATCAAGTGGTTGAACGAACATAAGAAGTAGTAGTTTTCTCTTTTGTTTATAAGGATTAAAATTACACACAAATTAATGACATTTGTTGTATTCCTAGTTTATATCTTTGCTAGTTTAGTAGAAATTATCATGAACAGCAATTCTTCGACATTTTTTGCCTATCGTGGTCAGCTTTGCTTGGGGGACTTTACAAACGGAGATCATGGAATATTTCTAAGGTCTCCTAGTGAAACACTGATTAGTGATTTTTCGAGACTTTCATTGTCAGAATTGTCCTTACCGGACCTGGGTATAGGTAGCCAAGTAGGGATTTCCGGTCGAGATCAGGTTCCCGGTTTTAATCCCCGTGGGGCTCAACAAGCTTTGGTTACAAATGATGTAGTGGACCTGAATTTGGAAGTATCTCAACCGTTACATTCGACTATAGATCATGTTAATGAGGTCCTGGGTTCAGGCCCGCCTGTCGGCTGTAATGAGAATAGATTTAATAATAAACAAGATCTGCACGTTGAACATGCCACGTCGGTACCTCCAGTTAGAAATAATACGAATCATTTTCTGAATGACATAAGTGTACAGATGGGTGTAAGTGATAATGTTACACAAACTGGTGAATGGGCACCACCAATACCCTATGTTATGCAGGAGAAAAATCCATTTTATCATGATATGGGTATTCAAGCAGAATTAAGTGATAATTTGGTAAAGGTTGAGGAAGCTTGTATGCCTTGTTTGGATGCAGAGACTTTTGTCAAACAGCCATATATAACTTCGAATAACCCGAATTTACAAATTTCGAGAGAAAATGGGTTATTAAACGTAGCTAAACCCTTTAGTACAGACTTAAGTAAACTTACAGTAGGGATTGCTACAAGTAACTTGACTGGTTTAAATAGAAATATTCCTTTTGCGGATGGAAGTGACGATCTAGTGACGTTCGCATTTTTGTTAAGCGTGTATAAGATAGTTAAATCTAATGTTTATCCCCGTGAAGCAATTTTAATGGCTTCTATCGGAAAGAGTTCCCAAGCATTGCATGATCAGATTTTAGCCTGTTTAGAATATACACAGGATTGGGTACTGATATCATACAGGGTGTTTGAAAATGTCATCACCTCTATTGGGAAAAAGATAATATTTGATCAGTACGTATATTGTATTCAAGATCCAAATGAGTCTTTGATAGACTATGTAAATAAAGTGATGGACAGTTATTGTTTAACACATGGGAGATTAGAGGATCATAGAGTGAAGGACATTATCATGAGAGGATTGAACCCACAAGTACGTTTTGAAATTTTTAGACACTCAGTGCCGGAGAATTTGTCTGCACTAGTGAGTGAACTCAAAGTATATGCGTTACACAGTAGAAATGTTGATATGTACACTGCTGCAGTCACAAATACTAGCCAAAAGACTCGATTAGTGTCAAGTGTTTCTCATAACTTCTCAGGTGGAAGGCCACGGTTCGATTCCGGTCGTGTGTCTGTATCAAACTATGTTTCAAATACTTCCTCCAATAAGGCACAGAGGAGTCAATGTGGTTTGAGTCGACAAAATAGAAACTTAAAATATATAAATAATAGTACTCTTGTCGTTGGGGAACCGGGATCGAGTCCAAGTCTAAGGGGGTCTCAGGTTCAAACTCCGCTTACGCAAAATGACCTTAGTCAGGTGCGTTCGAAATGTGATAAGACACTATCTACAGGATCTGAAGAACATAAATCTTTAGTTGCAGCTTTAGTTAAAGTGTATATTTTAGGACAAGATATTATTGGTGCTATTGACTCCTGTGCGAGTTGTTCATTAATTAATCTGGAGTGTTTCACGTTGTGGAACAAATCCCTCAAGAAAGCAGTAGAAGTTAAAACTGATAATTTTTCTGGAGTTGGTGTTGGCAATTTTAAAATACAATTGTCACAGTCAGTCATTCTTCCGTTACGGTTCAAACAGAGAGTCTATCGTTTAAAATTTTATTTAGTGCCTGATTTAAAACCAATTTTCATTATTGGTGTAAATCACTTAAAATATTTGCACGTTCAGATAGATATTACTAATAATTTTCTGTATCTTGGCCTGGAAAAGGTAAGGGTGCCGTTGTATTATAATAATCCCACGTCAATAGATTCCTATCGGGATTCAAGGTCGCAAAAGGGGATAGAGTCGTCGTCAAGGAGATCATGTTATCCTCAAGATTCGGTTGCCATATCGAATCTCTTCTTGAGTGATGGAGTTATTTCCGGTCAAGAATGGATTCTTCAACCAGTTGCTGATGCTGTGTTGGGTTCTTCTCAAAGGGAGAATAGTCTCGGTACCACACCTTCGACTCTAACCAATGGTTTTCGTGCACCTACGTCCAAGGGAACAGCTGGTCCTGAGTATCTCGTAGTAGATGGAGGTTCTGAAACGTCTACACGCAGTGTTGCCACTGGCTTGATGAAAAGTCCTCAGAGGTTGGGTCGACGGAAGAAAAGAAAGATGTATACTTCATCTAATCACAGAACAACGGTTATTGGAACTTGTCGAGATGACCATCCTGGAGAAATGATACAACCAGCATCCCATCTTAGGAAGATGATTCATCGAACTACGACAGATATTCCTAATTCATCTTCCAGTAAGCTGACAGGCTCTCAGTATTCTTCTAAGATATTAAAAGGGGAGAGTAATCAGTTAAATGTGACGTCATCCGGTATCCAACCTGACGAGTTTTCCAGTGTTGCCAAGTCTTCAGACAGAGGAAGAAAATGTAGATGGAGAAGACAAAGAAGATATAATAGTTTTGGTGAGGCGGTAGTTGCATCAGAAGATATTGTTCAGACATACGATCAGGTTTCCAGTGTTGTCACCTCTCCAAAAACATTAAATAGTGGTCAACTTGAGGAGCAACCTAAAAATTTTGCTACTTCAGTGAATTTTACTGGTCAGATAAATTCTGACTACCACATTTCGGAACATGGGGTTCACTCCCTTCCTGCATATAACAGTGTTGCCACCGTATCTACCCCTATAAAAAATAATTGTGGTGATAATAAAATTGGTGAAAATAGAACTCAAAGGGAATCTGCGAACCTAGGTAACCCAATGCATCATCCTTTACCAATGTGTGTTAGTGAATTACCCCCTGGTGACAGTGTTGCCATTGGTAATAATATTCCGACAAATAGAAATAACTCTCTTATCACAAATAAATACGCTATTTCGAGGAATTCTTCGAATATTCCGAAGTTTTCTGGAAGTTTAGGTGGACTTAGAGTATATTAAGAATACCAGGAGATCGGTGTTGGCACTTCCCACAATAATCTAAAAGCATCCTATAAATGCAAGGGTAAAGAACTTAGCCAGGATTTCAATTCGTTACCAAACCACACCAGATCTAACCCTCCTAAAAACAATTATTGCACACTGGGTATGTGCAATGTTGCCAATTCTCATAGTTTTCCCAAAGATGATTATAAGGAAAATAATCATGTTTCTTATCACTCTTTGGACTCGAAACTAAACTTCATAGTTCTAGATAAGCAAGTTCAAGGAGGTTCGAACTCACGATTATCCAGTGTTGCCAATTCTAGTAAAATAATTGATGATACATTATCTGGTCCGAATCAGTCTGATCTAAAACCTTTAACAGGAAGTGTAACGACCCAGGGTCTAAATAAACTCCAACCTAATAATAGTTGTTCTCAGCTGTCCAGTGTTGCCAGTTCATCCTCATCATTGATAAATAGTGCATCAAATGAACTCGGTTGTTCCATTAAAACCTCAGATGGAAATAAGGATTTCCCTAGGCCAAAATCATCTAGCCATGGCGAACTTTTGGACTCTAGTAGTGGTGCTAACTCACATGTTAGTAAGATTGGTGATGAATTACATGTGAAGTGTCGTCCTAAATTAGAATATAACAGTGGTGCCAGTTCATTTGAATTTAATCAACCACTGGATAATAATCAATCTTTTAATTTTCGTACCTTGGTTGATTCATCGGACAAGTTTCGGTTTATGGAAAATAAGTCAGATGGTTTTAGACATAATGAGTTTAGTAATCATATTAATCAGTCTGGGGAGTTTTACAGATCACAATTGAAGACTGAAGTGTTTGAATCAGAGAAAGCTGATAAAGGGTGTCCCAACATCGAGATGGATGGTGATACAGGTGTCCAAGGACAATCAGATAATGGCTTTCAATCCAATATTGGAACGAAAGCAGCCAATGCGCAGAGTCTTCACCACATCCCTCATCCAGTGGATCCTACCCTTGACATATGTGAGGTAGCTGATGAAGCCTTAGTCAAGCCAATGTTATACCAGATTGTTCACAAGGATGTTGAGCAACTATCTTTGGCTGTAGACCCAATGTTCTTGGTACAAGATCCTGAGTTGCAGTCGTTTGTAGATAAGTTAAGTATAGAATTTCCTTCTGTATTTTCTAATAATATAGGAGAAATACCTAACTATGAATATCAAATTTTGTTAAAGGATCAAACTCCTATAAGACATAAGGCATACCCAATGTCTAGAATGGCACAAAAAGAATTAGATAAAATTCTCGATTCTTTACTTGAACAAAAAATTATCCAACCTAGTGAAAGTGATTTTGCATTTCCATGTTTTCTGGTTGGAAATAAAGATGGATCTCGAAGGTTGGTTATAAATTATACTGATCTTAATAAGCAGTTAGTGGTAAACACTCAGTACACTCCTCGTATTGAAGACGTTCTGGCTGAGTTGGCAGACGGAGTAGTGCTATCACGCTTAGATTTGAAAAAAGCTTATCATACTATTAAACTTAGTGAGGAGTCTTATCGGTATACCGCATTTTTGACACATAGAGGACTTTTTGAATTCAAGTATGTCCCCTTTGGAATTGCTTCGGGATCATTTTTACTTAGTAAATTGATCACTGACATCTTATACCCTCTCAAAGATCATGGAGTGAGTTGGTATGCTGATGATCTAGTGATATCCAGTCCGGATATAAATAGCCATAAACAGACATTGAGTATGGTCTTTAAAAAGTTGGAAGACAATGGTCTCACACTTTCAATAGATAAATGTTGTTCCAGAGAAAAATTTCATATTTAGGTCAGATAATAGAAGATGGGAAAATGTATTTAGACCCAGCAAGAATGGAAGTGATTCGGAAGCTTCCAGCTCCAAAAAGTAGAAAAGGAGTTCTGTCTTTGTGTTCCTTTCTACAGTACTATGCTAGATATATACCTGGTTTCCAAGAAATTGTTGAGCCAATATCTCGACTCCGTTCGCCTAAAGTTCCATTTGAATGGAAAGAAGAACAGAGAAATGCTCTCCAAAAAATCAAAGATATGTTTGAAAGCCATGTTGTTCTGAAATTACCTGACCTAAATAAGAAATTTATAATATCATCAGATTCGTCGAATCACTCAATTGGTGGAGCGATTTCACAGGAAGATAAAGATGGGAAATTGATTCCTGTTAGTTTCTTTAGTAGAAAATTACGAAAATACGATGTAAATAAACCTATATTTGTTCTCGAACTAATGGCAGCAGTTGAGACTATGCAACGCTTTCGAACGTTTCTGCATGCACCATTTGAATTAAGAATAGATAATCTTGGTCTTGCATATGCTTTGCGTAACTTAAAAAGAGTGAAAAGGTACGGTAGCTTACTATATAAACTCTTTGAATTCAATTTTACTGTCAAATATGTTCCATCGGCATTAAATGTTCCAGCCGATTTTTTGTCAAGGTTACATAACACAGACGAATATGAAGAATTTCAAGTAGATCCATCCCATGATGAGGAAATTATAAACATGATCATGATCAACTTATGGAATATGCCTTTTGCCCAAGTTTCAATATCTGATCATCAGAAAAACGATCAGGTGTTGAAGGCAATCATAGATCGATTGGATAATAATGAAGACGTACCAGGTTATAAAATGGTAAAAGGTATATTGTGTAAAAGGACTCGGGCAAGGAATAATCCTTATAAAATTTGTTTGCCTAAGAATCTTTCTAAAAATATCATTAAATTTTACCATTCTTATATATTGCCTGGTGCTCATTTAGGATTTGCCAAATGTGCAGCCAAAATCTGTGCTCGGTATACGTGGGAAGGCATGATTCCTGAAATAAGAGATTTTATAACTTCCTGCATTGAATGCCAAAAATCAAAGAGTAATAATCAAAGAGTTATGGGTCAATTGGTATCTACCTATGAAAAATTCCCCAATGGAAGATGAGCCTGTGATATAATTGGACCAATGGTAAATTCCAGTTCAGGGAAATACTGTTTAATAGTCGTTGATTCTTTCACTAAGATGACTTACTTAGAACCTTTTAGAACCTTATCGAGTCAAACAATAATAAACAAGTTGTATAAACTAATGTGTCGGCATGGGTTCATACATGCATTATGTCATGATAACCACTCGGTGTTTGTAAGTGCCAAATTTAAGGATTCTCTGTATGCCAATGGTATTCGAGATATTCGGATATCTCTATATCATAGTGGGAGTAACGCCAGCGAACGATATATTCGCATAATTAAAGATAGTTTAAAAGCATATTTTGCGGAAAAACAACAGCAATGGGATAAGGGAATCCATGAAATAGAATTCTCTTTAAATTCTTCAGTTCATTCAGATCATAAAGCTAGTCCTAATGATTTAACCTTTACCTTCTCGGTAAATGACCCTCTAGACGTAAAATGGAAGGTGGATCTATTAGATGTTCGTCAGAGGGATCCTGAGCTTTGGAAAAATGCTCTGAAAAATATGGAACCAGCTTGGAAAAGGAAAAAGAAGTTGTATGACAAACATCGCGTGCCAACATCCTATCAAGTAGGTGATAAGGTCCTAATAAAATCACAATTCCAGTCTTCCTTGGCGGATAAAATCACTAAAAGCTTGTGTTACCGTTGGATAGGTCCTTATCAGGTAACAAAACTTTTAAATACCAACACTGTTCAATTACAATCTATTAATGACTAAAAAGATGTCAGAAAGGCTCATGTATCCATGACCAAGCCTTTTCGTGAACCTCGTATTCGAGATAATTAACATGCTGTTTTAAGTAAATTATGGTTTTCATGTGGATTTATTTCTATATTGTTTGAAGGTTATCTTTGCATATTCCTAATGGTTATTCTTATTTGTCATTTCATGTTATGTCATTTATAATAATATTTCACCAGTGAAATGAGTATTTCATGTCTGTATATGGTGAATATACTAAAGTATTTTCAATTATAGGTACCTATAATTCACCATTGTTATTGGTCTAACTATGGAATTTGTATCACTAAATGGATGTATATATACGTTGGAGTACTACATCACTGGACAACATAGGCTCTGTTCACGGAGGCATTGACAGGACTCCCATAATCGTAACATTCATCGTCATGTTTATAAATATTTCTGAAATTAAAATTTATACTGTTACTGTATGTATATTTATATTTTTTTGTATTATTGATATATTTATATATATGTAAATAAACATTATCAAATATGTAAATCTATCTTGAATATGTATAATCTGGATGAATGTTTAAAATGTTATTTAAAATCCTAGGTACATTAAATATAGTGTTTGCATTTTATTATGTTTATATATATATTTATTTATAATGTCATAATAACTTGCTAAGATATATTAGGTATATTTATCTTGAAAAGTGTATTTGCTATTGATTGTTTATTGGTACGTCTATAAAAATTACAAGGACATACATTGTCAGTTGACGTTTGACTGTAATGACTAACTTTTGTGTGTATATGTGTGTAGTTTTGGGGTATTTTGAGTTATTGTTTGTTTTAGTTTCTTAATTTTTCGTTTCGTTTAGTTTTGTTTTAGTTCTGGCTTATATTTTGTTTCGTTCTGGTATGTAGTGAAATGTTAGTTCTGTTTGCAAGTAACATTGACGCTTGACATAAATGGACTATGTATGAAAACGTAAAGTTTTTGATAGCAAGTTTTGGGAAAATTTGTACGATTTGGATAGCCTTGTAAAAAAAATATACAGAATTTTTTTCCGAAGTGGGGGATGTGTGTAACGATTTCTCGTTAAATAAAAAAAGAGAGATATTAAAAAAGCATTTAGGTGGAGAGGGAATTACTTAACTTCTGCGTATAAATAATATTGTTTATTTTTGACTTATCTGGAGGCTAGCGCGCTATCAATCTTAATAGTACTTAGAGCGCCACTTGTATAGGTGGTGGAATGCCGAACTAGGCTGAAAGGAGGAAGCGCGCTAGAGTTTGCCCGGCCATACAAGCGTGAAATTGGGAACGGCTAAGACTTCACCTATGAGTTCGGATAGGATTATAGTTACATTGAAGTGAACCACGAGTTTATTAAAAGTTATGGAAGAAAAATCGTATTGTGGCAATGATTACCGATATAAGGATATAGTGCTATCCGAAATCTAAATGGTGTTAAATTACACTATAATGGACTGTCCGTGGAAGTACTTTCTTAAATTATTTGGTTAGTTCATCAATATTTCCATTTTGACAATCTATTGATTGGATTGAATTTTTCCGTGAGTGGACTGTTCGTGTGGGTTATGAAGTGAATTCAGTAATTATACCGATTATCTGAGAGTTTCGTTAATATTGCTATTTCCGCAATCTACGAGTTAAGTATGGAATTACTCTCCCACTTCGGCAAACTATTATGCTATTTAAAGATGTACCTAGGCATAAATATGGAGTCCTATGTAACGAAGAATTGCTGTTCGTAACTTAGCCTATACAATCTATTAGGTAAGTTAAAGACTTATTTTCTAATATTGTATTTAATCTTCTCAATAAATGCAATTCTGACTACTAGTTGTTTCAAATAATGAGGTTATATAGCATAAGATATTTATCATTGTATGTGGTTAGTTCACATTATATTTATTGAAATTACTTTCAGAAGTATAACTAAAATAGTTGTTTTGCAATAACATTACTTATACCCTAATAATATATCTATATTATTGAGAATTGTATATATCTATTTTGTATTCAATTGATACGATTCATTATTATAAAGAAGGTTCGTTTAAATTCCTAAAAAATTTATTTCTGTCTAGTATATAACCCACGTCATTTCTTTAGTTTGAGAAAGATTAGTTGTAGGAGATCATTCGAATTGCATTACGTATATGGAAATTAGTATTTTAATATGAAATTTAAACAGCGTGTGTAAGGTAAGATATTGGATGAGAGTTCCTCCAACATCCGCATTTCACCTTTATTTGTATTACAAAATTTTATACCCGAGAGTATCAAATAAGATTGTGTAGTGGGCATTTGGGTATTTTATTATTCTAAGCTCACTGGCCGATTCAGAATTCGTCCCTTGATGAATTATGTTACATATGAAATGCAGAATTGTAGTAATTAATATACAGGCGGTAGAAATATACTCCCTGTGGAAAAATATGCAAAACAACTCATAGAATAATGAAAAGAGTAAAATACATTCTTCCTATTGAAACATGACCAGCTAACTCCCATATTTGCGGGTATGTTATCCTGTATTTACATAACGTTTATTCTGTTCATTTGATATTGGATAAATAATGTACGTTTTGTAATGAACAAAACTGACCAAGAGAATATCACTGTTTACAAATAGTCTATAATATTACCGTCAATGCACGATATGAGTGTAAACAATATTTCTTGTATATAAAACAGTATCCGTGTTATTTATAAAATAGACAAAAAGACGTCGGCACAACAGAGTGCGAAATCCTAGGGGGACGGGTGTATAAAGTAAAATAGTGTGAGAAGCTTGCCAAATATGTATAGTAGTTCAGCAGAGTTCTATAACAGTGAACCCCTTACCATTCACTTGTGATAAATATAGAAAACAGTGTGCCATGCGGGGCTACTATCATGCCTTCACTCGCTATAGCTCGCTTAACAATGCTGTGTGAATTTTGTATTAAGCTACTGTGTAAGTATGGAAGTGGAGGGTACAACTAAATTAAAGCCGAACTTTCTATGAGTCAACTATAGATATGCCAATCAAGCCTTCCAAAATGAATGTACTTTCAAGGGGTCAAGTTCCGTTAACACCCGACGTGATTATTGAATTAATCGATCCTATAGGACAACTTAAGCTAACGTAACCTACTAGTATTACTACTACTGCAACTAGTTGTACCCAGATCATACTTTTAAAGTGGGAACTACAGTGTGAGATCTATAGAAAGTCCCCCTATATGTCACAAGAACGTTAGGCCTGCATGTCACAAAACATTTTTGAAACAGTTCTACCATGGACTGGAGTATGTATTGTAAAGTTCACCCAAAGTAATTATGTTGAAGTTAACTATTCAGTTATTTTAGATGGTCTCAGAATCTATAATCAGGCAGAGGTATTTTATCGAGATGCGTCTGCTTCGCGTGGTATATGTATGCGTTAGAAAAAATCTTTGCACGTTGTACTCGAAGGTTTCGTTACAGAAAAGTATCTTCCACGGATTACACGTTGTGCCGTGTCGTCTTCGTGCGGAATGAGGCCGACGAGTATGGACGCGTCACAAGAGTAATCAAACTAATAAAGGAAAACAGCACTGTAAAATAGATTGAGTAAATCATAATATGTTGTAAGAGTCACTATCGTATATGTTAGAATTATTGGTTTCGTTTAATATGTCTTCTTTTTAAAGAAAATAAAAAGTAAAAAAAGTTAAAAGTAAGAAGAAAAAATCATAAAAATATGTGGAATTTTAAGGCAACAACAGATGGAAAGACTGTTAGAGAAAATGATTCAGTCGCGATAGGGGGCGTGGTCAACGTATCTGACTCTACAAGCTAAAGTAGGTTCCGCTTCTATTTTACTTGCATTCGTATTGTCTAGCCGGAAGATTGTCTAGCCGGAGGATTGTCCAGTCGATGGATTGTACTTTCGTTTCGACAGGGTTTATCTTTATTCAGAATGGTTCACCATTGTTCTTCTTGTTAGTGTGATGTGTGTTTTATCGACGTGTATCGATAAAGTCATATTGGTGATATGTCAGTTATATATTACAAAGTGATTAGTAGAAAAAGGAATGTTTTATACCTTGATTTTTTATTTCTCGCAGCTAACTTAGTGACAAGTCAAACGGGCTCTCTTTCTTTCCTCTTTATGTGGCTACTAAGTTATGAAAGTGAAACAGAAAGTGAAAGCTTAATTTGAAAGTCTGTTAAATGCTTGTGAATTGATAGCAGAGATAGTTATTTGCTTTATAAACTTATGTTCTCATTTTCTTTTAATTCTGTGCAGAGAAATAGTGCATTTAAAGAGCAGTGTTGTGCGGGGCCTTTTGTGCCAAGTAAAAGCCCGATAAGATCACGTTAATAGTAATTCCTATTGAGCATTAGCTGGTTTAGTTTGCTCAAAAACCAGTAATAAATCTTTCATGCTTTATATTTTTGTGAGAAAACTAAGGAACGGAAAAAGTTTAGTGACGAATTACATTACATAAGAAAACTGATATTTGTCTACCAATTTGATTTTATTCGATAACCAGAAAAACTCAGACTGAAGCCATATTACCTAAAGGAAGAGAGGTTAACACATTGAAGGTAAATCACTGTTTGAAACAAGTAAAGGTGAGTGAAATTTCTAACTTTTTCCAAGTAGTCGTTTTAGATTGTTTAAATTTATGTTTGTCCGGTTGTCTGATTTGTGATCCACTCCAGGTCGTATTGCTAATGCAATTCCAACCTCTTTTTACTCTTGCGTTAATTTCCAGAGTTTTTTTTGTAATTTTGATCTTTCGCGGAGTGTTAAGTAGTAAGGGGGGCAAACATCACCTTTTTTGGTCAAATCGCTATAATTCTACTATTTCCAAATTAAATTGGTTTCTTTTTCAGTTTACAGTTTATATTTGGTTACATATTGAGTTTTCAGAGTATTTTTATCGTCAGATATCTAAACTGCAAATTATTTTCCTCTAGCATTCTCATTCCACATTTATCGAAAAGTTTAAATGAGTGATATGAATATATTATAGACTGAGAGTTGATTGAAATGTTGATTAATATGTAGTTAATTGAGAATTGAAGTTTTAAACATTTTCATTCTACTGTTTTTGGATTTGAGGCTAAGAGTTTAAATGAAAGTAGAATTATTTATTACAGCATAAGAGATTTGATATATACTTATTTGCATGAATTTAAATTGTCTAATTAACTTGGAACTTGTTAGTCTTCGTAAAGTGAAGAATTAAGAAGCGCGCTATAAATTGTTAAATGTTCACTTTACTTTATGAAGTCAGATTTAAAGTAACGTTAATAGAATTATATTGAGAATAATATTTGAAATTAAGAGGAAATTAACTTAAATTGTTCCAGTTATATTTGCTTAACAAATAGAATCATTTTGAAGAATAATATTTAAAATTATCATTCTATCTAGAATTCAAGAATATTAAAGACTTTATTGCATATTAGAATCATTCAGAATTTTCATTACTATATTTTTTATTAATTTGTTTCTTGTTATATTATTTCGTTAGTGTATCTACATTATTATAACGCAATAGGGTAAATACACAACCCTAGTTTTGTTAATAAATTGCTATATAAAATTTAATTGCTTTTGTGGTTATTTTGTGTGGAAATAAATATTGATATATTATAATTATTTCCTCTATATGTTTGATTTTTTCTGTGGTATTTGGAAATATTGGAAAAATAATTAAATTTCACACTGACGAATTGTACGATGGAGAACTAAATCTTCCGGCCCAAGTCCCATCGACTAGGTGTTATCGGATTGCATTCGGACTGACGATTATTATTATTCTTTTCATTATTATTAGTATTATTATTATTACTTTGAATGGTAATAGTTGTCGGACTGGGAGCTTTCTGTGGATACTAGGTGGAAAGGGCGTTACAACGTTCCCGCCTTCAATGGAACAGTGAGACCTTGTTGCAGGTAGTTGCAGTAGTAATAGTTTTAATGGTATTCGTTGTAGTTTTAGTTCAGGGGGCCGCGGTGTCTCAGTGGTAGATAGTTCCCCATTGGTGCATGGTGTTCTTGATTCGATCCCAGCTCGCGAGAAGTGAACTTTGTGGTGGACATCACCATATGCGTGGGTTTCGTCGGGGTTGACTCTTTCCACCCACCAGTCCACCAGTTCATTCATTTCTCATCATGACAGTCTCTAGTCTACTCTGCATATCCTTGAGACGTAAAACTCAAAACTAAAATTCATATCATTGTAGTTTCAATTCACTTAAATAATCGCAGTGGAAGTTAATGGAACTTTACCTGTCGAAAGTATTGTCACTGCGGAAGGCTCTTGATCCTTTGATGTTTATCTTTTTACTTTTACAAGGTATACCAAGGTAAACCAACTAAAATCTAACATAAGTGTTCTTAGTGTCTTAGCGACAGATCGCTCACTTCTAGTGCGTGCGGCTGCAGTTTGGACCCTAGTTCTTGCCGAGTGACTTTGTGTCGAAGAAACAGCGTGTGGCTGGGTTTTCTGGGGCTCCTCTGTTTCCTCCCACTTTTTTAAGTCCCTCATTATCATCCATCTCTTTCTCACCTTCTTACTTTGTCTTGGTGCATAGTTGTAAGATAGTATATTATAAAAATCTAACTACTATAATTGGTAATGATTTTCTGTGTTTAAGGGACAGAGAAAATCCAACCCATCTGGGAGCTCCTATGGATTTAATCGTTTTTTTTTTTTGGGGATGAATTTTCCCCTAGATTCTCTAAGTTTCCGTTGGGAAAAAATGTTATATTGTTATATAATTAGTTATGTTGTATCATTGTCATAATTTACAAAACTTTTCCCTTCACTATTATGCGTAGATAAAGGCAATTTCAAGATTCTTCATTTTAATTTTAGGGATAGAGTTCCGTGCTCCTGTGATCTGGGTTAGTATATTTCTTTTTCTGAGAGTTTAGGGTCATTTTCCATCACCTAAGCTACATGAAACGTTATATTAGAGTGTAAAGTAGAATTCACAATGCTTTTATATTTCAATGCCCTCTCACCGAAAATTCGAACTTGGACCATCAGGAAAAAAATCAAGCTGCTTTGATTTTATAATGTAGTGAAACATTTCGGCTGCATATTCCATTGAAAATGTCCAAAGCTACTTAAAATAAAAATGTATTTTAAAGTAAGTGGATATGGATCTATAATGCAATAACGATTCTTATTTGCGTAATTGTTTGTACTTAAATATCATTGTTTTCTCGTTAACTTGGGGTTTGGCGTTGCTTACAAGAGCAAGTCTCAATGAGACATTACCGACACTTTGACGTGGGATCGAAACACATGAGCTTCTCCCAGGAATGAAATATATTTTCTTCAAGCAATAAGGCGTACGAGAATTACAGACCGCCGAACAAGCTCAAAATGTTCCCTGGTGGATATATGTTTAGTGTACTCAACTTCGGTCTGGGAAACTCAGGTTTGAATCCTCCTAAAAACATCACATAGTTCTTATTCCACATTAAGCTATACTCAGGGTTGCTTGGTTTAAGCCAGGTGGTTTCTAAAAGAAGTATAAACAAAATAGTTCTAAGCCGGAGTTGAGTCAAATAATTCGTATGCTTACTCTACTATATTTATATGCACGTTTTTGACTGAACAAACTAACCTGGACTAAATTAGGTCTTCTGTACTCGGTAGTTTCTTTCTTTAATTGCCATTTATTTCCATAATGTATATAACTGTGTAAGGTAATTTCACGTGTGGAGTCACGTATTTTGTTCTTCTGAAATAACAGATGTCGTTCGTCGATGAGTTTCTAGACTCGTAGCCTTTATAATCAAGGAGACCAACCCAAGTGAAGGACGGAATCAGATGTAAATGGAATAATGATTCGGAAACTGTAGATCACGTTTTTCATCACCAGACTGTTGCATAAGAATGCTAAGGCCAAACGAAGTTATATCTTTCCACATATCATAAATAAATAAAATAACTTTAGGTTAATGTGGAGTTTGGCCTCCACCTCGATAACCGACCACAACTCAGTCCAACTTGAGGGCAAAATTCAACTAGCTCTTTTCCCTCATATTCAATGACTTTCATTTCAAAATTATGCAAGCACTGGGGAATCGTAATGAATATTATATAACTTTACACTTTTCCGGGCGTTTTTTTAGATATTATGCTGTGTTATGCCTATTAAAGTAAGATCCCCACCAGGCGAATATGAATAATTATGTTGGTGGATTCCATTTTATCTATGTATTTCCCATACATTATGAGGTGGGAATATTCTTCCTACGATCCTAATTTATAGCGAGCTTTTTCCCACAGTAGAAAAATGAATATTTTTTTATATTGCATGCTGTCTGCATTGCATGAAAACTGCATGCTGGCCATCCATGAATTGCCAGAAACAAACAGGTTCGCCGCTAGGTTCTCAGAGTTGCGATGGCCCTGGGGGAAGACAAGTTTGGAATGGGGGTAAATCAAACAAAACATATAAAAAATTGGCATATTGTATGTAGGCATATTGGCATATTGGGCATATAAAAATGGGCAAAACATAGAAATTATTAATACAGCATGTGCAATAATAATTAAATAATACAACTGTGGGGACACAAGCGAGGACAGGGGAAGATCTGGGGCCACTTGTCCCCTTAATCACATGGCGCCGTCAATGGATACATCACCAAAATTTCTATTTTAGGTATTTTAGCTAAATTTCTTTTCAGAAAACAAGAACACGCATGGAAAGCGAATGGTGTGGACCTGGGCGCCGGCAGGATATTTTACAGGGGAGGGCAACATTTTCCAGGAGACAAAACTCTTGAAAATTGGCAATTTTGTCTCGAAAGTGCCTCAAATTTAATAACATTAGGGGTATTTTTATTTCCAGGGGAGGGCAAATGCCCCCTATTGCCCAACCGTCCCGATGCTAATGGGTATGGATCGAATTGTATGGAAACAGAAATCAATAAAAAGTGCTTACTATTTACACACCAGATGGTGCGCACTAACGTGCGTGCTAATCACGTCAGCAGAAGCAGAGATTTGTTCTCCAAAATAGTCATTGTCGACCTGCCTTACTGCGCGATAACCAAGTGGGAAATGCTATTCGAACCAACCTAAATAATTCACTTTTGACACTATGATTTTGGGAAGATATCTTTCCACGGCCCGGAAAAGGGTTAATTGGCTGTCACAATGGCACGATCGAAAGTGAAAATTCCTGCTTTTATTCTAATTAATCTAGCCTAACTTAGATTGTTATCTATGTCTTAACACTAAGTGAATGAACCAGATAACCTCGAAGGTGTTTACGATATCATCCCTTTTATTACAAATGAAAGTTGATTTAATTTCGTGGAAAAATCTTGTACAAAACTAATTTGAATATTTGGTTGTTTTTACTAAATTGTAATAATAGAAATTTCATATACAACTATAATTAATTTCGCATGTAAATTTTCCTAAGTCATGGTCTCATGTTCAGTGGGGCTGCATAGTTGTCTGAGGTCAAACTGGATGAATGGGCAGACTACAAATAATTTGTACTCTATTGTCAAATCATTTGTGGAAGTAATTGATCTATATGACCTAAAGTTGACCAAGTTGAGGTCATTTGTCTAGATCAATACGGAACACCCTCAAATTACCTTTATTCATTTAAAAAATACAAACTACGGTTACTACGCTTTCAGAAAAGGGTTGTTAAAAAGGCAACCGTGGCTGTAGACCCACTGAAGTGTTATGAATGATGTACAAATTCTTTGTACGAAGGTATCAAAATAAAGAAGAAGAAACACATATTTTAAAATTATACTCAATCAAGCAAGTTGATGGTACGTTTACGTGACCTCTTCCCATCTTCATTATTTTGATAAAGTACAGAAACGAATATCACTCATTTCACTTCAGAAATAAATTAATTTTGAGATCCCTTGAATCACTACTATACAATTTTTAACAAAACAATTTCTTTCCCTTCTAAATTTATTTCCAGAGCAGTTACACGACATATCTTTGTTTTAACAAATAATGATGTTCAGTGATTATTCAAGGAACTTTCAAATTTATTTCAACAGAGGAAGGAGGTGATCAGATCTAAATGAAACGTAATGAAATAAAACCATGAAGAAGGTGTCAAGGGGTCATTGGAAACGTGCTGTTAATTACCCAACATTTAGTCAGTATGATTTAAAGTAAGTATTAATATTCCCCTGTTACGTCCTGAACTAACATGAAACACACTTGTGAAGATGTTTTCTGAGCGAGATATTGAATTTTAATTTTGTTCTTGAAACGTACGCAAATATTCACTAGGAAATCTATAGTCCTTAATTTTATTAATACATTATAAGCAAATAGTAATTAATGCAGATGTAACCTCGTCGGAACGAATAATAATAAACCATAAAAAAGACCAATGCTACTTTCAGAAAAACTATGTCTAAGAGTGCTAAATAGACTTTCTAAAACTTACTCCGGAAGAAAAGTAAGTTGGGACTCATTTCCTTATTCCGAATGACGATACAATTTGTTGAAAGACGTTTCTGAGCGTTTCACTGCCAATATTTTATAAGCAGAAGTGATACTTGAAATAAACATACAGCCATAAATAACATAATATATTCCTGATGAATTTGTACGTAAGCAAATTACTCAAGTTTTATTTTAACTTCCAGCATTCTCCTAAATTCATACTGTACTTGTGCTGCGTAGTGGAGTAACTATGTTGCACCATTATTTCTGATTTACAACTCCAATGTACAGCCCACAATAATAATTACAAAATACAAATACTAAAATTCTCTTTGGACCACTTTTATTTTTGAACGGAATATATTTAGTGTATCTTACATTTAGTTAGCCTAAAGTAGAAGCATTCCAATTAGAACATTCCATTCCAAACAGAAAGTAGAAATAAAGTACAATTTAATGAAATTTAGAAAATGAGGTAAGAAACGAAGAAACAGTGTGCAAAACTCGTACCTTTTGTAGATTACTTCATTACAAAACATGTTTTTGCGAACCGTGTGTACTCATAAGTTGGACTAACATATCTATGAAGCACGATAATGAAATACCAAATGAAAAAAAAAAAAATTGAAATTAAGAAAAATTCCCTAAATTGTGTAATTTTTTCCAGTCAGCCTGTCTTTTCCTCTTTGATTAATTGTGTAATATTCTTTTCAAGCAGTCTTAATATACTTTCGAGGAGAGTAGTGATGTAGACTTTGCTGAAGTAGTTGTGAGAGAAACAGAGGAAGAAGCAACTTCACGTGAATCAATCGAAATTTGTTCACCTGACTCGAATAAGTTGTGCCTTACATATGAAGATAAAGAATCAAGAATTGGGGATGAAGGAGGACGTAGTACTTTGATGGAAACCCATGATCCTTGTGATTGTTATACATCGATTAGTAAAAATCTCTTGGACAAAATTACGTAAGTTGAACTTCAGGTTATACTGAGTTTAGTACACTCAAATATACGAAAAATGGACGCTACGTTTCATTGACCCTGTTCTTTCTTCATGTTCTTTTTAATTACGTTGTTTATATAACTAGCTATTTGATCAGTTTATTCCATTATAGAAATATTCAAAGTCCCTTGAATCACCCTATATGGAATCTTTAACGGATACCACTCCTTTTAAAGGCGAAATTAACATGACGTGTGCGGAAAAGTAGAAATCTGACGAGATAGCTGGATTTGACCTTTGACCCTTAGATCCGGGCTCGGAAGGTTCTCTAGGGGCTAAACCGGCCGAAACTAGTAAGTTACTATGCTGGAATAAGGTAGCATGCTCTTGGACGGCTACCGGGTGGAAACAAGATGAAATATTGCTTTTTCCTCTTCTTTTTCTTTTTCCCGTCATGCATTGGGTAGTTATTTTGGATCCCCGCCCTCCTGCGAAGATCATAAGTGTCCATGGGTGTCCAGACTCTATGAAATGTGTTCTTTGATTGAATTGGTCTTACTTGCTAAGGTGGATCATGTGTTTCATTACTTTTTTAAAGAAAGTGGGAAGTGAAATTCAAATATACCAGTTCACCCTTAGACATTGAGTACTCCTTGTCGTGTATCCATGGGAACAGATTTGGTATCAGACGGTATGAAATTTTTATTTTGATCGGAATGGTCTTAGTTGCTAAGGTGAATATCGTATTTCACAAAACGTAGTATCAGAATTCGTACATGCAAATGTCCGGCTGTATTTATTAAAATAGGTAAGTAAAAATAGAACTTAGAAAAAATAATAGTGAATAAATAATAATAATATTTAAGTTACATTCCCCATGAATATGTACTGAAGCATTAAAACTGTATATCTTCGTTCATTTACAAAGGAGCTTTAAGAATAAATGAATAAAGCGTATTTATTCATAGTCGATTCGTAATTGGTAATGACAATGAATCCTAACGAAAAACGACTCACGCATACTGTACGTATAAACGAATCTGAATAACCTGTGAACGCTTGATTCGTACTCTTTCGCTTTGCTGTATAATTAATTTCTGGATAATCTGCCGATTTAAGATGGCTCGAAATGGGTATGAATGGACAACTTCCTCACCTGTTAACAGTACTTGCTTGTACGAAGACGATAACTCAAACGGACACAAAATAGATGACACTTGTATACGCTGTGTGTGATTGCATAACCGTCAAATGCGGATGGTGCCCAATAATGAAGTTCGGAATATGAAGTACTATGAATATGCAGTCGAAGGTTCGTAGTGAGGCACGTGCGGTGTTGCTACAGCATAGCACACGAAGCATAGTGCTTGAAATTGCGAAAACAATTAATGTAAATGAAAACTCCAAATAGCACGATAGCGAATACAGTTAGCACATTTCCAGATAGGAGTAATGTTTAGCAATGGCTTGAGAGATCGTTATGTCTAGTGAACTGAGTGAATGTCACTAATGAACGAGACCAAATATTAAGTACATTACATGAATGATCTGATTAAATGTATAAGAGATTTGTGATTTTAAATCATAAGCATTACCTCAATAAGTTTGCAACCGTCTACCTGATTTCAATGGTACTTGTTCCTTTCAGTTGTTGCACCGTTACGTGGATAAGGAAGGAAGCAACAGAAAGCAAGGTTGTACGTTAACGTGTTGTGTCGTGGGGTCAATCCCCACTAATATTCCAAGCGTTGGACTCAACAACCAAGAGGTGGATCGAATCGCATTTGAAATTTTACGTCCCGTCTTCATATAGAGCCGCAGCTTAAAAGTGACGTTGAACATCTTAACAAATAAACAAACAAACAATTAATATATATATATATATATATATATATATATATATATATATATATATATATATATATATATATATATATATATAATAAATACTGATTTTTGTACGGTGTAATGTGTAAAGTGTACCACAATAATGGAACGGGTAGTATAGTGGGATTATAGATATAGTGTATTGCCTGTCACATGGAGACCATTGCTCAAATGATTTATGACATTTTATTTAGATGTGACAGATAGTAAAATAAAAGAGATTGAATAAAAATAATGAGAATGCATTAAATAATGAGAATGTAATTAATTAATATGTAAAATAAAAACAACAATTACACTTAAGTTAAATGCACAAATGTATTACGGTACTAAAAGAAAGAAGCATATAATAACAAAAAAAGCATATAAATTGCTAATAGATAATTTTGACTTGTTATACTGTACCATTCATTGGTTATACTTTTTTTTGAGTTTGTACTTAATGTCCTGACCACAGATACTCAGAGACTTCATGTTGAAGCTCTGAACGGAACGAATTGAATTCGAAATAGTTGATTACGAATGGGGGAATTTCCAAAAGAAATGATTACTTTTTTTTATAAAATTTGTCTTTTTATACTTGTAAATATCCTTGTTTGTTACAACTAGTTGGCACTCTATTTTTGAATTTTAAAATGTCCAAGTTATAGTTTTTTATAAATATTATTGTTATGTATACAAATATAAAGGTTTTTTTGATTTTTTTCTTGGTTAGTTTTGGAAAATCCGTGTATTTGTCCACTAAAACATCGCCAGATATTTTGTTTTTAACTTTTCTTGCAAACAATAGACTAGATCACAGACGCACATATCAAGGTTAGCTAGGTGTTACGCTATAGCTTGTTGTGGGAATGTTTATTTTTCAGTTTACGCAACCTTGGCCTCAGGTTATTTTTATTTTTGGATGCTTTGACCATTTTTTCACTTTCCTTGTACCAAATATTTGCACTGAAAAATATTATTTTAATTGTCCATTTTTGTTTCATGTTAATACACAAAACTTTATGCACTATTAAGTGATAATTTACTTATTATATGATAATCCCCCTGTGGGAATTAATGAGCGGTTACTGATTAAGTCCGTATTAATAATTAAAGGAAAATTTATGAGAGTAGGTGCGTTGAATTTTGGCGAAGCATTGGCGGGAAGAACTGGTTTGTGGTGCAGCAGTGGATTAGCGTTTTTTCACATCTGATGAGGATTACCCAAAACACGTGTGGTTGGGGTGTTAGGCCGCTGCTGAAACCATTTGAAGTTTTTGTTTTGGGATGTGTTGGTTTATGGCAGGAATTTATATTGTTTTAGTTTACCTTGTGGCTGACTTTGAAACGAATGGTTGCGAATGCTGTAAGCTGTTGAAACTTTAGTTTCTGGAATATTTTGAACTGAAAAAAAAAAACTTTTGGAGGTGCCATGTAGCCGGAAACAGGAATAGGTTTTTGCTGCATTGTGACGAGACGGGATTGGAGATAGTATTGTGCAGATGAAGGTTGGCCGAGGAACGTTTTGAACTTAGTTGTGTAGATGCTGGAAGTAGTATTTGGAAATGGAGCATTTTTAGGAAGGTGGTTTTATTACTAGTAGGCTGGAGAATAAATTGGCATTCGGAAGTGACATTTATGGGATTTTGAAGCAGGTGTATATTGAAAAGAAGTGGATTGTATTAGTTTTAGTTTTATGTGTTTTGAAAAAAAAAATAGTTTGTTTTTGTCGTTGGATTAGAATTAGTTTGATATGTACTTATGAAAAAAATTGGATTGCAAAGTACGGTAAAGCAGATAATACGCAAAAATTGTATTTTTGTTGGAGAAAACCTTTTTTGCAAACATTAGGTAATAGAAAAATGCATAGCAAGTGTGTTTATTTATTTATGGTTAATGATCCAGAAAAGGAACGATGGCACACTAACCATTATGAGATGGAATGTTTTGATAAGAACGGTAGCGGAAAAGTTTTAGGTTTTGAAAATTGAAAGTATTGTGTGATGATATGTATGATAGATTGGTTAGAATTATGTGCGTGAATATTATTTATGATTTTACGTATTTTGATATAGTGTTTGCAAATTAGTGTTTTAAAAAAATGCGTGCGTAAATTGTGTTAGTGATTTAATCTGTTGATTTGTGTTAGTGCTGTGACGTATTTTGATTTATATAATATACGGAATTTAATGTTTTAGGTAGGTTTTAGAATATTGAAATTTGCTTATATTTTGGTTTGATTATTTGAGCAATAATTGAGTGTTAGCCTACTCCCCACTAAGTAGAGTAAAAAATCGGCAAAATATTCCCGCTCCCTCAATTCAGGAATATTTTGCCTTTCGCTATGGTATCACATAAAAACCATTACATAATTAATTTATAACATTTTATTTATATGTAACAAATAGTAAAATAAAACATAAATAAAAATGATAAAAATGCACAATATAATTAATTAGTATTTAAAGTGAAACAACAATTACACATACGTTAAATGCACAAATATATTACAGTACTAAAAAGAACATATAATAACCACAAAAGCATGTAAATTACTAATAAATAATTTTAACGTGTTATATTATAAAAAACTAACTAACTAACTAACTCTATGGCCTATGGAACCCGGAGGTTCAGTGCCGCGTTCACAAAAGCTCTCCACTGACTTCTATCCTTAGCTAATTGGATCCAGTTTCTACTTTGTATTCCTATCTCTGCGAGATCCATCTTAATATTATCCTCCCATCTGCGCCTAGGCCTTCCTAATGGTCGTTTTCCTATGGGTCTACCAGTCAAGACTTTGAAAGCGTTTCTACTTTCTTCCATTCTAGCTACATGACCTGCCCACCTAAGCCTCCTAGACTTCACGACCCTAACAATGTTGGGTAAACCGTATAAACTATGTAGTTCCTCGTTATGAAGCTTCCGCCATTCCCCATTCTCGTTCCTCTTGGGTCCAAATATTCTTCTCAGGATCCTGTTCTCAAATACTTTCAGTCTATGTTCTTCCCTCAGAGTAAGCGACCATGTTTCGCAACCATACAGAACAACAGGCATGATTATCGTTTTATATATTTTAAGCTTCAAATTCCTCGACAGAATTCGCGACGACAAGAGATTTTGAACCGAATAGTAACACGAATTCCCTGCTTTTAGTCGACATTTAATTTCTTCGTGAATATGATTTTCGTCTGTTAATATTGATCCTAAATATTTGAAAGTATCCACTTTATCAAAAGTATTATTTAATATTTTAACACCTCCACAATTTGCCGTATTACGGTCCCGACGCACTTCCATGTATTTAGTTTTCTCTGCATTTACTTCTAAACCCATGTCCCTGCAAGCGTTTAATAATATCTCTGCATTTATTTCTACTGTTCTTCTATCATCCCCTATTAAATTTACATCATCAGCATATGCCATAACCTGGTGAATGCCGTTCAACTCTAGGCCCTGGTTGCTATCTTTGATTTTCCTTATGGCGTATTCCAGCACAAAGTTAAATAATAATGGCGACAACGCATCTCCTTGTTTCAGGCCATTTTCGACGTGGAAGCTCGTGGACAAAAATTTTCCTACCCGGACTTTACTTTGGGATTCACTTAAACATATCTTAATTAATCTAATTAGCTTTCTCGGTATTCCAAGCTCTGTAAGAACGTTGTATAATGTTTCTCTCCTAACCGAGTCGTAAGCCTTTCTAAAATCAATAAATAGTTGATGTACCGGGGTATTGTATTCCCACTTCTTTTCGAGTATTTGGCGAATGGTAAATATTTGGTCGATAGTTGATCGATTTCGTCTAAATCCGCACTGATAACCTCCAATAATTTCATCTGCGTATGGGGTCAATCTTGCTAACAGAATATTTGAAAGGATTTTATAGGATGTTGACAGAAGAGAAATGCCTCGATAATTATTACAGTCAGTTTTGTCGCCTTTCTTGTGAATTGGAACAATGATTGACTCTTTCCACTCTTGTGGCAATTCTTCCTTGTTCCAGATAAGGAGAATGAGTTTGTGTATCTTGTTCCACAATTTTTCGCCTCCAGCTAAAATTAACTCAGCCGGAATTTCATCTACACCCGGAGATTTGTGTTTCTTTAATTTCTTTATAGCGGCTTCCACTTCTATTCGATTGGGTTCTGGAATATACGGTTCTGCGGTGTGTATCTCCTTTTCTCCACGCACATTAGTTTTTGGCTGCGTGTTCAGCAAATCGTCAAAGAAATCTTTCCATCTATTTAAAAGGCTATCCGTATCAGTGAGAACTGTTCCGTCAGATTTCTTTAATATATAAGCACGAGGTTGATAGCCTTTCTTAAATTCGCTGATCCCCTTATACATGTCCCGAATATTTTTATTTTTACTATTATCTTCAAGTTCCTTAATTTTAGCTTTTAAAAAATCCCGTTTCTTTGTTCTAAAAGTTTTGGAAGTTTCCCGCCTGATATCTGCGAAATTTTGTGTAGTTATTTCATTCGGATTTTGTAGCCACCGTAATTTTGCCTGTTTTCTCTTCTCTACTAGTTTAATGCATTCTTGGTCGAACCATGGTTTGTTCCTACGTATTTCCGCGTGTCCCAGTTTTTCTATTGCTGAACTTTTAATGCTATCTCTAATTTCAATCCAAGTATCCTCAACACTAGTGCACTCCGAGTCTTCTAAAACCGAGAATCTATTCGAAACTTCAATCTGGTATTCCTCTCTTACCTGGCTCTCTTCTAATTTCTTTAAATTAAATCTCTCCGTTCTCGGACATTGAGTATTACCTTTATTCAACGATAATCTCTCCCGTATTATCGCTGCTACCAGGTAGTGATCAGTGTCACAATCAGCCCCTCTAAACGACCGGACGTCAATTATGTTAGATTGTCTTCTTCTATCTACTAAAACGTGATCAATTTGATTATGTGTTTTTCCGTCTGGTGATGTCCAAGTGTATTTATGAACGTCGCGATGTGGAAATTTTGTACTCTTCACGATTAGGTTTTTGGATGTTGCAAAGTTCACGAGTCTAACACCGCTGTCATTACTTTCCTTATGCAAACTTTCGTTCCCAATAATCGGTTTGAAAATATCCTCTCGTCCTACCTTCGCATTGAAATCCCCTAATAGAATCTTCATATGGTATCGCGGGAGTTGGTCAAATATCCGTTCCACTTCTTCGTAAAAACTATCTTTTATATCGTCACCCTTATCTTCAGTTGAAGCATGTACATTTAAAACAATAATATCACACCACCGTCCCTTAAGAGTTATAAAAGAAAGTCTGTCAGTAACAAATTCAACCCGTTTAATTGCTGGTAATATTCGTTTGTGAACGAAAAACCCTGTTCCTAACTGGTGATTTTTATTTCCTTCCCCGTAAAAGAACGTAAAATTTCCGGAATTCTCAGATCCATTTCCTTCCCACCTAACTTCCTGAACTCCTACTAAGTCCATCCTGTATTTCTCTAACTCACTCGTTACAGATTTTAACGCGCCTGCCCTATAAAGACTTCTAATATTCCATGTTCCAAATCTCATGTCCATTTTCTTTTGCTGATGTCGTGCCAAGTTATCAGTCCTTGTCCGAGGCTTTTGTGAATGTTTCTGAACAAGTACCTTTTTTTACAGGATGAGGGTGTTAGCCTTACCCAAACCCCCTAGCTGGAGGACCACTCCTAGTCGTCTGTCCGCGACTGCTTATTCAGTATATTCGCAGCTAACCTCTATATCTAGAGGCCTTCTCCTCGATCCGCAATCTGAGGACGCGCCATGCAGTGGTGACAGGAACCCACGTTACACGGACGTGTTATATTATACCATACATTAATTATATTTTTTTAAGTTTATACTTAATATCTTAGCCCTTAGCAGTTCACTAACTCTTAAAATTATCCAAAACATATGATACTTGCCTATTAATACGATACTTGCCAAATGAAACTAGTTATACTAAAATATGATACTTCCCAAATGTCGTCTATTTGGTCTGTATATCATCTGAAAATAGTTTCCTAAATTTTCCCGCCAATAGTTTTCGAGAACTGAGTTGTGTCCAAATGATTACTTTGCACAGTTGTCCGTAAAGTGGTTTTTGAGTAGTTGTAGCCATATAGTAACACATTTCAATAAAGAGGAGTAGTCTCATAAGAAATGAAACATGGTAAGAGTTGTTTACTTTATAGGATTTAATATCTAAATCTGAAATAATAATTTTTTAAAGAAAATCTAAACCACTATCTATGAGTCCCCAGAAAAAATAATAATACTTTCATTTCGCTGAAAATACAGATTGAATAAATATGATATTCAAATATATGCGTAGTTTTATAGAATATTCTTCATCTTTATTTCACTTTTTATATTTTTAAATTTGAATATATCAAAGTAGTGTAACAAAGACTTTGGGATCCACAAGATATATCAATTACTAAGTGCCGAAAACATTCCTTATCGTGATACATATACTTACAAATGAACCGCATGAAGGAATCCTTTAGTGAGCTTGTTGCTAACGATTTACAAAAATGACATATTCCCTTGGATGTGTGGGCTGGCCAGTGAACAACAAAATCTTTCCTTCTATCATCACATGGTCACGTACCAACAGGTCGACAAATTTTCACTTGGGGTTCGCCCAAGCTTTCTAAAGATGGTCTTCCTCGTTTAGCCTTTCCGCATGATACTATTGCAGATGCAGTATCAGCCCGAAACACTTAATGTTTGGATGATTTCCCAACTACGTTACACTCTCTTTCGTATGATAACCAGCTGTTTACAACAACTAAATCTAGCATGTACCCAAAAATTCTAGGACACCATCGTTTTGATTTCATTCGTGTACGGCAAAGTTCTATGAACATGTTTGACTTGTCTACAGTTCTCATGTGTTTGCTATAACGTTTGATGATATCAGGATATGAAACATGCACTTAACTTTCTTCCGCTTTGTCATATCTCTTTACATACTCTAGTCGCTGAATTCCTGCTACCGTGCTACCGATTGTTACGCACTTATTGTTTACCAGCTTTACTACAATGATATCGTTACCACTATAATAATCATAATTTCCTCTTCCTTTCTTTGACAAAATCTTATCTTCTCCTATATGACCTCCTCCTAAACGATTTTGTCTCATTTTTGGAAGAGTTGAGATTTTCATTACATCCTTCAAATATTGCATTAATTTCACACTTGTAAAAAGTTATCAAAGTACCCGACTGAAAACTCAGACTCCTCTCTCTTGAATGAGGCCGGTGATTTCCCATTCTTTCTCAGCAAGACAGAGGTCCACCTCAATATGCGTTATGTTCACTCCAATGGCTTGATAGACCATTTCCGGGACATTGGATAGGGCGACGGAGACGGATAGAGTGATTCAGATTTCACGCCACTAGAGCTCTTCCTGTGGGGTAACAATGTAAGCAAATGGTTACGTAGTATATTTTTATCGTAAATAGTAATCAATTGTTGACATTATGCCGTTTTGATAATTACACATTGTTGGACAATGACTTACAAACAAGAACATGTCGAGAAAAATAAAAACATAAACTGCTTAACTTCAGTATTTAATATTTTCTGTCTGCTTCTAGCACTGCTTGCAAAACAACAACATATCCAAACACTACTTCCCGCGTAAAATTCACCAGAATTGTCACAAGGGGGCATTAGCTGTATTCCCATCGCAGAAAGTACTTACAGAAATAACTACAACGAACAATACCGAATTTTAACACTCTTCAACCCAATAGGCAAGATCAAAAAATGTGTAACCATATGGTTCCGAAAATTCGTTAAGGGTTAAAAACAGCTATTCAAAAACGTCATGTTAAAGCTCTAAACAAATCAAAGTAAATTCAAAATCGTTAATTCCAAATAAATAATTCCAAAAAAAAATCATTATTTGGTTTATAAAATTTGTCTTTTTATACTTGTAAATATCCTTGTTTGTTACAGGTAATTAATACTCTTGTTTTTTAATTTAAAATGTCCAAATTATATTTTTTAATAAATATTACTGTTATATATACAAATATAAAGGTTATTTTTGTTTTTTGTTTAGTTTTGAAAATCCGTGTATTTTCCACTAAAACATCACCAAATATTTTGTTTTTTAACTTTTCTTGCAAACAATAAATTAAATTACAAACGCACATGTCAAGGGTAGCTAGATGTTACGCTATTGCTTGTTGTAGAAAAGTTTACTTTTCAGTTTACACAACCTTGGTCTCACAAGGGAACCTTCCGAAAATGATAGTTGCAGTGAAAGATGTGTCCTATGCCAATTGAAAGAACTGTAACAGAGATGTTCATTCCCAAAAAATTAGCTGCCCATAGCAATAGGTTCAAGAAATATAAGGGCTGGAAGTTCGGGAAACAACAATGTTGAACAAAGGGAAAAAGTGCAAATTGCGCAAAGAAAAGGGTGGCATGTCAAAATACAATGCTGACAAGTGATGTATAGAAAGAGACTTGTCACAATAGGGATCAAATGAAGGCCACCAGTGGGGTTAACAGTGTTGCCAACTGCAATGAAAAGTACATGTTTGCAAAGAGCACTATATGAAGTGAGTGCAATATTCAGTGTCAACCTATCATGTAGAACATAAGATATGGCGTGTATAAGCAGTGGTACAATCTAACAAAAGAGAATAGAAAAAACAGAAGTACGAAAAATACGGAAAAGACGAAGTTGGCCATAATGCGCCACATTTGATCACGAGCTGTGCATACTGGAATGAACAAAACAAGAAAGCAGCAACTATGCAGGAAACCGACGTACGTAGAGTCGAAAAGAAAAACGAGTTCCAAAGTTGGCAGCACTGGCGATGAAAATCCAGACAATTCAAGGATGGTTAGGCCACTCGCTTCACAAAAAGAAAATTCCGGCAAGAGGCATTAGCCTTCCCATCATTTGTACATGCTCGTCCACATTGTACGTGCAGTTGTTCGATGAGACAATGGTCCAAACAGAAGATACATTTGCAGTGAGCACAGAGGAATACTCCCAATCCGTCACACATGGTACAATGATCGCCTGTGAATGTCTCGAAACAGTACTTTAGAGGTGTCGGAACCTTTGGTGGTCTTTCTATCACATATCCACACCTGAAGAGAGCAAACATAACCAAAGGCTTGATCTGCTGTGTGTTGCTGTCTGCAATACTATCACCGCCTATATGGTATATCCAGAGTATCCCACCTAACTCTGCGACTGAAATAGTTTCAAAGCAAAAAAAAAATGTAACACTTCCAGTTGTGCAGGAATGTACCCATGTCAGCGGGCGACAAACTTCTGTGAGACGCAAGTGCCCCTAAGTCCCGCATCATAGTGTCCCAGGGGCCAACGTCAAAATTTCAAATAGCACCAATGGTCGAGTTATATTTCTTTCGATAAATCTTGGAATATGCAACAACGCATATCAGAAATATTTACTATATGGGATTTAAAAATGGCCACCAAAAATATCTGCTCGGTGACAAGAACAACGTGCATTTTTGGCGGCAATTTTGAAACCCGGGCTTCATATATCAAATGTTTCTTATAGGCGGTGTTGTATCTACCCAGAGAAATATCATCCGCCCCCTATTCCCATTTGAAATGTTGCGGTTGACCCCTTGAGCCTTATGATGGGAGCCCTGGGGGACTTGCTTCTTACAAGGTTTTCTTGGCCCTCGACATGAGTACATTCCTGTGCAATTGGATTTGCAACATCTCTTTTCGCTTCACAGCAATTTGAGATCATAATGTTCGATGCCATGTTAGGACACAACATATATTTGTGGCGGCCATTTTGAAAAACATGCTTCATATAGCAAATGTTTCCTATAGATGTTGCACATTCCATTATCTATCGAGAGAGATACCACTCGGTCCCTGTTGCCATTTGAAAATTTGAAATTGGCTCCTGGGGCCCTATGATGGGGATCCTGGGGGCACTTGATTCTCACACACATTTATCACCCCCTGACATTGGTACATTTCTGCACCACTGGATCCGTCACATTTTGGCTCGTTTCTCAAATCTTTCAGGTCACAAAGTTTGGTGGGACACCCTATATATTCCCACATACGGCCCAATCATGACATAATGTTCAATACTTCTATTATCGGTTGTTGGCTCAACCCAACCATTTCATGTTCCCCGACTTGATATTGCCTCAATCACTCTAGCATTGATGCATTCCGAGTGATGCCTGTTGCCGGAATTTTCTTTTTTGTGAAGTGAGTGGCCTAATTATATTAGACTTGTCTGGATGTTTATGGCCAGTGTTGCCAACTTTGGAACTCCTTTTTCTTTTCGACTCTAGGTACGTCGGTTTCCTGCATAGTCGGTGTTTCTTGTTTTGTTCATTCTAATATGCACAGCTCGTGATCAAATGTGGCGCATTATGGCCAACTTCGTCTTTTCCGTATTTTTCGTACTTCTGGTTTTTCTATCCTCTTTTGTTAGATTGTACCACTGATTATACACGCCATATCTTATGTTCTACATGATAGGTTGACACTGAATATTGCACTCACTTCATATAGTGCTCTTTGCAAAACATGTACTTTTTATTGCAGTTGGCAACACTGTTAACCTCACTGGTGGCCTTCATTTGATCCCTATTGTGGCAAATCTCTTTCTATACATCACTTGTCAGCTTTGTGTTCTGCCATGCCCCCCTTTTTGCGGAATTTGCATTTTCCCCCTTGTCCAACCTTGCTGTTTCCCGAAATTCCAGCCCTTATATTTCTTGAACCTATTGCTATGGGCAGGTATTTTTTTGGGAATGAACATCTCTGTCACAGCTCTTTTAATTGGCATAAGTCACATCTTTCACTGCAACTATCATTTTCGGAAGGTTCCCTTGTCAGCTTATTTTTAATTTTGGATGCTTTAACCATCTTTTCACGTTCCGTGTACCAAATATTTGCACTAAAAATATTATTTTAATTATCCATTTATGTTTCATGTTAATAAAAAACTTTATGCACTATTAAGTAATAATTTACCTATTATATAATAATCCCCCTTCTGGAAAGTAACGAGCGGTTACTAATAACGTCCGTATTAATTATTAAAAAAACTTTATGCACTACTAAGTAATAATTTTCTTATTATATAATACAATAAACAATTGTTATAAACGTACAATTGAATGACAGTGTAGTGCGCGAATGTGATATCTAAATGAATTGGTTTAGCTCGTTAAATTAAATGTAAGTCCTGTTATGGGTACCCTCGTGTTAACGGATTCCAAAATATGTAAACAGAACAATAAACCACCTTCATATTTTATACCTTGTGTTTATTCATCCATTTAAAGTTACACCAACATTGTCTTCGTGTACGTTTTGTTAGGTTTATAATGCGGGGACGTTATTACAAAATAATAATCATAACGCCATACTCTTCTCATGTTTATTTTGCTCACAATGCAACTGCTGGAGCCTCAAATCTATACGCCTATTACAATTTAGTACACCAGAGTAGATTAAGTGTAGACAGAACATGGTACAATCCTTGTGTTCAGTAGCCGATCTTGAAATTAAACCTAGACGGGAGGGGGTGTCAGTATTTTGCTATGAAAAATACGTAATTTGGACTGCGTTTTCGTATTTATGACATTAGCGATTTTCTAGTAACGCAACAAAAATTGAGGAACCAAGGCCCCCCGACCCCACCCTAGATTCGCCACTCATTGTTCAACCATACTGAGTGTCTTTCTTCAGTCTCACAAGTCGAATGCCAAGATGGTACCTCTATAAACTCTCAGGCCGCAAGGTCGCCTGCATTTGTGTCTGAACTTTAGTCGCCGGATGTAATTTACTCTCATAGTGTAAAAAGATTTAGGATGCATTGAAATGCACACGCAGTTGAACTCTGGAGTGTATTGTTGATTTTTGAAAAGAAAAACAACATTGATTATCATTTTACAACATTGATTGCGTGCCCTGAGGCACATATCTTACTTCTTTAAAGTGTTTTTTAAAACTCGCCTTAACGCAAACATATTACACATATAGGCGATTTAACATATTTTGGGTGAGTAATTATGAGGTTCATTGATCTTCCGGTATGAGGAACCTAGTTGGAGCATACGAGGTAAGTTTCGCAGGTACATTTGAGGCATGTGCTTAGGGGCGGACATAGACTGTGACTATCACTTGCCATCCATGTGGTTTCTCTCTCACAGGTGCACATACTGGGCACATTTCTATGTATTTGGGGGAACATGATATGCATATGCCTGCTATATAATTGTGCTGTTAAGGTTGGATCAATATAGTAGTAGTGGCCCCGTTATGTCCAGCCGAGTCAGCAAAAATTTTTGTGACGTCATAGGTCAAAGGTCAATGACCTTGGCCCGGGGTCAATGACCTAGGGGTACCTAGGACCACCCCCTCTAAATTTTGGCAGGGGTACCTTGGCCCACCCCTTAAATTTTGGCAGGGGTACATAGGACCACCCCCCTTAAATTTTGGAAATTGCCAAATCTAAAAATTGGGTATGGTAGCCTAGGACCAGGGTATGTACCTCTATCAGTATTGGGTGTCTATGTCGTTCCCTTTCATGGGTAAAAAATTGCCAAAAATTCAAATTTCGGGGTTTTTTGACCTAATTTATCCCCTTGGATGAGGTGTTATTACCTTATATAGTTATATGGGCGTATACAGGGGTTCATTACCTTTCATAAGACATGGGTATATTTGTGCACCCCTTGAGAAATTTGGGAAGGGGTACCTTGGCCCACCCCTTCAATTTTGGAAATTGCCCAATTTCAACATTGGGTATTATAGTACATGACCCTAATATGTATCATGATAAATTTGGGTGGTCCACCTTGTTCCCTTTTAGGGGTACAAAATTGCCAAAAATATAAACGTAAGCAATACGTTATACCACGTGTTTGGTTTTCGGCCTAATTTATCTCCTTGGATGAGGTCCTATTACCTTTATATTTATATGGGCGTATACAGGGGTCCATTAGCTTTCATAACATATGGGTATATTAATGCACTCCTTGAAAAATTTGGGAGGGGTACCTTGACCCACCCCTTAAATTTTGGAAATTGCCAAATCTAAAAATTGGGTATGGTAGCCTAGGACCATAGTATGTACCTCTATCAGTATTGGGGGTCTATGTCGTTCCCTTTTATGGGTAAAAAATTGCCAAAAAATCAAATTTTGGGGGTTTTTGACCTAATTTATCCCCTTTGATGAAGTGTTATTACCCTATATGGTTATATGGGCGTATACAGGGGTCCATTAGCTTTCATAACATATGGGTATATTAATGCACCCCTTGAAAAATTTGGGAGGGGTACCTTGGCCCACCCCTTAAGTTTTGGAAATTGCCCAATTTAAACATTGGGTATTATAGTACAGGACCCTAATATGTATCATGATAAATTTGGGTGATCCACCTTATTCCCTTCTAGGGTGCACAATTGCCAAAATATAAACGTAAGCAATACGTTGTACCACGTGTTTGGTTTAGACCTAAGTTATCCCCTTGGATGAGGTCCTATTACCTTATATGGTTATATGGGCGTATACAGGGTTCCATTCCCTTTCATAAGATATGGGTATTTGGTGCACCCAGGGAGGGGTACCTTAGCCCACCCTTAAATTTTGAAAATTGCCCAATTTCAACATTTGGTATTATAGTACTGGACCCTAACATGTATTATGATAAATTTGGGTGGTCCACATCGTTCCCTTTTAGGGGTACAAAATTGCCAAAATATAAACGTAAGCAATACGTTGTACCACGTGTTTGGTTTTTTGACCCAATTTATCCTCTTGGATGAGGTCCTATTACCTTATATGGTTATATGGTTATGTATAGGGTTTATTCCCTATCATAAGACATAGGTACATTTGTGCACCCCGGGAGGGGTACTTTGTCCCACCCCTTAAATTTTAGAAATTGCTCATTTTATATATTTGGTATTATAGTACTGGACCCTAACATGTATTATGATAAATTTGGGTGGTCCACCTCGTTCCCTTTTAGGGGTACAAATTGCCAAAAATATAAACGTAAGCAATACGTTGTACCACGTGTTTGGTATTTTGGCCCAATTTATCCCGTTTGATGTAGTCTTATTACCTTATATGATTATATGGTTATGTATAGGAGTTTATTCCCTATCATAAGACATAGGTACATTTGTGCCCTCTGGGAGGGGTACCTTGGCCCACCCCTTAAATTTTGGAAATTGCTCATTTTATATATTTGGTATTATAGTACAAGACCCTAACATGTATTATGATAAATGTGGGTGGTTCATCTCGTTCCCTTTCACGGGTACGAAATTGCCAAATTTTAGTACAACCACGTGTTTCGTTTTTTGACCTAATTTATTCCCTTGGATGAGGTCCTATTACCTTATATGGTTATAATGTCATGTATAGGGGTCTATTTCTTATCATAAGACATAGGTACATTGATGCACCCCGGGAGGGGTACCAATGCCAACCCCCTTAAATTTTGGAAATTTTTCAATTTAAGCATTCGCTATCATAGTACATGACCTCAATATGTATCATGATAAATTTGGGTGGTCCACCTTGTTCCCTTTCATGGGTAAAAAAAAAAATTGCCAAATATAAAGATAATCAATATGTTGCATCACGTGTTTGGTTTTTGGCCCAATTTCTTCCCTTTGATGCGGTTTTATACCGTATATGGACATATGGTCATGTATATGGGTTCATTTCCTATCATAAGACATGAGTACATTGATGCATCCTTTAAAAATTTGGGAGGGGTATCTTGGCTCATCCACTCGGTTTTAGAAATTGTTTAATATAAGCATTTGGTATCATAGTACAGGTCTCCAATATGTACCACTATAAATTTGGATGGTCCACATCGTTCCCTTTTCATAGGTAAAGAACTACCAAAAATCAAATTTCGGAGGTTATTTACCCCTATTTAGCATGTTATATGGTTTATTACCTTTATATGTTTATGTTCCCTTTTAAATTTGGGAATTATCAGATAACAAAATTCGGTAAACGTTTTCTAGGACCCATTGGTATTCCTCTTATGGCCAAATATTCAAAATGTAAAGGTTATTGACCGGCTTTATTATTGAATAAGTACAGGATTTATTACTTTTTCATAAGACACAGGTGTATTTGTGTACCAATCTTAAATTTTGGAAGGGGTACATTTCTTATTGTCGTATCAATAATTGGTAATTGGATAGTATCTCATTCATTGGGTAAATCATTATGATCACGTGATCGGTTATTGACCTATGATGGGATTAGGAGTCCAGGACATTGGTACATTGAAACTTTGTAGGATAATTTGATAATGCGTCATTGGTTTTGATTATTCCCGTCAAATATAAACGTAAGCAAGACGTTGTACCACGTGATTGTCCTTGATGAGGTAGTGTACAGGGATTCATTTCCTTTGTTGTGGTACTTCTTAAGTTTGAGTACACACACACACTTCTAGAAAACAGTTGGTTCTACTCAGGTAAACAATTGACGGACATTATTGACCTTATTGAACATATTAACTCTAAGACTTAGGTATATCAAGAGAAGTATTCTTTAAATTTGGGAATGGTGATAAACAGAATTTTAACATAAGGTGCGAAATTTGAAACAATACATTGAACTTTAGTCACAGCTCATAGTCTAAGATCATTGGTGGTGATTGATTTGAAATCTGATAGCTAACCTTATTGAATCTTATGACTCATAGACGAAAGGCAATACATGCTACAACACTGGCAAAGTTATTGTTAATGCAATTTGATTGGTTGATCACTATCTTTCGTGCAATCTGATTGGTTCAAATCTTTGCTGTATTCAGTTTTAAGTTTTGTTTAACATTTAAAAATCTTGGTTTCGTTCAACATTTTGCACTCACTGATAAATATGATCAAAACCGTTTATTTGTTAATCGAATAGTTAAAAACCGGATAAAGTTTGACGGTTAACCGTGAAACGTAAAATTTTTTAGTTTGAAATTTTTTTGCTTGAAATTTTTTGTTTGAAACTTTTCGTTTGAAATTTTTGTTTGAAAAAATTTTTGTTTGAAAATTTTGTTTGAAATTTTTTTGTTTGTAAATTTTTGTTTCAAAATTTTTTTTGTTTAAAATTTTTTCGTTTGAAATTTTTCGTTTCCAAAATTTCTTTTCTGTTTAAAAAATTTTTGTTTCAAATTTTTGTTTCAAAATTTTTTTTGAAAATTTTTGTTTGAAATTTTTTGTTTGAAATTTTTGTTTGACATTTTTAAAAGTTTGTGCACTTATTAGTAAAGAACCTGAACTGTTTAGAACAAAAACCTCTGGCAACATTGTGGTGCAATAGTACACGTCAGAACCTGGGGTTGTACTTGAAATGAAAAAACACAATTCATTGAAATGGATCATTTTATTACACTCCACATACATCCATACCAGATAGTGGTTCTGGATATTGTCGATACAATGTATTTTGAACTTCTTGCACTAGTTTGTCTTTAGCATATAATTTTAATTCCAATTGAAGTCTTTTAAGATCTATTGCAATATCAATTGGTGGAAACTCAATGTCCATTTGATCACAAATAAACTGTTTATCAATACAGGTATGCACCCACGAACGATGTTGACAATATCTAGATACATGTTGTACAATATGCATAACACATTTTTGAAGGAATATACTTGTTTTGTTGCATACTTCCACTGCATGTTTCACACACTGAAATACGCTGATAAATTTGTTCCATTCTTTTTGTGTTAGATACACCATATTGCGAGGGACATGAAATGTACTCTTTTTACGTAACAGCACCATCTTCTCTTCGAGGACTGTACGCATCACCACTTCATGATTTGAGCCTAATGATTTGACTATGGTCACATTTAGCTCATCATGAAAATAATCGTTCATTTGGTCGATTCGTGAACATAATATTTGCCATTCTTCACAGGTCAGTTGTACACCAAATTGTTCTGCTTTGCCCAATCGAATCACTGGTTCAAATGTTCTAGCACTGATACCAATCATCACATGTTTTGTTTATTGGATAATAGCTTGCGAAGATGAATTCTTTATCGTTAGAAGTACAGATCTTTCCTCCTGAAAAGCACTTGCTCAAATGATTTCACGGTATTGGTTGATTTATAGAACTACGGCTGACGTCATGTGCTGACGTTTGAATTCATGATTTCATCACAGTTGCTGACCAACCACATTCATACAACTACAGCTGACGTCATTGGAAAGAAATGTGCTGATTCATGATTTCATCACAATGGCTGACGAATCTGGCTGTGTACTAAATTCAAATTGATGACTTCGACCCAAGAATCCTTTGTAACATAAAGATACAGATCCAGTATTTAAGAAACGCAGCACTTCTTCTTGTTTTGATGCTTCCATGGGTAAATATCTTGCTGGTAAAATTATATTCTTATCATTTTCAAGCTTCACTTGGATTCTTAATCCAAACTTTGTAGGGATCATTTGGCTAGCTAAGATTCTATAAGGTACATTCTGTTGTAAATCAGTAATCTTGGTATATGATTTCATCACATCACGTGTGTTTAGAAACTGCAGACAAGTAGCCATGATGACGTTATCATGAATACTAACGCGAACGATGATGCAAAACTGATGACGTTGCATTATCGTGTTCTGACGTGTACTATTGCACCACAATGTTGCCAGAGGTTTTTGTTCTAACAGTTCCGGTTCTTTACTAATGAGTGCACAAACTTTTAAAAAATGTCAAACCAAACTTTGAAACAAAATTTTTGAAACGAAAAAAAATTCAAACAAAAAATTTCAAACGAAAAAATTTTGAAACAAAAAATTTCAAACAAAAAATTTGGAAACGAAAAATTTCAAACAAAAAATTTCAAAAATTTTCAAAAAAAATTTTGAAACAAAAATTTGAAACAAAAATTTTTTAAACAGAAAAAAAATTTTGGAAACGAAAAATTTCAAACGAAAAAATTTTAAACAAAAAAAATTTTGAAACAAAAATTTACAAACAAAAAAATTTCAAACAAAATTTTCAAACAAAAATTTTTTCAAACAAAAATTTCAAACGAAAAGTTTCAAACAAAAAATTTCAAGCAAAAACAATTCAAACTAAAAAATGTTACGTTTCACGGTTAACCGTCAAACTTTATCCGGTTTTTAACTATTCGATTAACAAATAAACGGTTTTGATCATATTTATCAGTGAGTGCAAAATGTTGAACGAAACCAAGATTTTTAAATGTTAAACAAAACTTAAAACTGAATACAGCAAAGATTTGAACCAATCAGATTGCACGAAGGATAGTGATCAACCAATCAAATTGCATTAACAATAACTTTGCCAGTGTTGTAGCATGTATTGCCTTTCGTCTATGAGTCATAAGATTCAATAAGGTTAGCTATCAGATTTCAAATCAATCACCACCAATGATCTTAGACTATGAGCTGTGACTAAAGTTCAATGTATTGTTTCAAATTTCGCACCTTATGTTAAAATTCTGTTTTATCACCATTCCCAAATTTAAAGAATACTTCTCTTGATATACCTAAGTCTTAGAGTTAATATGTTCAATAAGGTCAATAATGTCCGTCAATTGTTTACCTGAGTAGAACCAACTGTTTTCTAGAAGTGTGTGTGTGTACTCAAACTTAAGAAGTACCACAACAAAGGAAATGAATCCCTGTACACTACCTCATCAAGGACAATCACGTGGTACAACGTCTTGCTTACGTTTATATTTGACGGGAATAATCAAAACCAATGACGCATTATCAAATTATCCTACAAAGTTTCAATGTACCAATGTCCTGGACTCCTAATCCCATCATAGGTCAATAACCGATCACGTGATCATAATGATTTACCCAATGAATGAGATACTATCCAATTACCAATTATTGATACGACAATAAGAAATGTACCCCTTCCAAAATTTAAGATTGGTACACAAATACACCTGTGTCTTATGAAAAAGTAATAAATCCTGTACTTATTCAATAATAAAGCCGGTCAATAACCTTTACATTTTGAATATTTGGCCATAAGAGGAATACCAATGGGTCCTAGAAAACGTTTACCGAATTTTGTTATCTGATAATTCCCAAATTTAAAAGGGAACATAAACATATAAAGGTAATAAACCATATAACATGCTAAATAGGGGTAAATAACCTCCGAAATTTGATTTTTGGTAGTTCTTTACCTATGAAAAGGGAACGATGTGGACCATCCAAATTTATAGTGGTACATATTGGAGACCTGTACTATGATACCAAATGCTTATATTAAACAATTTCTAAAACCGAGTGGATGAGCCAAGATACCCCTCCCAAATTTTTAAAGGATGCATCAATGTACTCATGTCTTATGATAGGAAATGAACCCATATACATGACCATATGTCCATATACGGTATAAAACCGCATCAAAGGGAAGAAATTGGGCCAAAAACCAAACACGTGATGCAACATATTGATTATCTTTATATTTGGCAATTTTTTTTTACCCATGAAAGGGAACAAGGTGGACCACCCAAATTTATCATGATACATATTGAGGTCATGTACTATGATAGCGAATGCTTAAATTGAAAAATTTCCAAAATTTAAGGGGGTTGGCATTGGTACCCCTCCCGGGGTGCATCAATGTACCTATGTCTTATGATAAGAAATAGACCCCTATACATGACATTATAACCATATAAGGTAATAGGACCTCATCCAAGGGAATAAATTAGGTCAAAAAACGAAACACGTGGTTGTACTAAAATTTGGCAATTTCGTACCCGTGAAAGGGAACGAGATGAACCACCCACATTTATCATAATACATGTTAGGGTCTTGTACTATAATACCAAATATATAAAATGAGCAATTTCCAAAATTTAAGGGGTGGGCCAAGGTACCCCTCCCAGAGGGCACAAATGTACCTATGTCTTATGATAGGGAATAAACTCCTATACATAACCATATAATCATATAAGGTAATAAGACTACATCAAACGGGATAAATTGGGCCAAAATACCAAACACGTGGTACAACGTATTGCTTACGTTTATATTTTTGGCAATTTGTACCCCTAAAAGGGAACGAGGTGGACCACCCAAATTTATCATAATACATGTTAGGGTCCAGTACTATAATACCAAATATATAAAATGAGCAATTTCTAAAATTTAAGGGGTGGGCCAAAGTACCCCTCCCGGGGTGCACAAATGTACCTATGTCTTATGATAGGGAATAAACCCTATACATAACCATATAACCATATAAGGTAATAGGACCTCATCCAAGAGGATAAATTGGGTCAAAAAACCAAACACGTGGTACAACGTATTGCTTACGTTTATATTTTGGCAATTTTGTACCCCTAAAAGGGAACGATGTGGACCACCCAAATTTATCATAATACATGTTAGGGTCCAGTACTATAATAGCAAATGTTGAAATTGGGCAATTTTCAAAATTTAAGGGTGGGCTAAGGTACCCCTCCCTGGGTGCACCAAATACCCATATCTTATGAAAGGGAATGGAACCCTGTATACGCCCATATAACCATATAAGGTAATAGGACCTCATCCAAGGGGATAACTTAGGTCTAAACCAAACACGTGGTACAACGTATTGCTTACGTTTATATTTTGGCAATTGTGCACCCTAGAAGGGAACAAGGTGGACCACCCAAATTTATCATGATACATATTAGGGTCCTGTACTATAATACCCAATGTTTAAATTGGGCAATTTCCAAAACTTAAGGGGTGGGCCAAGGTACCCCTCCCAAATTTTTCAAGGGGTGCATTAATATACCCATATATTATGAAAGCTAATGGACCCCTGTATACGCCCATATAACTATATAAGGTAATAGGACCTCATCCAAGGAGATAAATTAGGCCGAAAACCAAACACGTGGTATAACGTATTGCTTACGTTTATATTTTTGGCAATTTTGTACCCCTAGAAGGGGACGAGGTGGACCACCCAAATTTATCATAATACATATTAGGGTCCTGTACTCTAATACCCAATGTTGAAATTGGGCAATTTCCAAAATTGAAGGGGTGGGCCAAGGTACCCCTTCCCAAATTTCTCAAGGGGTGCACAAATATACCCATGTCTTATGAAAGGTAATGAACCCCTGTATACGCCCATATAACTATATAAGGTAATAACACCTCATCCAAGGGGATAAATTAGGTCAAAAAACCCCGAAATTTCAATTTTTGGCAATTTTTTACCCATGAAAGGGAACGACATAGACACCCAATACTGATAGAGGTACATACCCTGGTCCTAGGCTACCATACCCAATTTTTAGATTTGGCAATTTCCAAAATTTAAGGGGGGTGGTCCTATGTACCCCTGCCAAAATTTAAGGGGTGGGCCAAGGTACCCCTGCCAAAATTTAGAGGGGGTGGTCCTAGGTACCCCTAGGTCATTGACCCCGGGCCAAGGTCATTGACCTTTGACCTATGACGTCACAAAAATTTTTGCTGACTCGGCTGGACATAACGGGGCCACTACTACTAATATTAACAGACCGAAACGATATCTACGAAGACATAAGATCTCGACTGAAAGCAGGGAATTAATGTTATTATTCAGATCAAAGTTTTTTATCTTCGAGAATTCTGTAGTAGATTTTGAAGCTTAAAGTCTATGAAACGATAGTAATCCCTGTCGCAATGTATGGTTTGGAAACTGGTCGCTCACTGTGAGAGAAAAATACCAACTGAAAGTATTGGAGAATAAAATCCCTAGGTGAATATTCGGTCCCAAGAACGACAGGAATGGAAAATGGCGGAAATTTCATAAGAGGAACTGCGTAACTTATATTGTTTACCAAACATTTTTAAGGTTATGAAATCGAGGTAGCTCAAGTGGGCAGGTCATGTAGCCAGAATGGAAGAAAGTAGGAATGGTTTGAAAGTTGGAGAATGGAAATCAAATTGGAGAAAGAGTAATAGAAAGACTCTAGGCAAAGATAGGAGGACAATATTAAGACGGATCTCGCAATAGTGGAGTATAAAGTAGAAACAGGATCCTTTCCCAAGGAGATAAGTGTATGAATAGTTTTTTGAACTCAGCATTCAACCTCCAGCCTCTAAAGTCCATAAAATTAGTTAGTTAGCAGGCCGTTTTGCCTAAGAGCAAGACATGAAAAAGCATTACATGAACAGAGAACATTAAGAATGTCGATGTTTATATTTCGGTTATATAGTTACCTCTACGTGCCCTTGCTTTCAAATTTCGATTCAATACCAAAATATTTTGTTATTGATTGTTCTAAAAAAACTCGTTTGTGTTTAAATAAAAGATATATTTACAAAATAAATTTAAGGGGGAAGGACAACTTTACACTGGCCCTGTACTTTCAAATATCGATTCGAAATCGAAGCCAATCACTTGTGTTTCGTTTGATATTGATCGTTTGGAAGAAAAAAAACTGTTTCAAAACAAAAAAAGAAAAAAGTAACGGTTACAAAATACAGTTGTGGAACCAACTTCACACTACTTTCAAATTTTCATTCGAAAACAAAGTAAAGGGTTTGCTTTTCGTTTGTTACTGATTGTTTTGAAGCAAAAATCTTTTGTTTCGAAAAACGTAATGATAGTTATCAAATAATCGAGGGAGTTCCGAGGCAACGTCACACTGGCCTACCCAATACTTTCAAATTTTGCTTTTATACTAAAAGCAATCATTTGTTTTCTGTTTCGTATTAATTGATTTGAAGAGAAATAGATTGTTCCGAAAATAGTAAGAAGATATTTACAAAATAAAGTTGAGATTTGGCCAAATTTATCCTTGTCCCCATACTTACAAATTTCGATTGAAAACCAAAATCAATTGTTTGATGTGGGATTCTTGATTATTTTGAAGGAAAAACAGTTTTCGAAAAACATAAAAAGTGTTTACAAAAGAAATGGGTGATGAAACCTCACACTGGTAATACCGTCACATTTCGAATCAAAGCAATTCTAATTATTTGTTATTGGCTATTTTGAAGAGGATTATTTTGTTTGGAAAGATAGAAAGAGAATCTCTTACCTGTTGTTGTTTGTTTTCAAGATAAAAATTCCCTTTTCCAAAACACTAAAAATATGTCTGTAAAAATATTTAGTGGTTAGCTTCATCATATTACTTTTTCTGCTTTTAGATTTCGATTCAAAACTCACCCAAATTGTTTATTTTTCCTTTCTTATTGAGCGATTTCAAGAGAAAATATTTTAGTTCGAAAAAATCTTAAAGTTTACTTAACAATAATGTTGGGTGAGCCAATTCACACCTATGTTTCAAATTTTTAATTTCAATAAAAACAATAGATAAAATAATTTTTTAAAGTTCTCATATTATTGTTTAACAGTTGCTCCGGAAACTTTGTTTCCTTGAAGGCGCACGACCCACTTAGTTAAGTTCACGAGATTTATATTTATTTAAAAGCATTTCTGACAGAAAGTAAAAATGAGATAAAAGACAAAAATAAAAGGATGAAAGAAATAATACTAACCGAAAGAAGTTAAAATCTCTATAGATCGATTTGCTTCGTCAAGCTGATTCAATTTATATACAAATTATTTGTTGCTGATTCTACTCCACCCTCGGAAAATAAATTAGGCTAAGTAAATTGGATGTGCTTAATGGGCAGTAGTTACAATTTTCATCGATCCATTCGCTTTGTAAAGCTAAAATAATTGATATATAGATTATATATATTTCGTTGCTTATTATATCCCACTCCGGGAAACTAAATTAAGCTCAGTAAACCAGAAGTAGTTAAAACTGATATCGACTGATTTGTTTCGTCAAGCTGAATCGATTGATATATAGATTGTTTATGTTTCGTTTCTGATTATACCCATATCAGAATGGTTAGGCTCAGTAAGCCGGAAGTGGTTGTTGGAAGTATTTAAAATTAGTACAGATCGATTTGTTTCTACAAGCTGAATCGATTGATGTTTCGAATGTATAAGATTTTGTTGCTGATTATATCCCACCCCAGGAAACTAAAATTAGGTTCAGTAAGCCGGAACTAGTTAACCGGATGTAGTTAAAATTGTTTTCGATCGATTTGTGTGGTCAAGCTGAATGAAAACTATTCGCAGAAAAAGGGAAAGAAAAGATGATGAACGTTGTCGAAGAAGCAGAAGAAAGAGATACAGTTAATGAAATTTTGATAGAAGAAGAAGAACAACAAAAAAGAATAAAAGATGATAACGAAGCTGTAGAAGATAACGAAGAAGAGAAATATAAAGAAGTATTACAAATATTAGAAAATGTATTAAACAGAATGATAACAGAGGAAGAGGAAAGGAAGTAGAGAAGACACCTATATTGACCAATTAAAAAAGTTACAAGAAGGAGAATACATTGAAGTAAGGACAAATGAAGAAGTGGTGCTAAGTCTTACGTTTTCACCGATAATACAAGAGGCTTACAATGAGAAAGAGAAGAACACAGAATTAGAAGAGTTCTACGAAAATGAGCTACAAAATTGGCTTAAAAATGTATTTCTCAATTCTGGACAGAAGAAGAAGAAATATATATACATCATTTATAGAAATATAGTACTAAACATGAAGAAATAGAAGTTGATTTAGAAGAAATAGAGAAGAGAATGGATGAATTGCTATCTGAATTTCAAGAAGAACGAAACACAAACGTACAAGTGCAATTAGGAAATAACAATCGTAATCACGATAACAATAAATTTAAAATAATAGAGGAACGTGGGATACATTAACGAAAATACAATATCGAAGGTACAATGCCAAGAATTCCTCTAGCCTCCATGCGTGTAGACGGAAAATGAAACAAATATGAGTTCTAGTGGATTATTTGTTAATTAATGTAGACCAACATGATTACGTAGGAATAGCAATCACAAATGAAAGAGAAGGACATAGCGCTTTTGCTTGTCACTCAGAGAAGCTAGAAATCTCTCAGCAGAAGCACTATGGATGAGTTATGACAAAGTAGTGCAAAGTAATGCCGCGTTTCTTATTAACGAAGATTGCATCATGAACTTTCATCATGTACGTATGCCAAGAGGACAAGGCAGACGTTTGAGACAGCATATTATGAATACCAGTGAATATGTAAAGGCACAACGTAGCATTATCAGAATTTAGAACAAAGGTACGAGATGTTTAGCACCTGCGATCGTCGTTGCCATAGTATTAAAAACTCAAATGTAGAAATCAAACCGAATAAAATATACAAGAAAATCAAAAATGCAATAGATAAATCAAAATAAATATATAATAGAAAAAGAACCAGAAGACCTGTGTGAAGCTGCTGGTGTAGATCTCAGTCATTTTGGTGGAATTCCAGCAATTCGCAAATTTCAATAACATTTAAAGGATTATAAAATAACAGCGTATAGGATGTTTTCAGGAAGTCATGTTACGTTTGAATCACGACCAAGCGATAACGAGAGAACATCTTTAAATCTAATTTTCACAGATAATCATTACAACGTCACTGAAAGCAAGATAGCATATTTTAGCTATTTTAGTTATTCTTGCAAAATCTTTCATAAGAAATATGAACACAAGCAGGTACATTTGAAACATTGTACAGTTGTATGTTACCGTTGTCATTAGAAGGCACCATGCGATTTTAAAGAACACCGTATTACATGCAATGATTGTAATCGAGAATTTTATGGTCAGACATATTATGAATATCACAAGTCAGCTCCTTATCAAAATGGAAAAACTTTATGTTTATTTGTTCAACGGATGCTTAGCATTGTAGCCTCCATAGCTTTGAAATACCTCAATACCATTAAACCAGTGAAATTCAGATAGCAATTCATTCATTCTCTTCTCTATTTCGTCTAAATCGACTTCTATTTCTTCATGTTGAGTATTAGCTTCTGCTAATATTTCCATAAATGATGTATATATATCTTCTTCTTCTTCTTTTCTTTCCAGGTTTGGGAGACAAATTGTTAAGCCAATCTTGTAGTGCATCTTCGTAAAACTCTTCTAATTCCGTACTCTTCTCTCCCTCATTGTAAGCCTCTTGTATTATCGATAAAAACGTAAGATTTAGCAACTCTTCTTCATTTGTCATTACCTCAACGTGCTCTTCTCCTTCTTGTAACCATTTTTTTCAATGGTTGGTTGTTGTCTGCCCCTTAAATCTGCTCACTTCAGGGGTAAACATCTTTGACAGAGATTTGCTTGTTCGGACGTCAATGTTACCAATGCTCATTTTCCGTGATGTCCTCTATTTCAAAACAAACTTGAATTCTCTTTTTGGAATCTTGTGTGTCCTCTCAAAATTGCAATCTTCGGTGCATTTGCGAGAAGCAATATCAGAAATGGACTTTCCGGGTGTCCAACGAAACCTGCACGAAATGTTGTTTCTTGTCCTTGTGGACTGAAATGTTTTTCCTTTGTGCGACGCTTATTATAAAGTGTTTCCATAATGCCAAAACTCTCTTTTCTGAAACCATAGGAATGCTTGCTTACACCAAATGTCCAACTAGTTTACAAATCACAGTCACTGGTAATTTAGTTACACTTTCGTCACCACTTAAACCACTTTAAAACTAATGATAATATCGCATAACGTCAACGTACGTGGGTAACTGCACTTCATTCATTTCACTTGGACTGCCAAATAAGTATCCTTTCAAACTTTAACGCGTTGGTCTGTTATGAGGCTTTTTCTTCATGTTGCTTTCAATTGCTTCCGAACTTGGAAACGAAAGTATACAAAATGTCTCTGAATCATATCGCACTAAGAAGATTGTAACATTAGGTACAATGCACAAACTCTCTGTCTTAACAGAAACAGTAGCGAACTTAAACCGTTAAAGCTTAAGCTGCAATAAACTAGCCTGTTGGATTGGTTGGCCGAAGTACGCATTATTTATACCACCACCGAACTTCGAGCGAGAGTATTCTACAAACGTCGGCGTAGGTTTTGGAGCAAACGAGACGAGCGAGAGGAGCGCGAATCTTCTGGACGGACCAGGAGAATACGACGACGCTCGAAGAGCGTGGACAAATTAAGCCTGCTGCTAGCCGGCATTTGCTGTCAGTGTACGTAAGAAGCGAAGAGTTGCCAAAAAACAAATCGTGTTTTATCAAGAGCTATGCCTATAATAATCGTTAAGGTGGCATTCTAAACAAAATGTGGACATTAATTCAATCAACTGACCTAATATGGCTGGACTTTGACTAATAAACATTTTAAAATTATTTACTGGCTTTGCTAGAAGCTTCTTTTAATAAATTAATTGTATTATAGTCATCAGGTAACTCTATAAACGACCACAAGTAGCTTTTTTGTCATCTGTGTAGTGTGTGTTTCCTAACCAAACACTTAAACATTTTAAGTCCGTTGGGGTAGGGTAAGGGGTTGTCCAAAAAATCAGTAAGTTCCGTGCCACTAATGAAACCTTTTTCGCACTAGCCGTCATCAAATTTCCAACAAAAGCGCAAAACGCTCCACCCTATTGTTTGATTTCTGTCAACATAAAACCGACACACTAAATTTACAATGAACATTCGATGTGAAGGGTGGTTTAGCGCGTTTCTTACTCTTGTGTATCGTGATATTTTCGTGTTGCCCACATTGAGGCCACTTCTAAGAAATTATAAGGTGTCATTATATTTCATCGTTTACTTAGGGTGTGACTTACTGCTATGATATATGATTTATCATATTCAGTCTTCTTTGTGTAATTCATAACTTGTGCAATTCTGTCAAGAATTTATGCCGATGATATTTTAAATATACCCATATGTGTATTTGAATAGGTAAACCCAGCACGAAACATAATCATCCAGTTTATCCCATTATCTCTTATGAATTCTTTACAAATATTAACTAATATTTCTTTTAACAGATGGCAATAATGTTTCTGCTTCAATCTTTAAATTTGGTAATGGTATTCGTTGAACCGTAACTGAGTCTGTCTTAGATCTTCCTTCACTGTCCTTTACTTCACATATAACGAATTTCGATTTTAAATTAACTGCGTAATTCCAGTCCTAAAATAAAATAATCAGAAAATGTATTTCCACATCTAATTCTCGGAAGGATGGAGTAATCCACTAGGTATTTATTTTCTACACAATGAAGAACAGGTATCACAATTTCTTTTCATAAAACATTATTTACTCATTTGCTTTTATTAAACAATTTCTTTGCGCTATATGGTAATTCCAATTAAGATTGCGCCATGTATACTGATACTCTGAACACTGAAAATGGATATCTAAAACAGTCTGTCACCATATAGAAGATACAAAATTTACCTTAGTTAAATCAACATTACCCTACAAACTGTATATAATGAAATGTATATAAATATTGCATGTAGCAAGATTGTTATACATCGGGCTTTGTACTTAGTTACATAGCACAGATTTTAACGCATTTAAGGCAATGTTCGTGCATAACACGAGTGTGTTATCTGCTCTAAGGCGGCCACGCATGCACATAACACTAGCAGGTTAATTTTGCTATATAGCGTTTCTTATTGCTTTCCGGACATCTTGTTAAACATTGTTTTCCACACATTTTATTTTATATAGGATACGTCCCTCTGATACGTTTCACATTCTTAATCAGGCGTGCTCTTTGCACCTTGAATCCGGCCCAAATTTGACAGTTGACGATGACATTTTTGGATTTCGATGAATGATAAATTTCGTTGAGAACATGAAGAACAAGTCACAAAAATATACTATAAAAAGCTTATGGTATGTGATGCCGATCGTTTTTATGCACTGACTGTGGAAGTGTACGCATTAAAAGGTGTTTAACAGAACATTCTTGTGGAGATTCTTGGGGAACTTCTTTCAAAGTATCTATGTAAAGGGCATATAATTTACATGGAACGTTTTTACACGTCCCCTAAACATTTCGATAATCTACGGGAAGACAAACAATGGCTGTTGAAATTTTTATGCAAAACAGAAACGACTACTAACTACTGTAATATTGCCTTAAGCTACTGTTTTTAAATGGATATTGAAAAGAAGGTGATATGGTGCTTTATCCTAAATATTAGACCAAACAATCTGCGACATCGTCTGATATTGCCTCGAAATCAAAGAACTGACATTTCGTGAAAACAAAACAACATGTACTGCTAGATTACAATATAAACAGGGTTGTTGTGACAAAAGAGGCCAACTGGTGGAGTATTGCCTCTTCAATCGGAAGCAACTAAAATGGTGGAAGAAACTATTTTACCACTTGTTGAATATGTCACCTGCAAATACATTGATTCTATACACGAAAACTAGAAGTGGACGAAAGAAGTACAATGCGCATCAGATTTTCTGTAGAAAGTAGAAGAAACTTTAAGTGAACAAACAGCGAAGCTTAGGAGGTCTCCCAAATTTCAACTGGAACCAACAGATTGAATGGGAGACATTTTATGCAGGACGTTACAGCTATAGGAAAAACAGCCAGATATTGTAACACATTAGATATTGTGAACTCTGTCTGATGCAGGAAAGACAAGTGATGCCGAAATAACACATGTATGTGGTCTGAATCGAATGTGAATTTTCGCGCACAGAAATGTGTCACGCTAATCCACACTAGAAAGAAATACGCGTAAAGAATTGAAGGATGGATTTTTTGTATACTGAAAATAATGTTCAATGTAAACTATTATACCTCGGCTAAATATACATATATGTTTGTAATATTTATTTGTGTATGTAGAGAATGTAATGCGTTTTAAGTTCAGGTAACAAATATACCTAATGAGCAGTAGAATAACTTGTAATTCTTTAATGAAATTCGTCAAAAAGCGTCGATTTTCTGGGTACCTTAATAATAAAATATCAAGTGTTTCAAGTGTTAACCACTCTTCGATATTCCGTATGAAAACATTGGAAATCTGTTCATATAATGGTATATTATAATATCAAAACGCATCTTCAACCCAGATATGGGGGATTTGTATTTGAAAAGTCCACTAGTACAAAAGTCCACAAAAACGTGAACTATAACATATCCATATTTCCTGTTAAGTTCTTAATTTTATGGTCACTATTCCTAAATGAAAAATACAACAAGAAATGGCGTAACAAGAGACAACCAACTACTATACATAATGAGTATTTATACATACAATTGCTATGGATTATTTAAGTCGGAAAATGTGGTTACCACAACATGTATCCCGTCAATAAATATTTTGCAAAATGTACAAAAGAAAAATGTCTGGAAACATAAGTAATATTATTAGAATATGTATCAGTTCTTGTTACCAGCCTTAATTACTTTCAAAGCGATCAAGAAAAACTTCAGAATCTAAGCATAAAATAACTTTCTAAAATCATTTGTAATCCAGCGGCGCTGTGTCTATAATGTGAAACGTATATAGTGGAAACATAAATACACCAAAAATATAAATACGAAAACAATTTAGCAGTACTCGTCTGTCATATTCTAGATTACGAAATATGTTTTTCATCGCGAGGAATTAAGTAAAAGTTCATTTATGATTTCAGAACAATATATAATACATCAAATATATAATACACTTTAAAAGAAAACTTAATTACATATATGAATCCAGAGTTGGTAACAATCAGTTCGAAATCTGTAATAACTCACATCCGGAGTAGGTAAACTGAAAACTGAAGAAAAACCGAAGAAGGCATTTTCAACTATGTTTTTTTAACATACAAGGTTTGCAAGCATCTAATGCAAACTTAGGTCAACAGAACTGCTCAGGATAATGCACATCAGAGGTACTCCAGGGTTCGATATTGTGGTTATTGTTGACTTGTTTGGAAAGAACATGAAATAATTTATGTGCTTGAAATTTTCTTGAAAGACTTTATTTAAAAAAAATATTGGGATAAGTATCAATTTTAGTTAAGTGTATGGATTTTACTAGATGTGTAAATTATTTTCTCGGTTACCACAATTAGATATATTAACCAGTTCCGGAGATATGATGAACATTGGCGAATATCGCAACACTGCTGAAAATAGTGTTTGTGGAAAATATATTAACAATTCCTTTTTAAATTTCTTCTTGTACAATTACAGCAGTAGCTTTAATTAGCTGTAATTAAATAAAATCCGCAGTTACATGTTTTAAGAAGTGTTGCTAACTTCATCAACTTTTATCATATCTCCCGAACGGTTTGAAATATCGAAGTGTCGTAAACGTCAAAATAGTGTAGAAATCCATTATAAACCATACAATTAATTAGATATAATACTTATCCAAACCTTTTTTCCTAAAGAGTAACTCCGTTATTGTGCATTCGAAACAGGTCATGCTATAACGATGGTGTCCCATGCTAAGGTATCCTGAGTGTCCCATGCCATGGTGACCATGTGCGTTATCCTGAGTGTACTGCTGTGCTTTGTGTTCAATAGAGGTTTCCAAACTTTGGATTTTTTGATACTATACAACATTAATTTGTAACACTGTATAATAAAGAAGTATTTTACTTTCACAATTCACATGGTCATTTGAAATACGAAACAACCTGACTTAGTGTCATTTGAATAAATGCAGCTTTTCATTGTGTTGGTGATATTGTTTCTTTTGTGTTTCTGTTTAAAACGTGCAAAGATGTCTCCCTGCGTATAGTATCTTAGTTCAAAGTTTTACATTCCTCTCTCCCTTGCTTTAGCCATTATAAGAGACGATCAAGATAAATTGTTCACTATGTGTATCTATCTATCTATCTATCTATCTATCTATCTATCTATCTATCTATCTATCTATCTATCTATCTATCTATCTATCTATCTATCTATCTATCTATCTATCTATCTATATATATATATATATATATATATATATATATATATATATATATGCATGGCGGACAATTTATTCTCAACACTGAGATTATTTGTATAAACAATTATATGGAGAAGTGAATATTTTCAAGGAAGCAAGCTATTTCACTAAGTATTATGGTAAGCCTTATAGCAGTACCTGAAATAAGAGTGTGGAGCTGCCGAGAAATGATTAATCCCATGTACAGATGATGTACTAAAGTACTCCTTTAGTGACTTTTTGAACGCTTCAGCCATCTTGCAAATGCTCCTTCCTGTTGTGTCTCTCTCTTGAAGGTAACAACTGTAAGAATATTTACATGAATTTAGCTTAGTTATTACAATTATAGCCACAATAAAATTATATACTTGTAAATACAAAGTATACAAATTTTAAAATGCGGTCATGTCCAATATTACCTGGATCTCATTTATGTCAAAAATAGGCAAAACAAACTGTCACTGATAATTTGTAAGTAATACAAAATACTGCGACGCTCGAAGACAATATAGGACAAATCGGAGACGTAACAAAACTTAGCACAATAATCCTGTTTTACATTAAATATACTACCATGTCAAATGAGCATTACTTTATATCATAGCATAAAATAAAAATCTTGTCGATCATCATGCGTATTGCCGGTTAAAGAATTTATATTCTTATGCAATATGATAGACTAGATGCAATGCAATTATTGAATAACAAATGCTGTAAAAGTGTGTGAAACTCATGCATAATTCATGATAATACCGTGTTGTGACATGGGTTACTTTTTTTCGGGGTGTACTGTTCAGACGAGTATAATATACATGAATGATTCAACTTTGTTCACAATATTTCATTGGTGTATTTGACGCTATGTTTTATTTGATATACAATAATTCCCTTCAATGATGCACGATTCTGTAATACATTGAACAAGAGGATTAAAGCACCCACATCGTTTCCCAATCTCTTTCTCACATAACATGTCCGTCACACGTTGACGTATAACTCAAACAAGAAACCCACTACATCAGTCGCTGAATAACCACTTTTGGGTAACTGTGAAATGGTAGCATTTATTGCAAAGGGAAGAGCTGGATGGATACAGGTATCATATGCAAACATTTTGTCAATTTTGTTCAAAATATTAGTGATCATGAAATAACATAACACAATAATATCCGTTTCGGATAACGTTAAAATGGATTGAAATGCGATCATTAGAATTAATATTCACGAGACGAAAATCTCACAGTATTAATGCAATATACGTCTGTGTCCTTTTAATGAAGTGTCGGTAAGATCAATTCAGAAGATATGCACCTAATACCTGTTTTAATCACTTTTGTCTTACTGGTATAACTGCTAGTCACATGAGTAATGTACGTACCCAAACTATGTTTCTGAAGCTACTGTAACGGTGAAAAAGAAGATTTAAGAAATGCAGCTTTAGGATTACATCGAAAGCTTCTTACGCGATCTTAATTGAACATGTACAATTATTTCTATGATATTAAGAACACATGTTAAAAACTTAATTTAACGTCACTTTTTAAGGTATTTTACTATAGTAGTGACGATTTGATTCATTTTGTTTAATCTGGAGATTTGAAATGAAGTTGCATCTTTCAGTCTAACATATGAGGACTATGGTCTTTATGCAAATAGAGATAGATGATTAAAACTAGAGAAAGATGATGGAAAAATTGGTGAACTTTGCATGAAAAAGCAAGTACCCATATAAGCTACAGGTTATATTATCCAAAAATATTTCCCACGGATGAAACAATAGTTCTACGTACCACTTGTAAGCCTCTAATATTTACTGTGTCAAACAATACAGAAAATTGAGACAATAGAAGATAATTGGATGTATTAGTCTTTTGAAGAAGCCTAATACAAAACTACTTAATATAAGTTAATTATTTATATTGTTAGGAATACAAAAAAAACTGAAATGAAAGTCCATTTAAATAAACTTCTTCAACATTAAAATTTCAATTTGGTTTTGAAGATGTTCTCCGATAAAATACGCGATTTATACACAAATCATTTCAAATAGCTTTTTCATTTTCTTATCCTAGAAACAAAACTCAATGTGATATAAATAATATGGAGGAAAGCGATTCTGAGATATGCAAATCAAAAGTTAGTATATTTCATCGTGTTTAAGAAGTTTTATGAAAATACTGACATTCATGAACAGTCCGCACAAGAAAGAACGAATACAGAAAACATGTTTTTGTCATAAATGTTTAACTGCAAACATTAAATACAATTAATTGTAAGGTTCTGAAACATATAGTTTAGGTGTCTTCAAAGAAGTCTTTAAAAATCCTTCACAGATTGCAAACGATATTGGAAGGTGCAGAATACTATGTACTCAGTGTAAATGAAACACGGGAACTTAAGTTTCACTGAGGTGGCAATATTTTTACGTGGCATAAATCATGTTCTTCGAAATTTTTCCTTTATTCTCTGTATTAATTAGCAGGGAGATACATATTTTGCATATTGTGTATCCTATTATTTCCCATCCTTTTCCTGCGAAAATATTCTACATACGGACGGATATTTAGATGATCCAATTCCTATGAATGGTGTGTGCATGATGTATATGAACAAAATATTTCTTGCGAATAGTCCGTTGTAGATGTCATTGCAAGGAAGTAATATAATAATAGTTCATTAACAAGTTCCTAATTTTTGGTTACTTCAAAGTCATAATCCTACCATTTTGTGGAATCTTTAAGATCTTATTTTGAAGGGCTATATGGTCCACTTGAATGTATTTTGGGATTTGCGCACACTTGTAATTGAAAGTGTAGTGATGGTTTTAAATATAATTAGGGAGCGAAAGATATATGAAGCGCAAAAATGGTTTAATTTAATCTTAATACCTTCATACTTTCTGATTGGATACATGTGGGTTTACCGAAGTCATTTATGTAACATTTATATATTACCCGGCGCCTCCACCATGTAAAACGTTTTCCCATATAGGTATAGGTAGAACATTTAATAAAAAGAATGTCCGGAATCGATCTCCCACCACCAGTTTTTATTATAAAACTTCTCCACTATAAAAGTATTTTTCAGAAATATTGCACTAATATTTTCTCTAATATACAGGGTTAGTTATATGTGGTCTTTGACCGTAAGGTCGCAGAGAGGATCTGCACGGAGCCCCGTAGCCGGCTAAGCAAAGTGGAATAAAGGAACCAATGCTTCGTAGCAAGCAGAGGCCGGTTAAATGGCCCTTAGCTAAGCGGCTGAGGTTAGGATTCCCACACAGAGACCCGCAGCAGGCTAAGCCAGGAAATAGGATAAGCGTAGTCCCTTGCATACTAGAGGTCTGGGGTAAGGTTACTCCAAAAGTCCCATAGCAGACTAGAGGAGGGTCACGAGAAAACTGGTACTGAATTTTCTTTAACCATTCAATTTATAGGGTTCCTTTGGTGGCAGTGGTGCTGCTGCTCCGTGGAAGGGGCTAGAAGCCGTCGTCTTCAAGTGATTGCAAATCCATGAAATTGTTTGTTTATAACATCACATGAGATATTGCAATACAGTTTCCGATCGTTGGCAGCTATTTCAAACTGAATTTACCTTATGAGAAACAATAATTTACATCTATTGTGCGTAGTATTCCAGATGAGTCAATATGTTAAACCAATTTCACATAGTTGCTTCGATAAGTAATATTTCCATCATTTCTTGATTGTGATGTTTAGTAATCTCATAAGCTAGTGGCTCTATTCAATAGCCTTAAGTATTACTATGTCCAATATATTGGCGAGTATTATTGGACTTCTATCTAGGTTAATTACCAATCATTATTACTATAGTTTAGTATTGTTGATGTGTAATGCTGTTGAATAAGTTCATGTCATATCTTTCTTGTCACTAATGCCGATAATTATTATGCAAGCAATCATACATTTATGACATATGTAACACGTAAATTAAACGTGAAAAACGAAAAAAGTAAATAGATAACTGGAAAAAATATTGAACTATTTTTTGTAAAAATGGCTAAAATAAAAGCTTCCCCATTTAAGTAAAAAGCTCATTATAAACAAATAGCTTAATTATGCGAAAAGTATGTTGTAAATTTGTGGATAATGATCCTTCTAGGAGAAAATCAACTTAGTACATTATATAGGGTATAGAAAATATCTATTTCAGGTATATCCACCAAAGTCCGGGATTCGCTGTCCATTTGTGTGAAAGAAAAAAAGTCTTGTGGACGCTATACTGCTATCGTTCTACTGTCAGAAATTTAGCGACTCAAAATTATCTTTATTTCGTCAACAGTGACGTTTAACAATAGTTAACAAATATGCCTGCTCTCTTCCGCCAAGTACTGTGATCTGTGTTTGTTGTAGTGAACTACGGAGAACGACGATTACTTTTCTTTCCTTTTCCCAGCACGCATTCAACAATATTTACTTCCAGCACTCAGAAAAGGAAGAACATTTTAAATTGGCTTCTCTTCAACATTTGATACCTTATCAAACAATCGGAAGGCGTGTAGAAACTAGGCTACATGCTATTCCTTGCACATTCGACCTAAAGGAAGACGCGACAATGGACAAGACAAGGAGTAACCTTTTTTTCCTGTAATAATAATACGATGACTCCCCTTGATTACTGTGACAGTGATTAAAATAATTACGTTTTAACAAATATATACAAAGCAACAAAAAGAGAAGCCAAGTAAATTAGTCGCTGTTATTAATATTTAATTATTTAGTAGTCATTTCTAACCATGAATAACTTTGAACTTTGGAATGGTACGTTACTAATCCTAATTAGGTGAAGAAATCTCAAATAAAACGAGTATTCGTTCACAACTTGAATTGTAAAAAGGATTGTGGAGAAAGGAACAATTCTTTTAAGTTTTCGTGTGTCTGTTTTCGGGAATTATTCAAACCTCATCATATTAACAGCCAAATGAATATTATTAATCAAACTTAACACACAATCAACAAATACGTATTCTTCAAAATTATATGGTATACTGTGGTCACAATATAAAGGAAAAACAAAATAAAAAAAATGATCAAGTCACACAGGTAGCAGTAAAAAGCTAAGTCACACAGTTGGGTACAAGTAACGTTTAGCAGTGTTTAGTGTTGTTACAAGCTAATTTCATTTATGCTCATTAATGATAATTTATTAATTCTTAAATTTATGAATTATGTAGAAGTATTCCTAATAAGCCTTGTAGGGGTCCATTAAAATTGAAATCAGTATCTGGTTCAACAACTGATCCCGTTTTCTTACTAGCATCTAAAAAAGTAAAGTGAAAGATTTCTATTATGCGTCAATACGATTTATCGTTGTCGTATATTTGGTCAATTTGTATATGAGTTTGTAAAGCAATGTGTGTGTCCTTATAATAGTTGGGTGATTGTAGTAAGTAAGGATAATCTAATTCATTACTATGTGCTCGTTTGCAGTACTCAGCTTTTAAGTTGCCTGGAGGGTCTACTCACATTTCCCAAGTGTAATACTCCGAGTGATAAAATTCGGCAGGTAGATACTACACATAAAACCAACGAATACTTGTTTTTTTTTTAATTTCAGCAGAAAGAGAGGTTACGGCGGCAAAATCCCCACCCAAAATTTTGAAATTTGACTAGCGAGAGTCAAAAACAAGTGGACCCAAGTCAACAAAATTGTGCATAAATATTGCTGATGTAAGACGAGGGAATGCATGTTTCGTATTTTCCTGAAAAAAATGGTTATGTGGGACAAGGACCCCTCCCAACCTTTCATCATGAAATATTAAAAGTGCTAGTAACAGTGTGTCAGATGTTTGTAAAAGAAATAAAGAATTGCAATGAATTTTTTCTACGAACAATACGCTAACAACAAATTGTTTTTTTTTTGCGAAAAAAAAACAATTTTAAGGGGCAAAAGCCCTGCCCAACATTTGAAAGTTGACGCCCCAAATTCCAGAAGTAGACAAAAGTGAATGCAATAGTTCACATATATTGTAGACGAAAAGCGAAGAAATATTTGTTTCATATTTTATTGAGGAAAACGTTGGGGTCGGGCAAGAACCCTTCCAGAGCTTTGATCATGAAATATCAAACGAGCTAGTAACAGTACGTCAGATGTATGTAAGGGACATGAAGAATTTTAACAAAAAATATTTTTGTATGGACAATACGCAAGAAATAGGCGAATAGTTTTTTTTTCATGTGCTGCGGGAAACAGATTCAAGGGGACAAAATACCCACCAAGAGTTTTGGAACTTGACGCCCGAAGGCGATGAATAAATTGATCGAAATGAATGAAATTGTTCACAAATATTGTAGGGGTAAGATTAGAGAACCTGCTAAGTGGCCCAAGGCGTTGGACCGAAGCAGGAAAGGAAGCAATGGACGGAAGCGAATGAAGTTGTATGAAGATTTTGGACTTTTAAAGTAACGGCTTTCGTGTTTCGAAACTGTCTCGATACAATTTCTTCATATTTGGCAGATCAACAACAAGCACAAACAATTTACCGTGTGTTAGAATATTTCTGGACGCACCTGTAACTCTTGCAATGTTTTTCGGTATGAACATTAAAACGTGTCGATTACTTTTATGTTTACTATTGATTATTTCACATACGGTCTAACACAATATCCACACACAATTTCATTTGCTTCGGTCCACAGGTTCCTTCGCTATTACGGGGAAATTTACTTCTTTTCTGAGGAGCCCTTTGCCCCAACACTGATTATCTCACAAATTAAAACAAATTTCATTTATTGGATTTCAAATTGTCCCAATACGAAGTTTCGTTTCAATTCTCCATACTTTGTGGAACTACGTGCGTATACTTATTTGCGCTTTTCATATTTCGCTGTAAACGGTTTAGAAGGTCTGTGCCCTACTATACACATTTTCTCCAGGAAAATACGAAATCCACTTACCTATACATCTACAATGTTTGTGCAAAATTTCACTCAATTCGATGCAATAATTTTTGATCTTTGGGAATCAAGTTTCAAAATTTTGGGTGGCGCTTTTTCCCCTAAAACTGCTTTTCCGCAAAAAAATAAATATGTATTCGTTTAGTTTTGGCCTATTGTACCTACACATTGTGTCTTTCCAAGTCTTTAGGTCCATCAAGCATTTCTGAGAGACTGGTATTAGCACTTTTTATATATCATATTGAAAGTTCGAGAAGGCTCTGTATCGTCCAAGCTTCTTTGTTTTTTTTTAGGAAAATACGAAAACCGTATTCCATTATTTTATCTACAATATCTGTGCACATTTTCATTCACTTCGAATCACTTATTGCCTTTCTAGTGTCAATTTTTAAAGTTTTGGGTGTGGGCGTTTACCCCTTAAAACCGATTTACTGCAATAAATAAACCGATTTACCGCAATAAATTAACCGATTTACCGTATCCGTTTAATCCCTGTCTTTAAAACACAAAGTTTGTTGCAATTTCTCATGTCTTGTATACACGACTCCATAAGTGCATTACCACCTGCAATTCTCCTTTTCCTGCAATAGCAGGCAATCCAAAAAGCTCGGCGTTTAGGTTGGTGGCTAATTCGAAAGGCGATGGACTAAACTTCAATTTTGTCACAAATATATCAGTGTGGCAAACTGCAAATAAGAGAATAAAAAAGTGTTAAGAATGACAATTTTATTATTGTGACGGAGTTGGATGAAATCAAAGTTACAAAATGACTTACTTAAGCAGTTCAAACAAGATGAATGGTAAGAAACAGATATAAGAAGAAAGCGTTTCTCACTTTCCCTCCTCCCCACATAAAAAAGAAACTCATAAAAAGAAAAAGGTATATAATATAAAGGTTTCATTTAAAAGCCTAACAGCACAAAAACAAATAGCTAAACAAAACTAAAAAGAGAGAAACACAGAATAGGGGACATCAGTGGCGTAGCAGATTTGCGGCCCTCCCATGCAAGAAAAAGAAATGGAACCCTAGTTGCAAACCCCATTTTTATAATAATAATAATCATAATAATAATAATAATAATAATAATAATAATAATAATAATATATTATTATTATTATTATTATTATTATTATTATTATTATTATTAAAAAGTCGTTTCTTTTTCAAAATCCCTGACTCTGCCTAAGAGCATGAATGCGTATAGCGATCATGTGTGCATGTTTAGTCAATGAGCGGTACCAAAGGCCAAAAGGAGTGGAAATCTCTAAGAAAGAGAAATAAAAAGCTTTCTTATGGAAAATTCTAGTGCAAAATTTGAAGCACTTGCTTTTGCATGTGATTTTTTCTTTCTTTTTTCAGGGAACAGAGAAGTTCTGGCGCCTAAGAAATTATACCATATAATATTCAAATTTGCAATGGATTTATTTACATTGCAAATTGTGGCAATAAAGATATTATGATTAGAAAAAATATTATAAAAAGTAAGTTTAATTTCTTCCTCCATCGCAAGTCTTAGGGGTCCCTTATACCTCGCCGCCCCCAGAATATCGATATCGTAAATTTAGAATGATATATTCATTTCCATATATTTGCGATATCGAATATGGATATATGATAATATAGATATCGACGATAGTGATGTATCGACATATCACAGGCCTAGGTCCGAGAAGTCATGCTTGAAATATACTGGAGTCAGCAATCAAATTCTAAATAAGTTCTCAATTTCCGTATTCAATGTTGAGGGTTAAGGGATAGAAATTTTAAGAAAAACAAGTGTTAAGATAAAAGTAGGTTTTCCGTCCCTCCTTGAACACAAAAACTAACAGAAAGCTATTACTGTAATTTACCTTTTACTTCTCTTTCTGATTGTTATCACAAATCAGCGACAGTACACATACTTTACATAGTATACCAATACACTCTATAACATTTCAAGACCAACCAAGCCAGAAGATGAATTTCCTGTGATATGAAAGTGAAATGTTCTACAAAATAGTCATAATTCATTGGCCATATTTCTACCAGTACTTTGGTACGGACTAAGAGCTGCAAGACTAAGAGAATTAGAAGTTAGAGATTTCATTCCTTTCTTCTCTCACACTAAAAGACTTCTGCATTTTTCTGAGATTTTCATTTTCTTAATGTGAGTCCCCTATCCAGGGCTAATTCTAGCTACCGCGGTATCGAGATAATCAGTAAACGAAAAAGTAAACTTTGTCGACTCTCAACTCTCGAATGTTTGTAGGAAGATATTAATCAGTTCATGTTGTTATTTCTTCGTTACAAAAACACTTCTAGTTGATTCTATTCGTGGAAAATTACTGAACTTATCAACATTTACAATTATTGAAAAATAAATAATTAATTTTAAACATAAAAAGTCGTTACTGTTCAGTAAAATGCAGTAATAGATGGAAGTGAATGAAAATATTGCTTATTTGTTGAGATGTGCAAAGTGAATGCGAATAATGTGTTTTCCATTCTCTTGTCGAGAGACAGATCTAGAATGGACATCTGGGGGCTCGGAGGTTGATAATACTCCTACTTAGAGATACTTTTAAGAGCTCCAAACACTGGAATGGGTTTTATTTATATATAAAATAGGAAAGATTCCCTTTCTGGAGGCAATCGGACTTTGAAGACATTTAGTTCGTGTATGCTTCTGACGATGCTGATTAGGGATGGTCACATCTGGATATTTGTTTATTCTGATATCGGACAGAAACTTATCCGGATTTGCAATATCCGGTTGACGGATATCAAAACGGATGACGGATGACGGATAATATCCGGAACGGATAAGATCCGGACAAATAATGATATTTGGATGACTGATACGGATAATATTTGATTGTCGGGTAATAACCGCATAATCAAATTATCCGGATAATTTATAAATTTAAGATAATTGTTTTTTCTGAATAATAAAATGTTGGGAAAACTGATTTCATCCTAATGACGAAAAAAGGATAATATCCTGATAACGTATATTGTTTCAAAAATACATACTATTTTTAAAACAATACAGAGGAGCGTATCTGTCTTTTCTGCTCATGCAGTTATTAAAAGACGATCATCGGGCAGTGGTCTTTACAATTGAAAGATATTGCTTCTTAAAATGTTTCCTAGTAACTTCCAATTTTCTTGTTCATTTTGCGGGACGCGGTGGCTCAATGGTACACCGCTTACTCTGGTGCGTGGGGTTGTTATTGTTTCGTTCCCCAGCCTAGGAAGTTTGCGGTGGATAAGATCATATACGTAGGTTCTCTCAGGGTACTCCCGCTCATTGCCACATTAATTCCATCAATTCTTCTATTATTGTTGACTTGCTGTAAACATTGGGCGTGGTGGTTAAGTGGCAGAGTGCTTCCTTTGGTTCGTGGGGTCCTTACTCTTTCGATCTCCGGTCAAGTAAGATTGTGGTGGACAGCATCATATCCATGGGTTCTCTCCGGGTACTGCTGCTTCTTTCCACTTTTCATTCCACCAATTCCTCTATTATCATCGACTTGCTTTAATCATTGGGCTCGGTGGCTCATTGGGAGCGCGCTTCCTCTCGTGCGTGGGGTCCTTATTTTTTCGACTCCCAGCCAAGTAAGTTGTGTTGGGACAGAATCGTATCAGTGTGTTTTCTCAGGGTACTCCTGCTTCTTTCCACTTTTCATTCCAGTAATTCCTCTATCATCATTGATTTGCTTTATCCATTGGGCGCGGTGGCTCACTGGTAGAGCGTTTCTTCTTGTGCGTGGGGTCCCTATTGCTTCGATTTTTGGCAGTGTAAGTTTGTGGTGTACAAAGTCGTATCCGTGGGTTTTTTCAGTGTACTCTCGCTTCCTCCCACATTTCATTTCACCAATTCTTTTATTATCATTGACTTGCTTCAATCACTTGGTGCAGTGGCTCAGTGGTAGAGCGCTTCCTCTGGTGTACTAACTTAGTTTGCGTTGGACAAAATCGTATCCGTGGGTTTACAGAGGGTACTACTGTTTGTTCGCACTTTTCATTCCACCAATTCCTCTACTATCATTGACTTAGTTTAAACATTGGATGCGGTGGCTCAGTGGTAGAGGTCTTTCCCTGGAGGGCCAAGTAAGTTTGTGGTAACAAGACTGTATCGGTGGGTTTTTCAGGGTACTCTCGATTCCTCTCACATTTCTTTTTATCAATTCTTCTATTATCATTGACTTATTTTAATAATTGGACGCGGTTGCTCAGCGGTAGAGCGTTTCGTCTGGTGTGCCAAGTGAGTTTGTAATGTACGAGATCGTATTCGTGGGTTTTCTCAGGGTACTCCCGCTTCTTCCCGCATTTCATTTTCCCAATTCTTTAACTATTATTTAGTTGCTTTATTCATTGGGCGCGGTGACTCATTGGTAGAGCGCTTTGTCTCGTGCATGTGGTCCTTATTTTTTCGAACCTCACCCAAGTAAGTTTGTGATGAACAAGACCGTATCCGTCGGTTTTGTCAGGGTACTTCCGATTCTTCCCACATTTCATTCCACAAATTACTCTATTATCATTGGCTTCCCTTAATCACTTCCTCTGGTGTCCCAAGTACGCTTGTGGTGGACAAGAAGGTATCCGTGGGTTTTCACGGGGTACTCAAGCTTCCCCACACATTTCATTCCACAAACTTTTCTATTATCATTGACTCGGTTTAATCAATGGGCGTTGTGGCTCAGTGGTAGAGCGCTTACTCTGCTGGACCAACTAAGTTTATGGTGGACAAGATCGTATCCATGGGTTCCTTCAGGGTACTCAAGCTTCCTCACACATTTCATTCCACCAATTCTTATAATATCATTGACTTACTTTAATTATTGGACGCGTTGGTTCAGTGGTAAAGCGTTTCGTTTGGTGTGAGAAATAAGTATGTTGTGGACAAAATAGTATCCTAGGTTTTTGACAGGGTACTCCCGCTTCCTCGCACATTTTATTCACCATTTTTCTATTATTATTGGGTCTTTTCAATTTTTGAGCGCGGTGGCTCAATGGTAGAGCGCTTCCTCTGGTGGGCAAACTAAGTTTTTGGTTTACAAGAGTATATCCGTGGTTTTTTCACAGTACTATCGCTTCCTCCCACATTTCATTCCGCCAATTCTTCTATGATCATTGACCTACCTTAATCTCTGTGCGCGGTGGCTCCGTGGTAGAGCGCTTCCTCTGGTTGGGCAAGTGTGATTGTGGTGGACAAGATAGTATCTGTGGGTTTTGACAGGGTACCGCTTCCTCACAAATTTCTTTCCACCAATTCTTCTAATATAATTGACTAACCTTAATCATCGGAGGCGGTAGCTCAGTGGTCGAGCGTTTCCTCTGGTGGGCGAAATAACTGTGGTGGACAAGATTGTATCCTAGGGTTTTATCAGTGTACTCCCGCTTCCTCCCATATTTCATTCCACCAATTCTTTTATTATCATTGACTTGATTCAATTATTGGGCTGAGTTGCTGAATAGTACAGCGCTTCCTTTGTTGAGCCAAGTAGGTTTTGGGGGGAAAGATGGTAACAGTGAGTTTTTAGGGTACTCCCGCTTCCTGCTACACTTCATTCCACCAATACCTCTATTATCACTGACTTGCTTCAATCGTTGGGCGCAGTGTCTCAGTGGTAGACCGCTTCGTCTGGTGAGCCTAGTACGCTTGTGGTGGACAAGATGGTGTCCGTGATTTTCGAAAGCGTAGGCCCGCTTCCTCGCACATTTCATTCCATCAATTTTTCTATTATCATTGACTCTCTTCAATCCTTTGGCGCGGTGGCTTAGTGGTAGAGCGCTTCCTCTGGTGGTCCAAGTAACTTTGTGGTGGACAAGATCGTATCCGTGGGTTTGCTCAGGGTACTCCCGCTTCTTCGCACGTTTCATTTCACCAATTCCTCTATCATCATTGACCTGATTTATTCATTAGGCGCAGTGGCACACTGGTAGAGCGCTTCTTATGGTGCGTGGGGTCCTTATTGTTTCGATTTCTGGCCAAGTAATTTTGTGGTGGATAGATCGTATCCATGGGTTTTTTCAGGGTACTCTCGCTTCCTCCCACATTTCATTTCACCAATTCTTCTATTATCATTGACTTGCTTCAATCACTGGGAGCAGCGGCTCAGTGGTAGAGCGCTTCCTCTGATGCGCTAATTTACTTTGCGGTGGACAAGATTGTATCCGTGGGTTTACACTGGGTACTACTCTTTCTTCGCGCTTTTCATTCCACCAATTCCTCTACTATCATTGACTTAGTTTAAACATTGGGTGCGGTGGCTCAGTGGTAGAGGGCGTTCCCTGGAGGGCGAAGTAATTTTGTGGTAACAAGATTGTATCCGTGGGTTTTTCATGGTACTCTAGATTCCTGCCACATTTCATTTCATCAATTCTTCTATTATCATTGACTTGTTCAATCATTGGAAGCGGTTGCTCAGTGGTAAAGAGTTTCGTCTGGTGTGGCAAGTGTTTGTAATGTACGAGATCGTATTCGTGGGTTTTCTCAGGGTACGCCCGCTTCCTCCCATATTTCATTTTACCAATTCTTGTACTATCATTTACTTGCTTTATTGGGGGCACAAGATCGTAAGAGTAAGTTTTAAGGATACTCCCGCTTCCTGCCACATTTCATTCCACCAATACCTCTATTATCACTGAATTTTTTAAATCCTTGAGCGCAGTGTCTCAGTGGTAGACCCCTTCGTCTGGTGGGCCAAGTACGCTTATGGTGGACAAGATGGTATCCGTGGCTTTTCACAGCGTACTCCCGTTTCCTCGCACATTTCATTCCACCAATTTTTCTATTATCATTCACTCTCTTCAATCATTGGGCGCGGTGGCTCAGTGGTAAAGCGCTTCATCTGGTGGGCTAATAGGTTTTGTGCGGGACAAGATCGTATCAGTGGGTTTACTCTGGGTATTCGCCTTTTTTCCCACTTTTCATTCCAGCAATTCCTCTATTATAATTGATTTCGTGTAATCATTGGGCGCGGTGGTTCAGAGGTAGAGCCCTTCCTCTGGTGGACCAAGTTGGTTTCTGGTTTACATCATTGTATTCGTGGATGTTGTGAGGGTACTCCCGCTTAATCAAAATTTCATAGCACCTGTTCTTCGGTTATTATTGATTTGCTTCAATCATTGGTCGCAGTGGCTTAGTGTTACAGCGCTTCCTCTGGTGTGCTAATAGGGTTTGTGGTGGACAAGATCGTATCCGTTTGGTTACACACGGTACTCCCTTTCTTCCCTCTTTTCTTTCCACCAATTCCTCTATTATCATTGACTTGGTTTTTTTATTGGGCGCGGTGGCTCAGTGGTAGAGCGCTTCATCTGGTGGGCCTAGTAAGTTTGTGGTTTACAAGATTGTATCCGTGAGTTTTTTCTGGGCACTCTCGCTTCCTCCACATTTCATTCCACCAATTCTTCAACAATCATTCGACGCGGTAGCGATACAGGACTAAGGCTCGTGTGCCAAGTGAGTTTGTAATGGACAAGATCGTATTCGTGGGTTTTCTCAAGGTACTCCCGACTCTTCTCACTTTTCATTCCACCAATTCCTTTATTCACAATGGCCTACCTTAATCACTGGGCGCAGTGGCTCAGTGGTTGACAGCTTCCTCTTGTGGGTCAAGTACGTTTGTGGTGGAAAAATCGTATCCGTGCTTTTCGACAGGGTACTCTCATTCTACCAATTCCTCTATTATCATTCACTTACTTTAATCATTGGACGCGGTGGCTCAGCGGTAGTGCTTCGTCTGGTGTGCCAAGGGGATTTGTAATGGACAAGATCATATTCGTCGTTTTTCTCAAGGTACTCCAGACTGTTCTCACATTTAATTCCAACAATTCTTCTATTATCATTGACTTGCCTCAATTATTGGTCTCAGTGGCTCAGTGCTAGTGCGCTTCGTCTGGCTGGCCAAGTAAGTTTGTGGTGGACCAGATCATATCCATTGGTTTTCTGAGAGTACTCCAGCTTCTTGCCGTTTCTCATTTCAGCAACTCCTCTATTACAATTTGTTTAAGCATTTGGGGCGGTGCCTCAGTGGTAGAGTGCTACCTCTGGTGGGCCAAGTATGTTTGTGGTGGACAAGATCTTATCCGTGGGATTTGTCAGGGTAGTCCAGCTTCCTCCCACATTTCATTACACCAATTCCATTAACATTTACTTACTTTAATCATTGGACGCTGTGGCTCAGTGGTAGAGCACTTCGTCTGGTGGACCAAGTAAGTTTGTTGCGTCAACATCATATCCCTGGGTTTTTCAGGGTACTGCCGCTTCCCCCCGCATTTCATTCCACCAATTCTTCTATTATCATTGACTTATCTTAATCATCGTACGCGGTGACTCAGTGGTAAAGCGTTTCCTCTAGTGGGAGAAATCACTTTTTGATGGACAGGATCGTATCCGTGGGTTCTTTCAGAGTATTCCCCTTCCTCCCACATTTCATTCTACCAAATCTTCTGTTATTATTGACTTGCTTCAATCATTATGCGCAGTGGCTCAGTAGTAGATCGCTTCCTCTGCTGGGCTAATTGGGTTTGTGGTGGACAAGGTCTTTTACGTTGGTTTATTCTGGTTATTTCCGTTCCTTCCCACTTTCCATTCCACCAATTCCTCTATTATCATTTAGTTGGTGTAATCATTGGGCGCGGTATATCAGTGGTAGAGCGCTTCTTCAGTGGGCCAAATAAGTTTCTGGTTTACATGATTGTATCCGTGGGTTTGTGAGGGTGTTCCCGCTTCCTCCCAAATTTCATTCCACCAAATCTTATGTTATTATTGACTTTCTTCAATCATTGGGGCAGTGGCTCAGTGGTAGAGCGCTTCCTCTGGTGTGCTAATAGGGTTTGTGGTAGACAAGATCGTATCTCTGGGTACTCCAGTTCGTTCCCAATTTTCATTCCACTAATTCCCCTATTATCATTGATTTGGTGTAATCATTGTGCGCAAAGGATCAGTGGTAGAGCTCTTCCTCTGGTGGGCCAAGTAAGCTTCTGGTTACAAGATTGTATCCGTTCTTGTTGTCAGGGTACTTGCGCTTCCTCAAACATTTCATTCCACCAGTTTTTCTATTATTGATTTGCTTCAGTCATTGGGCGCAGTGGCTCATTGGTAGAGTACTTCCTCTGGTGGACAAAGTAAGTTTGTGGTGGAGAAGAATGAATCCGTGGTATTTCTTATCGCATTTCATTTTCTTCCCACTTTTCATTCCACCAACTGCTCCATTATCATTGACTTGCTTCAATTATTGGGAAAGGTGGCTCAGTGGTAGAACGCTTCATGGAGTCTTTACTATTTCGATTACCGGGTTAGTACGTTTGTGGTGGACAAGATCGTATCCGTGTGTTTTGTCAGAGTATTTCTTCTTCCTCCCACATTTCATTACACCAATTCTTCTATTATCATTGACTTGCTTCAATCATTTTTCGCCGTAGCTCTCTGGTAGAGTGCTTTCTCTGGTGGCCCAATTAAATTTGTAGTGGACATTTCGTTTCCTTCTTTTCTTCAGGATAATTAAGCTTCCTCCCACATTTGTTTCCACCAATTCTTCTATTATCATTGAATTGCTTCAATCACGGGGCGCAGTGGCTCCAAGGTAGACCGCTTCCTCTGGATGGCCAAGTATGTTTGTGGTTTACAAGATTGTATCCGTGAGATTTTTCAGGGTACTCTTGCTTCCTCCCACATTTCATTCCACCAATTCTTCTTTTATCATGGACTTACTTTAATCATTGGACGCGGTGGCTGAGTGGTAGAGCGCTGTGTTTGGTGTGCCAAGTAAGTTTTTAATGGACAAGATCGTATTCGTGTGTTTTGTCAGGGTACTCACGCTTCATCCCACTTTTCATTCCACCAATTCCACTATTATCATTTACTTGATTTAATCATGGGGTTTGTGAGGGTGTTCCCGCTTCCTCCCAAATTTCATTCCACCAAATCTTATGTTATTATTGACTTTCTTCAATCATTGGGGCAGTGGCTCAGTGGTAGAACGCATCCTCTGGTGGACCAAGTAAGTTTGAAGTGTACAAGATCGTATCCGTGGGTTCTCTCAGGGTACTCCCCTTCTTCTCACATTTCATTCAACCAATTCTTCTATCATCATTGAGTTACTTTAATCATTGGAAAGGTCTAGATGCCTTGACTATTGCGGTGATGTCCGAAATCAGATTCGGCTCCAAGCATTTGGGTTGTGATGTAAAACTTTGCTGTGGTTCAATCTCCTTACAGGTATTAATGTTGTTTTAACTTGCGCAACCAGGTATTGCGATTGAGCCAATTCGGAAAGTTATTTCTGGCGCTTACATGTGGCTGTGACCAATTTAGGACGTTGTGCTGCCCTCAAACGATTAGGATCTTTCCAATATTACCATCCGCGTAGAACAACCCCATGTTTAAAAGGGGTATTTAAAGGACCCGAATCTAAAATTTCGTTACCCAGTTTCTTGAGGTTCAACGCTAGGGATCGATTTCTGATATCAGATTTGTACTAAGCGGATCAAAACCTTTAGAATGCTACCAACGCCGTTCAAAATCTTCATGTTTAATAGGTGAATAGAAGGGAAACGAACGCATAACGTCAGGATCCCATTCCTTGAGCTTCGTGGCCTGAGCCTGATTTCTGACATTGCCACTACACTCAGGGTAATCGGTCCTTTCCGGCGTTACCACTCGCGTTCACAAACTCAATGCGTAACATGGTCTTCTTGACGTAGGAGTATAAACTCCATGCCTTTTTAAATAATTATTCTGCAAATGGATTTGTATACAAAGTTGTTTGGTCAACTTTAGCAGCAGGTCTAAAATAAGTCTCTTGAGGGAGGCTCTTATTTGTTAAAGAATAAATAACGATCGCTCTTGGCAGTTGCAATGGTCTGTCCAAGCTGCTTGGTAAAAAAAACGTAACAACAAAAAGACGTTTCTCTTATATGATAAAAATAATAGCACAGAAAGGAAAAGTCAAAGCTTGGTAAGGTTAGTGTCGGTGGACGCCGAATTCTACTTCGCCCCGGGCTACGAAATTTTTGCTACGGCTCTGAGCTCCAACACTTGTCGGTCTTTCAGAGTCTCATGCCTTACCTACCAACACTAGACCAGCAGGGAGGACACCCACTTGCCCACATAGATAGGTTAATGATTTCTGACATTACCACTGAACCTAAGTGCAGTAGTAATGTCAGATATCAGGCCCAGGCTACGAACCTCAAGGAAAGGGGTCCGAGGTTATGGGCTAGAATCCCTTCTATTCACTTATTAAACATGAAGTTGTTGGACGGCGATGGCGCATTTGAAAAGTTTTGATCCGTTGCGCACAATTTTGATGTCAGAAATCGATACCTAGCCTTGAACCTCAAGAAACTGGGTCCCGAAGTTTTAGGGGCAGGTCCTTTCTATTCCCCTATTAAACATGGCGTTGTTGGAAGCGGATTGTAACATTGGAAAGATCCTTGTCGTTTGAGGACAGCATAATATCCGAAATCAGTTACTGGCTTCAAAGCGCCAGAAATAAGGTTCCGAATTGGGTCAATCTCAATACCTGGTTTCGCAAGATAGAACAACATTTATGGCTGTATTCATGGTTTTATCTCGCGAAATAAAATACTGAGATTGAACCACAGCAAAGGTTTACATCACAACCCAGATGCTTGGAACCGAATCTGATATCTGACATTACCGCAAAGCTCAAGGGACCAACAACTCTCCAATGCTTAAGGCAAGTCAATGACGATAGAAGAATTGGTTGAATGAAATGTGAGAGGAAACGGGAGTACCCTGAAAAAAAACACGGATGCGATATTGTCCACCAGAAGCTTACTACGCCGGGAATCGAAACAATAAGGACCCCATGCTCCAGAGAAAGGGCTATACCTCTCAACTACCTCGCCCAGAGATTAAAGTAGGTCAATGATAATAAAGATATTGGTGGAATAAAATGTGGGAGGAAGCTTAAGTAAGCTGACAAAACCCATGGATACGATCTTGTCCACTTCAAACTTACTTGGTCCACCAGAAAAAACGCGTTACCACTGAGCCATCGCGCCCAACGATTGAACCAAGACAATGATAATAGAAGAATTGGTGGAATTAAATGTGGGAGGAAGCGGGAGTTCCCTGACAAAACCCACGGATAGAATCTTGTCCACCACAAACTTACTTTGCCCACTAGAGGAAGCACACTACCACTTAACCATTGCGCCCAATGATTAAAGTAAATCAATTATAATAGAGGAATTGGTGGAATGAAAAATAGGAAGAAGCGGGAGTACCCTGAGAAAAAACATTGGATACGTTCTTGACCACCACTGGTCCACTAGAGGAAGTGCTCTACCACTAAGCCACGGTACCCAATGTTTGAACCAAGACAATCATAATAGAAGAATTGGTGGGATGAAATGTGAGAGGAAGCTTGAGTACTCTGACAACACCCACGGATACGATTCTCTCGACCACAAAATTACTAGCCCGGGGATGGAAACAGTATGGACCCCAAGGACCAGATGAAGCGTCTACCACTGAGCCATCGTGTCCAATCATTACAGCAGGTCAATGATAATAGAATTGGTGGAATGAAATATGGGGTGAAGCGGGAATACCTTGTAGAAACCGACGGATACTATCTTGTCCACTTCAAACTTACTTGGTCCACCACCGGAAGAGCTCTACCACTGAGCCACTGCGACCAATGGTTGAAGGAAGTGCATGTAAATAGAAGAATTGGTGGAATTAAATATGGGAGGAAGCGGGAGTACCCTCAGAAAACCCACGGACACAATCTTGTCCACCTCAAACTTACTTGGCCCACAAGAGCAAGCGCTCTACCACTGAGTCACAGCTCCCAATGATGAAACCAAGTCAATGATAATAGAGTAAATTGTTGAATGAAAAGTGGGAAGAAACGGGAGTACATGAGTAAACCCAGGGATACGATCTTGTTAACCACAAACTTAATTAACCGACCAGAGGAAGAGCTTTACCACTATGGCAACGCGCCCAATGATCAAAGGAAGTCAATTATAATAGAGGAATTGGTGGAATGAAAGGTGGGAAGAAGCAGGAGTACCCTGACAAAACTTAGGGATACGATCATGTGCACAACACAACTTACTTGGCGGGGGTTCGAAAATATAAGGGCACCTTGCACGAGAGGAAGCGCTCTACCACTGAGCGACCGCTTTTAATGAATAATGCAAGTAAATAATAATAGAGGAATTGCTGGAATGAAAATTTGGAAGAAGCGGGAATACCCTGAGAAAGCCGACTAATACGATCTTGTCCACTACAAAAAATTAACTTCAAGGAATCGAAACAATGAGAACCTCACGCACAAGAGGAAGCGATCTAACACTAAGTCACCGTGCTCAACGAATAAAGTAAGTCATTGATAATATAGTGATTAGTGGAATGAAAAGCGGGAGTACCCTGATAAAACCCACGGAAACGATCCTGTGCACCACACAACTTACTTGGCTGGGGTTCGAAGAAGCAAGGACCAATTTCACGACACGAAACGCTCTACCACTGAGCCACCGCGCCCAATGATGAAACCAAGTCAATGATAAGGGAGGAATTGGTGGAATGAAAGACGGAAAGAAGCGGGAGTACGCTGAGAAACCCGCGGATACAATCTTCTCCAGCACAAACTTACTTGGCCGGAAATCGAGGCCATAAGGACCCCACGCACCAGAGTAGGCGCTCTGCCACTGAACCACCGAGCCCAATGATTGCAGCAAGTCAATGATAATAGAAGAATTGATTGAATAAAAGTGGCAAGAAGCGGGAGTACCCTGAGAGAACCTACGGATATGATCTTGTCCACCGCAAACCTTCTTGGCCGGGGATAGAAACAATAAGGACCCTACGCACCACAGTAAGCGGTCTACCATTGAGCCACCGCGTCCCACAACAAAAAAAAAGATAATTCGAAGTTACTAAGAAACATTTTAAGAAGCAATATCTTTCAATTGTAAATCCACTGCCCAATGATCGTCTTTTAATAACTACATGAGCAGAAAAACAGATACGCTCCTCTCAGATTACGTGTTTTTAAAACAATATACGTTATCCGGATATTATTCTTTTTTCGTCATTAGGATGAAATCAGCTTTCCGAATGTTTCATTATCCAGAAATCCGTTATCTTAATTTTATAAATTATCCGGATAATTCCATTAACCGGTTATTACCCGACAACCAAATATTATCCGTATCTGTCATCCGGATATCGTTCGTTATCCGTCATCCGTTTTGATATCCGTCAACCTGAAATTGCAAATCCGGATAAGTTTCTGTCCGATATCAGAATAAAAAATTATCCAGATGTGGCCATCCCTAATCAGCATCGTCAGAAGCATACACGAAGTGAATGTCTTCAAAGTCTGCTACACAAGAGCAAGGGCGTATCCAGGGGGGGAACATGGCGATTGCCCTCCAGAAAGGGAATCTTTCCTATTTTATATACAAATAAAACCCATTCCAGAGTTAGGAGCTCTTAAAAGTAACTCTAAGTAGTGGTATTATCAACTACTGAGCCCCCAGAAGTCCATCGTAAATCCCCCTCTGAAAAATAGAACGGAAAACACATTATTCACATTCACTTTGCACATCTCAACAAATAAACTATATTTTCATTCACTTCCATCTACTACTGCATTCCGCTGAACTGTAACAACTTTTTAAGTTTAAAAATAATTATTCATTTTTCAATAATTGTAAATGTTTATAAGTAATTTACCATGAATATAGTTAACTAGAATTGTTTTTGTAAACAAGAAATAACAATATGAACTGTGAATATCTTCCCACAAACTATCGAGATTTGAGAGTCGACAAACTTTACTTCTTCGTTTACCGATTATCTCGATACCGCGGTAGCCAGAATTAGCCCAGAATAGGGGACTTATATTAAGAAAATGAAAATCTCAGGAAAATGCAGAAGTCTTTTAGTGTGAGAGAAGAAAGGAATGAAATCTCTAATTTCTAATTCTGTCAGTCTTGTAGCTCTTAGTCCGTACCAAAGTACTAAGAGTCATCTGGCCAGTGAATTATGACTATTTTGTAGAACATTTCACTTTAATATCACAGGAAATTCTTCTTCCGGCTAGCTTGTTCTTGAAATGTTATAGAACTAGAATTTACCATAAGAAAGTTTTTTATTCTCTCTCTTAGAGATTTCCACCCCTTTTGTCCTTTGGTACCGCTCATTGACAAAACATGCACACATGATCGCTATATGCATTCATGCTCTTAGGCAGAGTCAGGGATTTTGAAAAGGAAACGACTTTTTTAATAATAATAATAATAATAATAATAATTATTATTATTATTATTATTATTATTATTATAAAAATGGGGTTTACAAATAGGGATCCATTTCTTTATCTTGTATGGGAGGGCCGCAAGTCTGCTACGCCGCTTATGTCCTCAATTATGTGTTTTTCTCTTTTTCGTTTCGTTTAGCTATTTGTTTTTGTGCTGTTAGGCTTTTATATGAAACCTTTATATTATATACCTTTTTCTTTTTATGAGTTTCTTTTTTATGTGGGGAGGAGGGAAAGAGAGAAATGCTTTCTTCTTATATCTGTTTCTTACCATTCATCTTGTTTGAACTGCTTAAGTAAGTCATTTTTTAACTTTTGGTGTCATCCAACTCCTTCACAATAATAAAATTTTCATTCTTAAAACTTTTTCATTCTCTGATTTGCAGTTTGCCACACTGATATGTTTATGACAAAATTGAGGTTAATTCCAACGCCTTTCCAATTAGCAACCAACCCAGCCGCCGAGATTTTTCGGTTGCCTGCTCTTGCAGGAAAAGGAGAATTGCAGTTGGTAATGCACTTTTGGAGTCGTGTATACATACATCTGACAAACTGTTACTAGCATTTTGATATTTTATGATCAAAGGTTTGAAGGGGTCCCTGTCGCACCTAACTTTCTTTCCCCAGGAAAATACGAAACACATGTTCCCTGATCTTACGTCTGAAATATCTGTGCACAATTTCGTTCACTTCAGTTCACTTGTGTTTGGCTTTTGAGCGTCAACTTTTAAAACTTTGAGCTGGGGCTTTTGCCCCCTAAACCCATTTTCCCCAGAAAATATCAACTTCGTATTTGTTCATATATTGTTTAGTATCTACCTGTCAAATTTTATCAAAAACTGTGTATTACACTTGTTAAGTGTTACTTATCAGAGGAAAACCGTTTCCTAAATTTGTTTAAGTCTGTCGAAAAGAAATTGGGCATGAATCTCACCTATTTCATAAGAAAGTGTGTCATATATAGAATTAGTATGTGTTATTTTTATGTGTCTCTTTTAAACGTGAGCAAATTCTAGGTTGAGAAACAGAAAATGGTATTGACAAACACATGATACCGCCTTACAAAATAATTATATATTGCGAAATTTATTGGTTTATTTCACAAAATTTGAAACAATTAAACTTAACAACCGAATAAGTGTATTTAAAAATAGCCCTTGTTTTTCGAAACTTATTCGTGGTCTTTCTAACATTCTATTCTGTAGTTTCGTCAATTATCAGATTCATCGTTTTTTCTTAGATCAAATAGTAATTCCATATGTTGCTAGTTGATGCTTTGTCTTCGCTATATTAAAGTAAACACTGTAACGGGCTAAGATTTCGTGACCACTGTACATTCTCGTAAGTCATTGGTTCAATTCCTATGAACATTTATTGAAAACAAATTCTATGTCTAATGTCTCTTCTCATAAAACGCATTGCATATATGAAGTATGATTTTAATGTTTTCTTCTCATTTCTTTAAAATTACCAATTTGCATTAAGGATTGAGTAATTCAGGAAGGGATGAAAGATGGTCAACAAATGCTAGTTTCATTTAAACATGGAAATTATGTAAGGGCTTTGATTTCTTGTTGACACAAAAATATCGGATTACTTGTAAGGAAAACATACCGAAAACAAAAACAACTCTAGTTCATGTTGCACAAGCAGTGCGAACATAGCTTAGTTTGCAACAAACAGAACATTTAATCGATATGAAAAAATGATGCAACAATTAAGAAAATATCAGTGTGACGATATCAGAAATATTCAGCTACGAGTAATGTGTTGCTTCCGGCGTATAGACATAACATCTTCAGAAGATCCAAATTGTCCATCTTCCTTCTTAGGTAAATACTTATTTTGTTTATCGAAATAAATAGGTTTGCAAATGGGCTTAACAATTTGGATCTTCTGATTCTTGTATTATCCTCTTCCTTCCTCACATTCATAAGTGAAGATGACACGCATCCTGAATTCTAAAGAAAATCCAGAATATCATACTACAATATTGATTAGCAATGACCGGGCCAAGAAAGATAAAATGACCGAATGTGCCAGACGCTCAGAGAGTCCATTGCGTTTGGTAATGTAATATACTTGGAAATTATTGAAACATTCAAGAAGCCTAACATCAGTCTGTCAGTCAAATTAACTACTTGTTTTGGATTGGAGCCTCAAAGCATTTCCAATATGGCAAAATAATAGTAGATAGCTCTCAATAGCAATTCACTGTCTTTTAAATTCTACTAAAAACTTAAATGTAGAGACTAATTAATATGTTGTATGTTGATTGTCAAACTTTAATTTATAATTTGGAACCGTTCAGATAAGATGTTAAGATTTTGCATAGCCTTATATTGTCTTATCGTGGCAATTCGCTGGTACATATATATTAAAGTTCTGTAAGATACGTTTTTGTATTATTTTATTTTAATACGTTTTATGTTGCTAAAAGAGAAAGGACAGTTGCTCCATCGTGTTTTCCATGGAGACCATCTTTTCTAAGACAGAAAGTAATAAACAACTAGATACGCATATCTGTAATGCCATATCCCAAGACAAATTTAACATATAATATCTCATATATATCTGCTTTCTAGTTGGCAAAATAGAGCCGTAAGATTCTTTGGGTAATTAATAGATATGCAAGCTAAAATGTTGATTGATGCGGTTAACATTGATGTTTGTATTATTTTATTTCACTACTAAAATAAATTTAACTTTTCGATCTTAAGCTCTAGTCAGACTCGGGTTGTATGTTTATTCAAAACGCCGGAGCCCGAGTCTAACTCTTGTTTTATACGTAATAGCCACTACGTAAGTTACTATTATTGCGGTCGGTTGTTGGCCGTGTTAAATACTTTGCGAGAATCAGTCCTTGATAAATACTTTTCACCTGACATCCAGCAAACAGTAAACGAACTCTTGTAGATTGATTATTATGATCAGGTTTCTGCGTTTCCCTGAAGCATGTTCGAGAGAATAGTGGAATGGATTTCAATTTGTCTCAAAATGTATTTCAATTTAAGTTCTCGCACAGTTCCAATTCCTTGTACATCATTGTCACTCCACGCGGAAATGTTATCTTTCTATTGTATTCTTTTTTTGATTGTTAAAAAAGCACATATTTCAAGCCCATTCTTCCATTAGCAAATTACATAATAGTAATAATATCTAAAATCTATAAATGTATTTTCAATGTTTTTAATGTGTCTATTATTATTCAGCACTGTGGTATATTTTTTGAAAATAAATAAAACACGAGGATAACGAAATATACAAGGTCAGATTAGCTAAAGATCGAAAGTGTTAACAGGGCTGATATCCCAAAATTTTCTCAGTCTTAGTAAATATATATATATATATATATATATATATATATATATATATATATATATACTAATCGTCCAAATTATATTTCACATAAAAATTTATTATTCTGAAAAAAATGTTAAGATAACAGCTTGTTTCCTTCTTTAATATTACATAATATTTGTGATAACGAAAATATTATTCTTTTCCCTAATTTAATAAATGCCCCTCCGGTCGAGGTTGGTCTCCTACCAATTTTAGTAACTGGTGTCACAAAACAATATTTAGCTTTGTATACAACGATGAGGTTTATGTTCTTCGTTTTACGCAAAAGAGCAATAGCACAAACCATTTTTATTCTGTGTAGAACTAAAATATTAAGATTAATTCTAACCCATGTTCAATACATTGACTCAGTATGTTTGTACGGTATATTTTAGGTCATTAAAACACTCAATTATAAAATAACCGAAGATTACTTTGTGTACATCTTCAAGACCGTGTACAGTCAAACGTATTTTCAAACGGTTTAAGAAGTTAAAATTTATGGTGCAAACAAAACGAACGCCAAAGGTAGGAAAAACTATTGTATGTTTCAATGTATATCGTGGTACAACATCTCGCTTCTAAGAGGCAATTGAAAATTATTGTCTTTAAGGTACCAGTTTGCATAAAGACGCAGGAATTTAAATTCTGCCCACTTCTGAAGCTTATATAAATTTAAATTCCTTTGTGGAAATTGTCATAATCGGAACAGCCTGTAATCTAGTTTTTAGAAGGAATTTATTTATCTAAATGCTACTTACATTATGCAATCAAATAAATACCGATTGGAGAGTACAGAATGGCAGTAAGAAGGAAATGATCGCCTTACTGTATGAAAAACGACATTTTTTAATTAGTATATGATAAGAGACATTTCCATTGTAGGGTTCCCAGTCGACTGCTTAAAAAAATGGAAAATAAAGATAGCAATTCTATGAAATAAGATATTTCTTTCGAATGGTGTTTCATTTTTTAAAATACAAAAAGAAAATAATCGATCAGCGACAATCTTGAAGTTACAATATAAATTAGATATACAAACGCAAATATAAATTTCAGGTGATCGCAAATTAGGGTCTCTCCTACGCAAGGATTTTAAAACGAATTATGAAAGCTTTAGAGTATTCCAGACTGAAATCAACATGCATCTGCATATAAACCGTACATTGTAAAGTAAGGAGACAACTTTATGGATAGAATAGTAGCAATGTGTAAATGTATCATCATATTATTGATACCATAAGAAATAAAATGAAATACATAGGTTATCTCACCATCTTTACGTGTATGAAAATATTTTGTAACTTCGTAGAATAAAACCCCAAATTTACTTCCAAGAATATGATACGATGTCTACTATATGTCAGTAGAATGCAAACCTAACAACGGGGCTATTTCTACCAGCAACCCTCATTGACCACAGCGCCCCTATACCTTCCAGCACACCGTCACTAGCCTATATTAGTTACCGCAGTACTTTAGTTAAGGTATACAGCATTGGCATTTTTATTAAATACGCCACTGACCAAAGTCACCAAAGTCTGGTGACATTACAAAATTCGCCACTGATATCGCTAATCCATAAGTTTGTAGCAGTTTTCCCTAATTCACATTGCTAAGTATAACTTTTGATATGACCATAAAATTTACTTTCTAAACTTAAATATATTTACTGAATACAAGTTTGGATAATGATAGTGAATTCACATCCTTATCTCGTTCTCTATAGAAAATAGTGACTACTCACACTCAATTCATTGGCCATGGTTTAAGGGAAACTAGCAGCCCTTCACCTGCAACGCGATTTCAGTATGGTCCTGAAGGCTCTAGATGATTACGTTAAATGTGTTGGTAAGATGAAATTTCAAATGAGGATCCATATTCACGTCTCCCACCACACTAGTAAATTCTTATGAACTTAATTTTTATTTCTAATAGTCTCGAATTTAGTTAAGAATATTATTGATTCTATTTGCCCTTCCATTTTCATTCACCATTCATTAATTAGTTACATTCAGATCATATTTAAACAAATCAACTTAATTGTTATATTACTCTTTTTTGAAACTAGATACCAGTGATGACGGCTGGAGTGGAAGCAAATGCAGTTGTAATAATAAAATGCACTCTAACAGGAATGGATACATTAATAAACCCTGTAGAAGCAGATAGTAGATTTGATAATGTAATAAAAGGAGTATAGACATATATTATTCTCAAGGAGTTCCTTTTGTTTTTCGTTAATAATTTCTCAAGAGTTAATATAGTATCCTCAATTAACGCAATTAAATTCTCTCGGGGAATGTTAAATGGGAATTCATTTTTTAAAGTAAATTCTTTAATATATTATAATGAAAAATATTACAAACTAAACAAATCAAATAACTATAAAATTCAATACATTACCTCTACCAATTTTTCTTTCTCTATTCTGTATTCAAAGTTCTTCTTGCCAATCATCACAATATAAATCGTTTTCCTGGAACATCGCTTTAAAAATTAACAGTTAATTTCAAATTAGTTCTATCACTAAAAATTACTGATTTAAGTTTGCTTGTATTAAATACAAAGATTGGTATACTTTCTGAAAACCCTTTTGGATAGTAATACATATACATTTTTTCCAATTCTAACTCTCTTATATATCGTATACATCTCATTTGCTTTCATATATTTGTGTTTTCCAAAATCCAAACTCAAAGACTCAAAAGGAAAGGATTCATTTTTAGAGCTGGGAAAATGGATATTCAGGGATTTAAAATGAACAAAATAGTTTGAATCTGTTTCTTGATTATCATTATTGTCAGTTTGAAAGAAGGCAACTATAAAATTCATATGGCTTTATTTTATCCATATTTATTATAAAGAAAAATATTTTAACAATTAAACTCCAACTTAAGTATAATTTATACACACATATTTATTTATATTTAGTTCCCAATAATTTCTCAAAAACTATATCCATCTGTAAACATTTTTAAGACAGTAATACACAAATTTCCACACATTGACTCGTTAAAATGTTTTATATGATTGCATACATATACTCTACCTTGTTATGACCAACATATTTCACCTCCGATAATCAAACACATACTTGCTCTTTCCTTCTTCCCAATAACAAATCCAATGTGTTCCTCTATTTTGAGACATATCAAAATTAACAATACTGCACACATTCTTCTTTGGCATTTTACGTAATTCTGCATTCATAAATACATCTCTAAAATTTCTTCTCCTACGCTCTATAACAAGACATATTAGAACCATGTTACTTAAAGGTTTAATGCTTTCTTTACTAATCTTTTATGCGTTACACTTTTAGGAAGCTCATGACCTTGTTTCAAACCCAAAGTTATGTCTCTTTTGTTTTTCTAATTGCTATTCATTCTTTTCTGCATCATTACCATTTTGGCTTCAGCAGTAACTCCAGTAGCAGCAGAACCAAGAGCACATAGTAAAGTTAATATACTTGGATTTGTGAACATAAAACCTCCATTATGATGATTTGTCATCATTTTTGTTTACTTTTTAACTTGTGGTATAGAACGCTATAAAGAAATAAATTGCCGATTACTCTGTCTCGCTTCCTTTGTTTGGTTTGTTTGTTCGATCAAATGTGATCAATATTTAATTGTTTATGATCATCGCGAGGAATTATAAATGTAAAACTTCGCACTTATATTCATTATAAAATTAAAAAATAATTTCTCTAAAAGTTAAACTGAATATGTAGTTAAAAACCTAAAATACTTATAATTAAGAACTAACCTTACCTTTGTACTCATAGCCAAACCGGTTCCTAAAGCTGGTAAACGTTCTGTTATTAGGTTGCATCTTTGCAAAACATCTTTCTCAAGCTTTATTTTCTAATTCTTTGTTTGTAGTATGTCCAGAAGCTGTATCTTTATTATCTGTGTAGTAGAAATCACGTTGTTTACATGCTTCTTCTAATAGATTTATACCCTTATCTCCTCTTTCTAACCTTTTTGTTGTTTAGTGTCTGGCATTAAACCCCACAAGTTTCCCATAATGCTGAACTGTATCTTAATGGATTATAGGAGTTGGTCACACTCCTCACCACTATACCCGTTCAGACTCTGAAAAGGCTCCATATTCGACTGACCGTCATATTTCTATGTTACATAATTCTTTCCATAAAATTTAAATAATTTTTCGTTACTGCTTACATTTGAGATTCTGAATCTCTCGCATTGTTTTGGTTCCTCGTGCCATCCTGCATCTTGTTTTTGTTTTTCAACTGCTCTTTCCTTAATTTGATATATTTTTTTCTTTTCTAGGTTGAAGGAATAAGCTCGAAGAAGATTAAACACAATACCTTTATCAAATGTATCAAACTCTTCTTTCTCTTTAATTTTTAATTCTAATCTTGAAGGATCAGTTACTATCTTAATAGGTTCAATAGAGAATCGATCTCTATCTATTCCAATATTTCTCATATATTCACTAACAGGTTTTGGATCACTGTTTCTTGCGTAATCTCATTGACTACACATTCTTCGACTTAGTCGCATCATCGACATCATCGACACTATTTACGAGTTTTTAAATAGCACCTTCATACATATTTTAACCGACTTTATATACTAATTCACTCTTATTTTGTAAACTTAGGAGCTCGCCTCCGGATTATCCAATTCAAATCGTCTTTACCATTCTCTTCATCATTACCAGAGTTCCGGCTAGATATGTCCATATAGAGATGTCACATTAGACTGTAAGGACGTTCCCGCAGCAACACGTGTATTGACATGCTCTTTGAAAACATAACAGCGTCCCAAAGTTGACCGCAGGAATCACACTCTAGAATATCGAACTCAAATGGAAGTTGACTAATCAAATTATTTATTAAACATTTTCCATACTTCTCATTATTTCAAGGTTTTGGTAGCAACGTGTACATTATCTTTATTAAATAATCTAGCATTAGTAATAAACTTTGAGAGTTTAGAATTAATCATATCCACAATGCCTATTTTCCCATTATAAAGGATATTATTACCAGCTTTTCTCCTTCTCATAATAATTCTCATATTTACTTCGATTTGCCTGTTTAATTTCCTGAAATCTTTTAACAAGTTTTTGTCTTAACTTTACAAATTACCTAGTTTTTATTAACATCTATTTATTACTAACAAATAACAAACACAACCCCTTACAACGTAACACAACACAACATCCACGTTCATCTGCGTTTATACACGTTCACCTACGTTACAATTGCACCTTCTGAAACTCTTTAATTTTATTTCTATATTTACCATTATTCGTTTTCCTAATCATATCTGTTCTTAAGAAGCCATGGTCCTCAAGCACTTATTGCATAAATATTGTAATGCTTCAAAGATCAGATTTAACGAATTCGTCATACATTTATATTAAATTTACATTGTTGTGTCTAAAGATACAAAGAAAGCTTAAGTTGTGTCTAATTAATTGTTTTGTAACTTTGGAATAGTTTTTTTTTCCGAGATAGAATCAACTTAAACCTTTGCGATGACTTCAAGTATAATATTCACTTATATGGTTTTGTTTTCTATAAAATGAAATCATCAAACACTAGCACAGAATCATTCGCAGATTCATCAAGTAGAATAAGCACCTCATTGTTTCCTCTTACTACTGCTACTTTACCTTTAATATCATATTCTATATCTCGAAGAAATTATATTAATTGTTGGTATCTAAGTTGATTGAGATTTATGGACTAAAAATTTAGATATTTTAACCTATCTGCTGACAGCAAGAAATTACACTGTTCGGCATGAGAATCCTCCCACGAGGGTAAAAGGGTGTACCGCATAGATTTCGAGACACTGATTACTAACATCTCATCGAGAAAGTTCTTGCAAGTAAGTTTTTTTTCGTATTTACTATGTATTATCCGTGTTTGGAGTGCATAATTCTGAATTTTTATCTTAATCCAAAAAATGTTACTAAACTTTATCCCAGGAACATTCTTTTCTCTAGTTTACGACACCCCGGAAACATACTCCCTCCCCTTGGGTTCCAAAGTTTTATTCTCGTTCCACACTGTGTATACTAATACCTAGGCGTTATTGACGGAAAAAGTTTTCGTAATCAACTTGCGATCTTTCGTCGGTTCCCTTTCGTCTAGACGACAGACAGACTGTTGAAAAAGACGCCAAGACATACACCGCGTTGTCGCGTGAAATAAATATTTCAGTTTCGAGTTCATCTTCGTGTTAGAACGTGATGTTACGCTGTGTCTTTGGATACCGTAGGCGAAATATTAACGTTTGAGTTAAATGAACATGGCGAGGACTTGCAACAATTCGACAGATTCATTGTGCTACATTAGTGTGGGGAAATGATTTTTCAAGGGACAAAGTAGGCCATTGTCGCCGTTCTTGAAGACAGCCGACCATGTGTACTTCGGGTTTAAAATCGGCTACCAGAAGCACCTTTGGGCTCTAAACAAAGTTGTAACTAGTGTGAGCGTACTATCACAGGATGTTTCAGACCGTTACTTCTGGTTGACTAATATAAAAGGTTTGTCAAAAACATGAAGCATAAAATGCAGTATCCTAACTTGGATTGCGCGAGGAGACATGGAAACGTGATGTTTGTCTGCCTGTACCCGTACCATCAGACTCATACACCCTCTGCAGTGTTTCATCCGATGAACAACCTTCTGCTTGTGAGGATGTTGCGCAATCTTCGAATACACAGTCAGTTCCCAATTACGCTCCAGTGCCTGACACTAACGAACCACATGTGATAAGTCAGGAAGACCTGCATGATCTGATCAGAGACTTAACCTTCCCAAGTCTAAAGCCCTGTTCCTTGCATCACGACTTCAAATGGAATCTACTAAATTAAGATGTGAATATATGGATGTATATTAAAATAGAGGTGCGCCTAGTTCCTAATTTTACTAACGATGGTAATTTGATGTATTGCAGTGACATTACTTTGCTTATTGGACAACTGAATTTGAACTACAACACTGAAGAAAATGCGAAACATGCGAAACCTATTGCAGACGATAAAGTACGAACAGTTCCAATGGTCAGTATGCGCTGACCTTAAGGTTATTGCCATTCTCACGGTTTACAAGGAGGTTACACAAAACAGTTCCGCTTCTTGTGTCGTTGGGATAGTCGATCAGTACACTATCGCAAAATGGCCGCCAAGGAAGCAACTGGTCCCAGGAGAGATGAAAGTGGATAATGATCGTCTTGTGGACCCGGAGAAAATATTCTTTCCACTCCTTCATATTAAATTGTTGCTCATGAAGGTCTTCGTCAGGCCCTGAACCGGGATGGTGATCTCACAAAACTATTCCCAATACTCAGCGAGGCCAAGGTGAAGGAAGGAAGGTGAAGGAACGAATTTTTACGGGACCTCAAATCAGAAACGTTTTTCAATATGCACGGCAGTGCATGTCATCGAAGTTCCGTGAAGAAATTGAAAACTGGCCTGCACCGCTGTAAGTATATTATACACGAACAAGAATTTTGGGTAAAATCGCCGATTTCGAGGCTTTGTATAAACGATTCTATTAAGAAGATATACGAGAGAGGTACTCATATACCAAATCTCACATTCCTACCTTAAACCATATTCAAGTACTAGACCCCTAAAATTATGCATTTTCAGGCTCACTGACTCACTGACTCACTGTCTCACTCATGAAATTGATTAGGTAATTCCCAATGAGAAAAAACTGTGAAACTTTGCAAAAGGTAATCCATAACGATTTGAGTATGAAAAAAGTCCGAAATGTGAGGAATGTGCTATGGGAAATTTTTCTATGGGCAGAAAGCTGTCCTTAGCCAGGAGGAAATTCGTTTCACTAACTCACTCATCAAATTGATTAGGTACTTTCCATTGAGACAAATACGTGAAGATCTGCACAAATATACCTTATAAAGACTTCAAAATGGAAAAAGTTCGAAATCTGAGGAGTGTCCTATGGCTAAGTTTTTATAGGCAAAAAACTGTCCTTAGAAAAGAAAGAAATCGTATCACTCTCTCACTCATCAAGTTCATTAGGTATTTCACAATGGGATAGAGACGTGAAACTTTGCATAAAGATACACTATAACGATTTGAGTATGCAAAAGGTCCGAAATCTGAGGAATGTGCTATGGGAAATTTGTTATAGGCAAAAAACCGTCTTTAGCCAGGAAAAAATTGGACTCATTAAATAGATTACGTACTTCCTAATGAGACAGAGACGTGAAACTCTGCACAAAGGTACCTTATAACGACTTGAGTACGCAAAAAGTTCGAAATCTGAGAAGTGTTCTACGGCTAAGTTTTTATAGGCAAAAAACTGTGCTTAGCCAAGAAAGAAATCGATTCACTCAATCACTCATCAAATTTATTAGGTACTTCCCAATGACATAGAGACCTGAAACTCTGCATATAGATACCCTATAATAAATTGAGTATGGAAAAAGTCCGAAATGTGGGGAATGTGCTATGAGATTTTTTTATAGGCAAAAAACTCTTCTTAGCCAGGGAAAAAAATCGTTTCACTCACTCACTCATCAAATTGATTAGGTACTTCCCAATGAGATAGAAAAGCGAAACTTCGTATAAAGGTACCATATAAAGACTTAAGTATGGGAAAGGTCCGAAATCTGACGATTGTGCTATGGGAATTTTTTACGGGCAAAAACCGTAAAGCTAGAAATCGTTTCACTCTCTCACTTAGCTAAGCTAGAAATCGTTTCACTCTCTCACTCACCAAGTTGATTAGGTACTTCCCAATGGGATAGAGACATGAAACTCTACATAAAGGTTCATTATAATCACTTGAATATGGAAAAAGTTCGAAATGTGAGGAATATGCTATGAGAGTTTTTTATGAGCGAAAATCTGCCCTCAGCCAAACACAAATCGTTTCATTCTCTCACTCATCAAATTGATTAAGTACTTCCCAATGAGATAGAGACGTGAAACTTCGTATAAAGATAACCTATAATGACTTGGGCATTAAAAAATTTCGAAATGTGTGGCATATGTTATGAGAAATTTTTATGGTCAAAAAACTGTCCTAAGTAAAACAGAAATGGTTCATTCACTAACCCATCACATTGATTTGCTTGTTCCCAATGAGATAATGACGTGAAGTTGTCTATAAAGGTGCCTTATAATGTCTTGAGTGTGAAAAGGTTGTAATGTGAGGAATGTGCAATGGGAAATTTTTAATAGACGTAAAAGGACCTTAGAAAAGTAGAAATCGGTTCATTCATTCACTCATCACATTGATTTGCTGGTTTCCAATGAGATAGAGACGTGAAACTCTGCATAAAGGTATCTTATGATGACTTGAGTGTCAAAAATGTCTGAAATGTGAGCAATGAGCTATGGGAATTTTTATGGGTGAAAAACTGCTTTTAGCCAAGCAGAAATCGGTTCATTCATTCACTCGTCACATTGATTAAGTATTTGTTTAAGAAACATTGACGTAAATGTCTGTATATTGCTACCTTATAATGACTTTAGTATGGAGAAGGTTTGAAATTTAAGTAATGTACTAAAGGAAATTTTTCATGGGTGAAAACTGTCTTTAGTCAAGCAGAAATCGGTTCACTCACTCGCACAGCACATTCATTTTGTACTTCCCAATGAGATAAGTCGTGAAACTCTGCATAAATGTATCTTATATTGGCCTGAGTATGGAAATAGTCCGAAATGTGACGAATGTGCTATTGGAAATTTTTATAGACGAAAAATTGTCCATTAGGTACTTCCCAATGAAATGAAGATGTGAATGTCTACATGAAGGTAGCTTATAATGGCTTGAATAAGAAAAATATCCGAAATTAAAGGAATGTGCTATAGAATTTTCTATGGGCAAAAAGCTGTCCTTGCTCAGAGATCGGTTTGTTTACTCACTCATCATTGATTAGGCGTTTCCAAATGATAAAGAGAATTGAAACTCTGCATAATGGTACCTACCTTACTTAATGACTTGTGTAAGTTAAAGGCTCCAAATTTAAGGAATGTACTATGGGAATTTTTACGGGCGAAAAACTGTCCATTGCCATTAGGAGGACTTCTTAATGAGATAAAGATTTGAAACTCTCCATGAAGGTACCCTATAACGGCTTGAGAATGAAATTTGAGGAATTTGCTATGGAAAATTTTTCATTAGCAAAAAACTGTCCTTACAATCAAAAATCGGGAACGATTCCGTTATTGAATACATCATCTGCATAGTGATAATGTTGTCAATCGTCCGAATGGTCGAGATGGTGCCCTCCTCGCTGGACTATTGGCTACCACGTGCACCTTTGATGTTTGGGGTCCAGGGTTCGATTCCCGGTGGAAGAGCCTTTGGGATGTTTCTGTGTTCGAGTCTCTGTTTCTGTTTAGTGCGTTTCAATACACTGCGAGTGAAATGTGATAATGCACAAATACTGATATGACACTCGGAATTATCGGAGATATATCTTCTTGGGAGACATTACTAACTGCTCACTGTCTAAAATTTTCCCTGCTTTGCAGGGGCGTAGACAAGGCTTTTTGACGGCATATTTGACTAAAATGTATATCATCGTCTCTAAAATTAGTTATAATTTACAGAAAAGTAGTGATTTCAAATGGCAGGAGCTCTGGATTGCCAAGGCCGGCATTCTGTGTATGTCCCTTCTGCTCTGAATTGTCATAAATTCCTCTTTAAATGTAAGACTAAAATGTAATTAGGAAACGTATAACATAGAAAATAATATATATAGAAAATATGTTATTATAAATAAGAAATACAGTAAAAAATAATTATAAGACATAATGTTGAAAGACAAGCTTTTTTTTTAAACAATCACACTTGAATGTAAAATATACTTTAAAAAAATCCATTTATGCAAGGATACAAACAAGTGAAGAGAGACATCTGGTAGCCACTATTCATCTCTTCGAACCAGAAAGCTATGAATTGGACACCAATATTTTTTGTATTCTATTACTTTTTTTTAATTACAACCAATTTTCCTCATTGGAAAATTTCAGTGTCTTAGACCCCACAGTAGATTGTTGAGATGTTAATTTATACGTATAGTAAAATCGTTTGAAATTCCTCCAAGAGTCAATTTTGCACTGTACGTTTTTTTTTTCTGAGTAAAACGTACTAAATATATATACATACATTACAGTAAGAACTGAATTTTGTATCCTATGTATCCAATGAATTTTGCGTTTGTATCCCACAACCTCACGTCATTATCTCATTGGGAACAAACAAATCAATGTGATGGGTGAGTGAATGAACCGTTTCTGTTTTGCTTAGGACAGTTTTTTGCACATAATAATTTCTCATAACATATGCCACACATTTCGAAAGTTTTTAATGCCCAAGTCATTATAGGTTATCTTTATACGAAGTTTCACGTCTCTATCTCATTGGGAAGTACTTAATCAATTTGATGAGTGAGAGAATGAAACGATTTGTGTTTGGCTGAGGGCAGATTTTCGCTCATAAAAACTCTCATAGCATATTCCTCACATTTCGAACTTTTTCCATATTCAAGTGATTATAATGAACCTTTATGTAGAGTTTCACGTCTCTATCCCATTGGGACGTACCTAATCAACTTGGTGAGTGAGAGAGTGAAACGATTTCTAGCTTAGCTAAGTGAGAGAGTGAAACGATTTCTAGCTTAGCTAAGTGAGAGAGTGAAACGATTTCTAGCTTTACGGTTTTTGCCCGTAAAAAATTCCCATAGCACAATCGTCAGATTTCGGACCTTTCCCATACTTAAGTCTTTATATGGTACCTTTATACGAAGTTTCGCTTTTCTATCTCATTGGGAAGTACCTAATCAATTGAACGGGTGAGATTAAGAAGGGAAAGATTCCACATAACCAAACTTTTGGGAAACTGAAAAAAACTTCATAGCAACCAAACAAATAGTCACAGGAAGAAACTTTCTATTGGAAAGTTGTTCCTTATAACCTCAAGTAACATATACGCAAAAGTGTTTTACCACTACATTCTTATTATAATTATTATATGAGTTTAAAAACGGTGGAATCTTTCCCTTTTTAATCTCAACAGACTTAGATGGCGGAAAAAGTAAAGAAAAACGTATTTATGAGCTTAAAACTGTTCCTTACTTATTGTTAAACCAACAAAAATAATGAAAATTAAACATTATTCACACGTGTTATAAAAATAAAATACATGAGATATTGGTTTGTGTCTTTGTACACTGTCTCTATTACTACTCACTGTCCTCACTCTCATGCTCATCAGTAGGCCACTCTAAAAGTTTATTGTAAAATACTCTGACTTGTTCGGGCAAATAGTGAACCACTTTGGCAACATCCTCGAGTTTCTTCTTTTATATGGGAATGATTCATTTATATGCCTTTTCAACAGGAGGGTCTGCTTCACCACCTTTGTACAGTTTAAAAACTTCAGTTTGTAGCCCTCTATAAAAGTTTGAGCTGTAACATATCCCCTTTTTGCTGTTGTGAATGTTAAGTGTTTGTAGGTACTGATTTTAAAAGGCTGTTTGGTTGGAACACTAGCACAAGTGTTTTTGAAAAATGTTGGCCACCATCCTTTGAAGTTCATAATGTGTTCGTTTGAAACGGATTTCACCTGAAACAAAGGATGCTTGCTTTTGCAGTGCTAATCATATCGTTGTATTGATCAGAGGAATAAATCCTATCGTGGCGTTTCACGGCTCTCTTAATAACACCAAAGTTCCGGTCGTAGGGGAGAAAACTGTGTCCTCTAATGGGGCAAAGTGCATGTACTTCATTAAATCGCCTAATAATAGTAAGAAACAGGGACAATCTCACCAAAGTGTGATTGCGGTTTTACCCGGGACATGAGTCACTGAATACGTATATAGTTTTAACTTGAGAGAGTTTTTACACGTGTAGAGTTTTTACTGTTGTTTATATAATCATACAATAAAGAACACACCTCGTTTGCTCCTTTCTTTGCAACTCCTTCATGATAGGTGTACATAGTAGCTTCTTCATTTCCTAAACTATGAACAGAAAACACTTAATGCCATAACTTCCTTAACAGGTATGCACGGCAAAGGAAGATTTTGCATAAAATCAAAGCAGATTCCATGTAAGTTACGCCATTTCTATTAGAGCATAGTTCAGTTACTTCTTGCATTTTCTTGTAAAATTTACTTGCTCTTCTTTTATGAACCATCAATTCAGCTACAGCGACCCGTTTAGCGTTGTCATTCAATGACGATGATGGTAATTTTGTATTTAGGTCTTCACACGTTGAACACACGTCAACTTGCGGCCTACCGAATCGGTACCCATAATTTTCCTTGTAATAAGTTAAAAAGTATTCATATTTTTTTATGTCTTTAAGTTCTGGATGCTTTTCCAGAAGCATTTTATGCTTCTTTGTGGATGTCAGCCCAGAATCTAAATATGTAACAGGATTTGAAGAATAGTGAGAGTTTTTTGGGGGGGTAAGAATCGATGTGTTCCTTTAGCACTATTTAAACATCATTGGGAAATTTCTTATAGTTATCGTGTTTTCCTCTCATGTCAGTAGGTTTCTCGCCTTTTGCTAAAATTTGTGTTAGCCGATAAACCACTTTATTGTAAACAGCATGCAAGCTCATAAAAGCTTTCAGGCAAACTTCTACACGGTTAGAATCTTTCATAGCAAAATATTTAAACGATGAAGGAAATTTCTTAGAATCAGGACATTTAGGCCGGTGCCGTTCAACATCATGTCGTTCTATCAGACCTATCAGGCTTTCTTCACACCCCGAAGCTTCAGACATTGTTTGAAACACTTATTAAATAATGACATAGAACAATCACAAATAAAATCTAAAAATAATCGCAATCTCAAAATCAAGCAACTGAAAAGCACGTTTTTGCATTCTCAAATCACTGAGCGCTCTGTTGGAGGGAAGAAGAACTAAGCTCTGCTGAGAACATAGAGCTAAATAAGAACATCCTGGAGTGTCTACCGAGTAGGGTAAATTGAGACTACCACATATCCGCGCAACGGACCTTAACTCGGCAATATGAGCCGATCATATTTTCTATAAAAAGCAATTACAACACTCATATTAATGGAGTTAGATATAATATGAACTAGAGGAACTGCATATGTGAAGCCTCTAACAGTAATAACACAGACCTTTCCTAGGAAATAACCGAAAACTGGCCTCAATTTGAACAAATTCCGTTTCATAGCAAAACAATAGGAACTTCAGATACCTAGGCACTCCAGTATGTTCTTATTTCGCTCCAAGGTTGAGAATAAGAAGGGAAAGATTCCTGGAATTGTCCTTTCTCAACTTCAGTCAAATTTTTCACGTGCTCCTACGTCATAATGATGAAAGGAATCCTTCCGTTTTTCATGCCAAAATATGCGTCTTAATTAAAGGAACAAAATGGCTATTTCAACTCATTTTGACGAAAAAGTGGAATCTTTCCCTTCTTAATCTCACCGATTCAATTTGATAAGTGAGTGAGTGAAACGATTTTTTTTCCCTGGCTAAGAAGAGTTTTTTGCCTATAAAAAAATCTCATAGCACATTCCCCAGATTTCGGACTTTTTCCATACTCAATTTATTATAGGGTACCTATATGCAGAGTTTCAGGTCTCTATGTCATTGGGAAGTACCTAATAAATTTGATGAGTGATTGAGTGAATCGATTTCTTTCTTGGCTAAGGACAGTTTTTTGCCTATAAAAACTTAGCCGTAGAACACTCCTCAGATTTCGAACTTTTTTCATACTCAAGTTATTATAGGGTGCCTTTATGGGGAATTTCACGTCTCTATCTCATTAGGAAGTACCTAAACAATTTGATGAGTGAGTGAGTGAGTGAAACGATTTTTTTTTCCTGGATAAGGATTTTTTTTGCCCATAAAAATATAACATTTCCCATTTTTCTGATTTTTTCCATACTCATGTCGTTATATGGTACCTTTATGCAGAATTTCACGTCTCTATCTGGTTGGGAAGTACCTAAATAATTTGATGACTGAGTGACTGAATCGATTTCTTTCTTGGCTAGGCACAGTTTTTTTGCTATAAAAAATTAGCCATAGGACACTCCTCAAATTTCGAAACCTTCCATACTCAAATCATTATAAGATACCTTTGTGCAGTTTCACGTCTCTGTCTCATTACGAAGTACGCAATCAATTTGATGAGTAAGTGAGTGAAACCATTTTTTTCCTCGCTAAGGACTTTTTTTTTTGCCTATAACAAATTTCCCATAGCACATTCCTCAGATTTCGGTCCTTTTCCATACTCAAATGGTTATAGGGTGTCTTTATGCAAAGTTTCACGTCTCTATCCCATTGTGAAGTACCTAATGAACTTGTTGAGTAAGTGAGTGAAACGATTTTTTCTTCACTAAGGACAGTTTTTTTTTTTTTGCCTATAACAACTTTCCCATAGGACATTTCTCAATTTTCGGACTTTTTCCATACTGAAGTCATTATTAGGTATATTTGTGCAGTTTTACGTCTTTGTCTCATTGGGAAGTACCTAATCAATTTGATGAGTGAGTTAGTGAAACGAATTTCCTCCTGGCTAAGGACAGCTTTCTGCCCATAGAAAAATTTCCCATAGCACATTCCTCACATTTCGGACTTTTTTCATACTCAAATCGTTATGGATTACCTTTTGCAAAGTTTCACAGTTTTTTCTCATTGGGAATTACCTAATAAATTTGATGAGTGAGTCAGTGAGTCAGTGAGCCAGAGAACTGCATATTTTAGGGGCGCAGTACTCGAATATGGTTGAAGGTAGGAGTGTGAGATTTGGCATTTGAGTACATCTCACGTATATCTCCTTAATAGAAACCTTTCTACAAAGTCTCAAAATCGGCGATTTTACCCAAATTTCTCGATCTGTATAAAATGCTTACGGCAGTGCAGGCCAGTTTTCATTTTCTTCGCGAAACTTCGATGACATGCACTGCCGTGCACGTTGAAAAACGTTTCTGATTTGAGGTCCCGTAAAAAAACCGTCCTTCACCTTGGCCTCGCTGAGTATTGGGAATAGTGTTGTGAGATTATTAAATGCTTCACCATCCCGGTTCAGGGTCTTGACAAAGACCTTCACGAGCCCGAATTTGATATGAAGCTGTGGTAAAAATATTTTCTCCAGATCCACAAGGCGTTCATTAGCCAGTTTCATCTCTCCTGGGCCAGTTGCTTCATTGGCGACCATTTTGTGATGGTGTATTGATCGACTATCCCAACGACACAAGAAGCGGAACTGCTTTGTGTAACCTCCTTGTAAACCGTGAGAATGGCAATAACCTTAAGGTCAGCGCATACAGACCATTGGAACTGTTCGTACTTTATAGTCTGCAATAGGTTTCGCATGTTCTGATATCTTTCTTTCATATGTACAGCGTGAGCAATAGGGATGGCTTTCTTTTCATTGCCATTGTGTACAGCCTCCACTCTTCAGTGTTGTATTTCAACTTCAGTTGTCCAATAAGCGAAGGAACGTCACTACAATACACAAAATTACCATCGTTAGTAAAACTAGGAACTAGACTCACCTCTATTTTAATATACATTGATATATGCACATCTTTATTTAGTAGATTCCATTGTTGAAGTCGTGATGCATGGAACAGGGATTTAGACTTGGGAAGGTTAAGTCTCTGATCAGATCATGCAGCTCTTCCTGACTTATCACATGTGGTTCGTTAGCGTCAGGCACTGGAGCGTAATTGGGATCTGACTGTGTATTCGAAAATTGCGCAAAGTTATCACAAGCAGCATGTTATTCATAGGATGAAACACTGCAGAGGGTGTATGAGTCTGATGTTACGTTTACAGGCAGACAAACATCATGTTTAACAGGTCTGCTCGTGGAATCCAAGTTAGGATACTGCATTTTATGCTTCATGTTTTTTGACAAACTTTTTATATTAGTCAGCCAGAAGTAACAGTCTGAAAGATGATCTCGGGGCTCACGCCAAACCATAGGTGAACGGCATTGATTTCTGTGTACCTTTAAACCATCCTCTGATAGTACGCGCACAATAGTTACAATTTTGTTTCGGAGCCCAAAAGTGCTCCTGGTAGACGATTTTACACCCGAAGTACAGATGGTCGGCTGTCTTCAAGAACGGCGACAATGGCCTACTTTGTCCCTTGAAAATCATTTCGCCACATACGTAGCAGAATGAATCTGTCGAATTGTTACAAGTTTGCGCCATGTTCGTTTAACACAAACGTTAATATTTCACGCAGAAATCTTTTTCACCTACGGTATACACAGACACAGCGTAATACCACCTTCTAAGACGAAGATGAACTCGAAACTGAAATATTTGTTTCACGCGACAACGCGGTGTATATCTTGGCGTCTTTTTCAACAATCTGTCTGTCGTCTAGACAAAAAGGAACCGACGAAAGATCGCAAGCTGATTACAAAACCTTTTTCCGTCAATAACGCCTAGCTTTTACTGTATGCAGTGTGGAACGACAATAAATCTTACGATTTTTCTCCCAATATCGGAAACAGCACTCCGAAAAAAAAACAGGTGCAAGAACTTTTTCGATGAGATATTTGTAATCAGCGTCTCGAAATATATGCGGTACACCCTTCCACCCTCGTGGGAGGATTGTTATGCCGACTAGTGTAATTTCTTGCTATGACCAGATAGGTTAAAGTATCTAAGTGATTATTCTAAAATTCACAATCAACATAGATACCAAAAATTAATATAACTTCTTCAACATATAGAATATGATATTAACCGCTTCCCGGATTAACCCAAGTTATTTTGGTTTACTATGTAGGTCAATCTTGGTCAAATTTTCTTCCCAAATGTGACTATGTTGTACACGAAATATCTAGCAATAAATAAAAAGAACGGTTGACGAAACAAAGTGTGAATTTACTTGTCCTTTTCCAAATTGAAGCAGATGCGGAAATCTTAATTGTCCGGGTTTCTCCGCTAGGACCTTGGTACTTCGGATAAAGTGTACCGGCATGTGGTTAAAGGTAAAGTAGCAGTAGTAAGAGGAAACAACGAGGAGCTTATTCTGCTAGATGAATCTGCAAATGATTCTGTGGTAGTGTTTGATGATTTCATTTTAGAGAAAAGAAAACCATGTAAGTGAATATTTTATTTGAAGTCATCGCAAAGGTTTAAGTTGTTTCTATCTCGGAAAAACCTATTCCAAAGTTACAAAACAATTAATTAGACACAACTTAAGCTTTCTTTGTATCTTTAGACACAACAATGTAAATTTAATACAAATGTATGACGAATTCGTTAAATCTGATCTTTGAAGCATTACAATCTTTATGCAATAAGTGCTTGAGGACCATGGTTTCTTAAGAATAGATATGATTAGGAAAACGAATAATGGTAAATATTGAAATAAATTTAAAGAGTTTCAAAAAGTGCAATTGTAACGTAGGTGAACGTGTATGAACGCCGATGAACGTGGACGTTGTATTGTGTTATGTTGTGTTTTTTTTAATAAATGAATGTTAATAGAACTAGGTAATCTGTAAAGTGAAGATAAAACTTGTTAAAAGATTTCAGGTAATTAAACAGGCAAATCGAAGTAAATATGAGAAATATTATGAGAAGGGGAAAAGCTGGAACTAATATCCTATTACTAATGCTAGATTATTTAATAAAGATAATTTACACGTTGCTACCAAAACTTTGAAATAATGAGAAGTATGGAACATGTTTCATAAATGATTTGATTTGTCAACTTCCATTTAAGTTCGATATTCTAGAGTGTGATTCCTCCGGTCAAATTTGGGACGCTGTTATGTTTTCAAAGACCATGGCAATACACGTGTTGCTGCGGGAACGTCCTTACAGTCTAATCTTACATCTCTATATGGAAATATCAAGCCGGAACTCTGATAATGATGAAGAGAATGGTAAAGACGATTTGAATTGGATAATCCGCAGTCGAGCTCCTAAGTTTGCAAAATAAGAGTGAATTAGTATATAAAGTCGGTTAAAAATATATATGAAGGTGCTATTTAAAAACTCGTAAATAGTGTCGATGATGTCGATGATGCGACTAAGTCGAAGAATGTGTAGTCAATGAGATTATGCAAGAAACAGTGATCAAAAACTTAGTTCATATTTATACGTACTTTAGGTTTTTAACTACATATTCTGTTTCACTTCTAGGGAAATATATTTTTTTTAATTTTATAATGAATATAAGTGTGAAGTTTTACATTTATAATTCCTCGCGACGATCATAAACAATGAAATATTGGTCATATTTGATGGAACAAACAAACCAAACAAAGGAAGCGAGACAGAGTAAACTACAGTTTATTTCTTTATAGCGTCCTATACCACAAGTTAAAAAGTAAACAAAAATGAAGACAAATCATCATAATGAAGGTTTTATGTTCACAAATCCAAGTATATTAACTTTACTATGTGCTCTTGGTTCTGCTGCTACTGGAGTTGCTGCTGAAGCCAAACCGGTACTGATGCAGAAAAGAATGAATAGCAATTAGAAAAACAAAAGAGACATAACTTTGGGTTTGAAACAAGGTCATGAGCTTCCTAAAAGTGTAACGCATAAAAGATTAGTAAAGAAAGCATTAAACCTTTAAGTAACATGGTTCTAATATGTCTTGTTATAGAGCGTAAAAGAAGAAATTTTCGAGGTGTATTTATGAATGCAGAATTACGTAAAATGCCAAAGAAGAATGTGTGCAGTATTGTTAATTTTGATATGTCTCAAAATAGAGGAACACATTGGATTTGTTATTGGGAAGAAGGAAAGAGCAAGTATGTGTTTGATTATCGGAGGTGAATTATGTTGGTCATAACAAGGTAGAGTATATGTATGCAATCATATAAAACATTTTAACGAGTCAATGTGTGGAAATTTGTGTATTACTGTCTTAAAAATGTTTACAGATGGATATAGTTTTTGAGAAATTATTGAGAACTAAATATAAATAAATATGTGTGTAGAAATTATACTTAAGTTGGAGTTTAATTGTTAAAATATTTTTCTTTATAATAAATATGGATAAAATAAAGCCATATGAATTTTATAGTTGTCTTCTTTCAAACTGACAATAATGATAATCAAGAAACAGATTCAAACTCTTTTGTTCATTTTAAAGCCCTGAATATCCATTTTCCCAGCTCTAAAAATGAATCTTTTCCTTTTGAGTCTTTGAGTTTGGATTTTGGAAAACACAAATATATGAAAGCAAATGAGATGTATACGATATATAAGAGAGTTACAATTGGAAAAATGTATATGTATTACTATGAAAAAGGGTTTTCAGAAAGTATACCAATCTTTGTAATTAATACAAGCAAACTTAAATCAGTAATTTTTAGTGATAGAACTAGTTTGAAATTAACTGTTAATTTTTAAAGCGATGTTCCAGGAAAACGATTTATATTGTGATGATTGGCAAGAAGAACTTTGAATACAGAATAGAGAAAGAAAAAATGGTAGAGGTAATGTAATGAATTTTATAGTTATTAGATTTGTTTAGTTTGTAATATTTTCATTATAATATATTAAAGAATTTACTTTAAAAAAATGAATTCCCATATAACATTCCCCGAGAGAATTTAATTGCGTTAATTGAGGATACTATATTAACTCTTGAGAAATTATTAACGAAAAACAAAAGGAACTCCTTGAGAATAATATATGTCTATACTCCTTTTATTACATTATCAAATCTACTATCTGCTTCTACAGGGTTTATTAATGTATCCATTCCTGTTAGAGTGTATTTTATTATTACAACTGCACTTGCTTCCACTCCACCCGTCATCACTGGTATCTAGTTTCAAAAAAGAGTAATATAACAATTAAGTTGATTTGTTTAAATATTACCTGAATGTATCTAATTAATGAATTGTGAATTAACACATGAAAATGGAAGGGCTATTGCTAATAGAATCAATAATATACTTAACGAAATTCGAGACTATTAGAAATAAAAATTAAGTTCATAAGATGCTGGAGTTACTAGAGAGAGTTGTTAAGTGACTAAAGAGATGTGAGATGTTAATATGGAACCTCAATGAAATTTATTCTTACCAACACATTCAACGTAATCATCTAGAGCCTTCAGAACCATACTGAAATCGTGTTTGAGGTGAATGGCTGCATATTTTCTTTAAACTATGGTCAATGGATTGGCTGTGAGTAATCGCTATTATCTATAGAGAACGAGATAAAGAGGTGAATTCACTATCATTACCCAAACTTGTATTCATGTAAACATATTTAAATTTAGAAAGTAAATTTTATTGTCATATGAAAAAAGTTATACTTAGCAATGGGAATTAGAGAAAACTGCTAGAAACTTATGGATTAGCAATATCACTTGCGTATTTTGTATTGTCACCGGACTTTGGTGACTGATCAGTGGCGTATTTAATAAAAATGCTGATGTATAACTTAACTAAAGTACTAATTAATATAGGATAGTGACGGTTCTGCTGGAACGTATAGGGGCGCTATGCTCAGTGAGGGTTGCTGGAAGGAGTAGCCCCGTTCTTAGGTTTGCATTCTACTGACATATAGTTGACATCGTATCATATTCTTGGAAGAAAGTATTATTTGATTGTAGAATGTAAGTGGCATTTAAATAAATAAATTCCTTCTAAGAACAAGATTACAGGCTGTTCCGATTATGACAATTTTCACAAAGGAATTTAAATTTATATTAGTGTTGGAAACGGGAATGATATAAATACCTGCTTCTTAATGAAAACTGGTACTTGAAGACAATAATTTCAATTACCTCTTAGTAACGAGACGTTGTACCACGATATACATTGAAACATACAATTGTTTTTCCTACCTTCAGCGTTCGTTTTCTTTGCACCATAAATTTTTAACTTCAAAAAGCGTTTGAATATACGTTTGATTGTACAAGGTCTTGAAGATGTACGCAAAGTAATTTTCGGTTATTTTATAATTGAGTGTTTTAATGACCTAAAATATACCGTACAAAGGAACTGAGTCAATGTATTGAACATGGGTTAGAATTAATCTTAATCTTTTAGTTCTACACAGAATAAAAATGGTTTGTGCTATTGCTCTTTTACTATGGCCTCTAACGTAAATCGAAAAACATAAACCTCATCGTTGTATACAAATCGAAATATTGTTTTGCGACTCCAGTTACTAAAATTGGTAGAAGAGGAATCTCGACCGGAGTGGCATTTATTAAATTAAGGAACAGCATAATATTTTCGTCATCATAAATACTGTGTGATATTAACGAAGGAAAATAAGCTGTTTTCTTATTTTTTTTCAAAAATTTAGTAACAACACTTAACCAGATTAATAAATTTTACGTGAATTATGATTTGGACGATTAGTAGTCTATACATATATATATATTTTTAGTAAGACTGAGAGGATTTTGAGATATGAGTCTTTTTAATACTTTCGATCTGGGACTACACTGACCTTGTTTATTCCGTTATACTCGGGTTTTATTCATTTTTTAGAAAATTACACCACATTGTTGAATAATAATAGACGTATTAAAAACATTGAAAATATTTTTTGGATTTTAGATTTTATTACTATTATGTAATTTGGTAATGGAAGAAGGGGCTTGAAATATGTGCTTTTTGGACAATCAAAAAAAAGAATACAATAGAAAGATAACATTTCCGCATGGAGCGACAATGATGTACAATAAGGAATTGGAACTGTGCGAGAACTTAAATTGAGATACATTTCCAGACAAATTGAAATACATTCCACTATTCTCTCGAACATGCTTCAGGGAAACGCAGAAACTTGATCATAATAATCAACCTACAAAAGTTCGTTTACTCTTTGCTGGATGTCAGGTGAAAAGTATATCTTTAAGGACTGAGTCTAATAAAGTTGTTAACACGGCCAACATCCGACCGCAATAATAGTAACTTACGTAGGGCCTATTACGTATAAAACGAGAGATAGACTCGGGCTCCGGCGTTTTGAATAAACATACAACCCGAGTCTGATTAGGGCTTAAGATCGAAAGTATTAAATTTCCTCTAGTAGTGAAACACAAAAAATATAAAGAACAATGTTAACCGCATCAATCAACATTTTAGCTTGAATATCTATTAATTACCCAAAGAATCTTACGGCTCTATTTTGCCAACTAGAAAGCATAGAAATATGAGATATTATATGCTAAATTTTGTCTAGGGATATGGAATTACAGATACCGTATCTAGTTGTTTATTACTTTCTGTCCTAAAAAAGATGGGTCTCCATGGAAAACACAATGGAGCAACTCTCCTTTCTCTTTTAGCAACATAAAACTTATTAAAATAAAACAACACGATAAGGAAACGAAAAGAAAGTGTAAAACGTATCTTACATAACTTTAATATATATGTACCAGCGAATTGCCACGATAAGACAGTATAAGGCTATGCAAAATCTTAATATCTTATCTGAACGGTTTCAAATTATAAATTAAAGTTTGACGATCAACATACAACATATTAATTAGTCTCTACATTAAGTTTTTTAGTAGAATTCAAAAGACAGTGAATTGCTATTGAGAGCTATCTACTATAATTTTGCCATATTGATTGCCATATTAACACCACAAGTAGTTAATTTAAATCTAAAACATATTTGACTGACAGACTGATGTTAGGCTTCTTGAATATTTCAACTATTTCCACGTATATTACATTAAAAAAAGCAATGGACTCTCTAAACATTTGAAAGATTCGGTCATTTTATCTTTCTTGTCCCGGTCATTGCTGATCAATGTTGTAGTATGATATTCTGGATTTTCTTTAGAATTCAGGATGCGTGTCATCTTCACTTATGAATGTGAGGAAGGAAGAGGATAATACAAGAATGATGCGCAAATTGTTAAGCCCATTTGCAAACATATTTATTTCAACAGTCAAAATAAGTGTTTGCCTAAGAAGGAAGAAGGACAATTTGGATCTTCTGAAAATGTTATGCCTCTTCACCGGAAGCAATACATTACTCGTAGCTGAATATTTCTGATATCGTCACACTGATATTTTCTTAATTGTTGCATCCATTTTCCATATCGATTAAATGCTCTGTTTATTTCAAACTAAGTTATGTTCGCACTGCTTGTGCAACATGAACTAGAGTTGTTACTGTTTTCGGTATGTTTTCCTTACAAGTAATCCGATATATTTGTGTCAACAAGAAATCAAAGCCCTTACATAATTTCCATGTTTGGATGAAACTAGCATTTGTTGACCATCTTTCATCCCTTCCTGAATTACTCAATCCTTAATGCAAATTGGTAATTTTAAAGAAATGAGAAGAAAACATTAAAATCATACTTCATATATGCAATGCGTTTTATGAGAAGAGAAATTAGACATAGAATTTGTTTTCAATAAATGTTCATAGGAATTGAACCAAGGACATACGAGGATGTACAGTGGTCACGAAATTTTAGCCCGTTACAGTGTTTACTTTAATATAGCGAAGACAAAGCATCAACTAGCAACATATGGAATTACTATTTGATATAACAAAAACCGGTGAATCTGATAATTGACGAAACAGCAGAATAGAATGTTAGAAAAATCACGAATAAGTTTCGAAAAAAGGCTATTCTTTTCAAAATTACACGTATTTGCTTATTAAGTTAAATTATTTAAACTTTTGTGAAATAAACCAATAAGTTTCGCAATATATAATTATTTTGTAAGGCGGTATGATGTGTGTTTGCCACTACCATTTGCTGTTTCTCAACCTAGAATTTGCTCACGTTCAAAAGAGACTCATAAAAATAACACATACTAATTCTACATATGAAATCAATAGGTGAGAATAATGCCCAATTTCTTCTCGACTGACTTTAGGATTCAACACTAATATCGGTCATTTTCTATAATTTTTAAATTTATTTCCCCCTTCCCCTAAGTTGCTTCGTCAAAATGAAAAGTCTAAAGTAATTCCTGCCCCTAAACTTCTGTATATTGGCAATTTAATTTAGATTGGTCGGGTGGTTCAAAGAGTGATAAAGTCACAAACGCAGTCAATTTTTTCTTTTACACACACACACACACACACACACACACACACACACATATATATATATATATATATATATATATATATATATATATATATATATATATATATATATATATATATACCCCCTCCCACACGTTGGCTCGTCGAAGTGAACGATAAAAGAAACAAAAAAACACTTAAAGCCCGACCCTCATATATGTTAAAAAATTGATCGAGATTGGTTGGATGGTTCCAAAGTTATTAGGTTTTATTAGTTTTTATTTATACGTCCCACTCTCCTCCCCCAACCGTTAAAGTGAAATCAGAAAAAAATATTTCCGTATTCATGCCCCATATATATTGAAAATTTTTTTGGGATCGGTGAGATAGTTCAAGAGTTATTAAGCTACAAAAATAGTCACTTTCAGTAATTTATATACATATATATATATACTTTTCGGGGTCGACGGGAGAAACAGTGACAGTTCTGACGGTTTTTGAATCCAAGTTCAGAACTGATGGTTGGGGAAAGGGGGGGTACAACGTAAGTGAGGGGGATAAACATTAAAAAAAATATCGAAAATTACCACTATTAGTGTCGAATCAATACTTTTGGGTGGGGCTGAGATTAACAGTGATAATTCTGATGGCGTGTGGCCCAGCACGGAGGAGGGCGAGGGGGATATATCTATCAATCAATCAATCTATCTATCTATCTATCTATCTATCTATATATATCAACTCACTATGTGAAAATCACTATGTGACTAAATCTCCTGAACCGCCAAGCCAATCTCGATCAAATTTGTAACATGGATAAATTATAAGGCTAGGCTGGTTTTAGGCTATTCTCTTTGATGACAGAAAGAGGGATGGGGAAGGACTATAAAATATAAATAAAACTTAATAGCTCCTGAATCATTCTATCGGTCTTTATCAAATTTTCAACATAGATGAGGTTTAGGCCTGGGATCTTTTTTATGATTTAAATTTGACGGAGCAACGTAGCGAGGAGAAGCAGGGGGAGATATATAAAACTCAATTTATATAAGACTGAATGTTACTATTTTTGTAACTTAATAACTCTTGAACTATTTGACTGATCTCAATCAATTTTTCAAGATACATAAGTTTCGGATCTAAAAAGAGTTTTGTAATTTCACTTTAACGAAAAATCCTAGGGGAGGGGACGAATAAATAAAAAAAAATATAAAACCTAATCACTTTATAACCACCCAACCAATCTCGATAAAACTTTCATAATATATGATTCACGGGCTTTGAATGTTTTTATCGTTTCACTATGAGCAGCCAGCGCAGGGGAGGGGGACGGGGAGATATATGTAAAAAAAATAAAATAAAAATGTTTTCTTTTGTGACTTCATCACTCTTGAAACACCCGACCGATTTAATGAAATGTTCAACATGCATGAGTTTAGGGGCAGGGGTTACTTTAGGCTATTCGCTTTGAAGAAGCAACGTAGGGGAGGGGTAAAAAAATTTAAAATGATAAAAATGACGCATATTAGTGTTGAATCCATAGTTTTCGGGCCCAATGAGAGAGACAGTGGCACTTCTAATGTTCCTTTAATGCACGTTCAGCCCTAAAAGTTGGGGAGGGGAGGGTACAATGAAGGAGAGGGGATAAACCTTGATAAATGATCGAAACTGACTAATATTAGTGTCGAATCAATGGTTTTAGGAATATCTGAGTTTAACAGTGACAATTCTGATGCCCTGTGCCGCAGCACGGAGGAGAGGAAGCTATATATAATGATAATTGAAAATATCCAATATTAGTGTGTAATAGATAGTTTTCGGGATTATTCTGATGAACTGTGAAATTTTCGATCCGGTTTAAATGCAAAATCAGTTCCGCCACTTGCGGGAAGGGGAGAAAGTTATTTTAAAAAATGATAGATAATGGCCACTATCAGTGTCGAATTTATAGTTTTCTGGGTCGCTTAGATGAACAGTGGTACTTATGATTCCGTTTAAATTCAAATTCAACCCCACAACTTGGGGGAGTTGGAGGAAGAGATATTTTAAAATGATCGAAAATGACCATTAATTAGTGCTGAAACCACATTTTGGGGGAACGTTGAGATGAACAGTGACACTTTCGATGCCATGGCCCGCAACATGGGGGAGGGGAAAATATACATATACGAGGGCCATCCGGAAAGTGGTACTCGTTGTGCCGCATGAAGCGCTGAAAACACGGGGAACCGCCGGGCAATGTGAGACCGCGTCAGTGGCTTGTCTGGCTTGCGAGGTTGTGTGCCGCTAGCAGTGCCCGTGTTGTGTCTGTGCTCGTTTATAATGATTAAACGAATTGAGAATCCCGCCAATTGTGAAGTGAGGGCCGTGATTAAATATTTTCATGTACGAAACGTTCGACCTTGTGAAATTCATCGCTAATTATAGAGGTGTGTGGAGACAATGTGATGGACGAGTCGTCTGATCGGCGCTGGTGTCGAAACTTCAACTTGGGGAGGGGGAGTACACACGACCAGGAGCGTTCTAGGGAGACTATCTATCAGTACACAACAATTGCTGAGGTCAGTACACGAATGCGTGAGGAACGATCGGCGCGTCACAATTGATGTAATCTGTGAATATTTTCCTATTGTGTCTGTAACAATCGTTCATGAAATTGTCGAAGACCATCTGCATTATTCAAAAATATGTGCAAAGTGGGTCCCTCGCATGCTCACAGATGAGCACAAAACCAAGCGTATGGCTGCAGCACTGACATTTCTGTGACGATATTCCTAAATCGCATCATTACAGGGGACGAAACATGGGTTTGCTATGCATCACCTGAGAGTAAACGACAGTCCATGGAGAGGCATCACGCTCATTCACCAACCAAACCAAAAAGAGTTCCGTCCACCAGGAAACTCATGGCAACCATATTCTGGGATCGTCGAGGTGTACTGCTCATTGATTTTATGGGCCGTGGAGACACAATTAATGCTAATCCCTATTGTGAAACATTAAAGAAATTACGGCGGGCAATACAAAATCGACGTCGAGGTCTGTTGTCTACAGGCGTCATTCTCCTTCATGAGAATGAAAGGCCCATGCAACTGCGAAAACACAACAACTTCTTCAACATTTAAAGTGACCTTCGAACATCCACCGTATAGCCCGAACTTGGCCACTTTGGATTTTCATCTCTTTACGAAGCTTAAAGACTTTCTCGCGGGAAAAAGATTTGACATCGATATACAACTTAAACGAGGCGTGACTACGTATCTCAATACGCTGGCGGTGGAGGACCATGACGTTGGAATACACCAATTCGTCACACGGTATGACAAATGCCTCAATTTGCTTGGTGACTATGTGGAGAAGTAGTGTAAATATGCTCTTTCCAATAAAAATATGTATATTTGATAATATGTACTACTGTGTCTTTATTGCATAAACGGGTACCACTTTCCGGATGGCCCTCGTAAATGACCGAAAATGGCCAATCTTGGTGTCGAATCCATGATTTTTGGGGTCGCCGAGATAATCAATGATCTTTACGGTTCCGTTTAAATTGATGGCATTAAAAACGAAAACACCATACTTCACGGGTCCTGAACACATGAAATACGGAGTTGTGCATATAAATTTTCATTTCAACCTAGCGAAGCTGGTAATATATGCTTGTAATTCCTTTCTCTATTTCAAAACCACCTATTTTTTAAATCTCTTTACTATTATGTTTATTACTGGAGCTATCAGTATATTTTTGTGTTCCGTCCTTATACAACACCAAGGTTATAAAGGAAGGTCTATTTAATATGGGTTCGGAGCTTGAATCTGATACGCCGTTCCAAACCATACTACCTTACCTCCAGAAAAAACTGGATTAAAGGCAGAGTCCAAAGCAAGACGTTTCTCTCTCTTTTTCTAAAAAACATAGTTTACATACTAGTCATAGCACATGTTTAGATATTTTTAAACGAATCTGTATGAGACGAGACCTACAAATGAACTGAAAGTTGAGCTTACTCCAGGAGTCGAATCTGGTATCATTCGTTAAAAAATCCTAATGGCTGACTACTTTAATGTTCATATTTCATTCTCATGTAAACATTTAGGGTGATCCCGGCCCCTTAGACTCCCCGTGGATATAGGTCTGTGTGACCCCCACCCTCGAATACAATTTTCTCGAGTTGATTTTAACGTCCCTTTCAGCAGCGAGGCTATATGTGACGGGAACTACTGATTAGTCGTGAAATCCGAACCACATGAGCTCTCGCCTGAATCGAACCCGGGTCCCTCACGCAAAAACTCGCCAACTCTAACCACTTAGACACGAAGAAGCTCAAAGGTCATATTAGCAAAGAAGAAAGCGCATTATGGGAATTTCAGGGCAGGCAAGTATGTACGACGGCTATTAAATGAATATTTTTCATCTTGAAAAAAAAAGTGATAATACTCACTACAGTATACAAGTTAAATTTTACTCAGTGTGCGAAAGAGGGCAAGGCATTGCAACCTACGATGGATGGACTTAGCTTCCTACCCGAGGAACGAAGCCTTTCTTGTAAAGAACCTGAGTGATTGACTGATAGCTGCACATAAATTGACAGAATGAAAGTCTTAATTTTAGTACTGAACCTGCCCTCAGGGAAAAAAAGCAAGCTGCTTGTTGTTGTTTGATGCCTCTTTATTCCTTATGAAAACAATATATTCAGATTCACGGAAGCCCACAGTAAAGATAAAGTAGAAAATGAATCTTTATCATTCAGGTCCGTTATTATTATTATTATTATTATTATTATTATTATTATTATTATTATTATTATTATTATTATTATTATTATTATTATCTTATTATTATTTTATTATTATTATTTTATTATTATCACATACTATTTGTTAGTCCTCACAGCAGTTAATACTTAATAACATGGGTAAAAGTGCGTGGGAACGCGGGATACTCAATCCTCTAACCTCCAGAAAACTGTGTACGGCGTCCCCCCAGTTCCTAGGCAATTACAATAGGCAAAGATCGGCATTGGGAACAGCGTGACGTCATGCCACTACCTACCGTTCCCCTACCTTTTCAGATGATTCCATCCCATCTCACCTAACGATTTGTCAGACACTTATATCTCCAAGATAAGAATGTCCGCTATTTTAGGCTAGATGGGAATTCCCATCTTACCTAATCCCACCTCGCCTAAAACAGCGGTAGGATGCACGGAAGGGATTTCTGTACTAAAGAGGGAATTCCTCTATTAGACCTTTTAGCCAGATATTTCAATCAATATTGGCAACTACAATAATAACATATCATTAGTACTATACAAGAAGAAAGCACAGGGGGAAGGCGATTTAGTTAATTTAGTTCACCCTTGGTTTGTTTTGAGAACACTGGAAATTGGTTGTCAAACAGAAGCTAATCAGAAACATTATAGAGATATCACCTACAACGTTTGGGAGCTGATTCCTGACAGCAAGGTAAGAAAACCTGGGTGCACAAATGCTTTCTTTTGGCGCTATGACCAGCCAAAAGCCTGGCGGAAAAATGTCCAAACCAGCCGTAACTCGAGAACAAAATGTCGGATCGAAGTCGGGGAAAAAGGAATGTATATTATTTTTAGCTATAGCATCCATTAATGCACAAGTCGATATGGTACAGGGGCAGCACAAAGGTCACCCCTAAGAAATTGAAGAATTATTGGGATATTTTATGAAACGTTGACTGAGGAAAGTTTACAATGAAATACGAGTTACAAGTACATCGTTAAAATTATAAAAAAGTTAAGATGAACACATTTGATTGATCTACTTTGTCTCAGTATAGAATTGGCTATCGAGGAAGAGCTGAAATTATATAAAGTCCATAAAGTTTAAATGTTATCCCTTCTAGGCTAATGAAGACAGAGAGAACATGCCTGGCTATGGGGTAGCGTGCGCGACTTTCGCATAGCGGACCCGGCTCTCATTCGCGGCGGGAGCGCAAGCAGATCGGATCTCACGTTAATCCGTAGCTACATGTCTCATGCTATTTTCTTTCGAAGGGATGCTAAATTGAAATCTCAACCAATAATAGAGAGAGGTAATAGATGGAAGCTATATTTTGGAAATAATTCGTGAAATGAGAATGTACTAGAAAACAGAATAATCTGTAGAAATCTCACGGGTACGATGGTATCCACTACAAACTTTTATAGTCTGGGATCGAACGAAGTCCATCACGCACCAGTAAGAGCTCTATCACTAAGTCACTCTGCTCCTGCTTTGGAGGAAAGACTATGATTCTGACAGATGTATCAATATACTAAATATTGTGTGTGATAAACACATACAAGAAGGACAAAAGGTCGGAACGTGGGATTCATGGAGTTTCCTTCATGCGAAAGTGGTAAGTACGTTTTTCTGTCAGTTATTCTTAACTGGATGCCCGCGTCTCTTAGGGATTGGGGAAGGACACGGTGACTCAGTGGTAAATAGATTGCCTCTGGTACGTGGGGCCTCTGGTTCGATCCTCAGCCAAGAAACTTTGTGGTGGACACAAAGTTTCATATTTGGGTTTTATCGGGATACTCCAATTTCCTTCCATCATATCTTTTATCAACATTCACTTGCCGTAATCATTGTCTCTCTTAGCCTAGAGAGCATAATCGTGGTTCACAAAAATGAAATACTTAATCCATTTTACAGGGATTGCTTACAGTTTGACAGTGGGTTACCGTTTTTAATAGGTTGTAGGTTGTATTATATATACACTATTATTAATACTAATATTTATTAATACTATTCTACAACTACCGGTTGATGAATGGTGTGTATTAACGGAATTACCCGAGATAATTGCTTCATACAACTATTTCTATAATAATAATAATAATAATAATAATAATAATAATAATAATAATAATAATAAGAAGAAGAAGAAGAAGAAGAAGAAGAAGAAGATAATTTTAAAAGTCGCATTTGTTAAAAGTTTGTCCTGCGGAGTAAGTCCTACTAAGAGATTTTAATAAATATAAATGTAAGTATGGTTTATCCGTGCGTGCTAGTCAAACTCTGCAACTCACTACCATAGCTCCATACTGGTTGTACGCGTATGGTACAGTAGCCTTGCATCCTCCAACCATGAAGAAAGTTTCGGATTGAACCTATGCGTATCCTAAGGGGGAGAAGGGGATTCAATGAGAAAAAATGGTTTAGAAATTATAGAAAAGTAGAATATGTCACGAGGTGAGGTGACATAGATTTTAGCGTCCCTTTCAGCTGCTAGTCTATATAAGACATGGTTCTTCAACTTTACGTCGAACCCGAAGTACACGACTCCCGCCGGGAATCGAAATCCGCTGTCATAGGGAACTAAAGGACATGTAAAGATGAACGATATTAATGTCAAATCCATAGCTATTGAAGTCAATGATATGAATTATAATACTCCCGATATCGTTCATATCAAAGTTTAGCATTATCGGCATGGAGTTTTAATGGGATGAGTGCAAATTAAAAATTCCTAGTTGAAAGATATGAGTGTTTATTCAATAGTTTTTGGAGTCACTGAAATTAATAATGACACTACCCGATACTATTAAAGCCCAAGGCTTTATTCTTCATTAGCTGCAAGTTTATTCATGTGCTCCTGCTGGAAATGGATTCGTACTATTTCATTCCGATTCAAATATATTCTACTGGGAGGAACTAATCTCAAATATATATTTGTAATATAAACCTATTATTTCCTGTGGAACACCAGGTATTTCAATTAGTATACTAATAATTTAAGAAAGGTGAGTATATTTAATGGAAATAGACATACGTATTTTTGAATGTTGTATAGGAATTACTAATTCAAGCTTTAACTGGTAGAAAATGGTGCACCCAGGACATATTCTGAAGTAATAGGGAGAAATATGGGAGGAATATTTTATTTAACTACTGTCAAATTTAGTGTGCAATAATTTCACACAATTTATTTCGAGACTATCGAAACAAAACTGAGACCGCTATTTGTCGATCGAAAGGAGACTAATACTGTATGTTGTCTCGTATTGATATCATTCCTACTTCAGGGTTTGTTGTCTAGTAACTGGTTACATGGTACACCTACATGAGACGTCGTACGTTTAAATGTTTGAGAACTTACCCCAGCTCCACTTTACGGATCGTTCTAACTAAAACTACCAGACCGTTTATATAATTTTGCGCTTAAGCACAGGTCCTATCCTTATGCCAATAATTTTCTTGCAACAGAAAATGAAAAAGTAACAGTTATAATGTTTATAGCGCATAATCCTGTACAGATAAAAGGCAGTAGAGTGTACGACTCCGTGGCGTAAATAGTTACTGCCTTGGTAAATTCATCAGCGAACGCGTTTCCGTCCTACTCGTGAAATGACGTCACCTTCGACACACGCTTGGGACAGGACCAAAGGAGTAAAATGTTGTCTGCTTGCTCGCTTGCTGTTGTGTATTCTCCTTGGAACCTCATATGAAATTACTCTCTTTTCTTTACTTTCAGCTGTCTTTGATATTTCTAATTAAGATGTATATTATATTAGTGGAATTTTATTCCGTCATGGAAATATATTTTTATTTCTTTTTATATGCAAACAAAAAGGTCTATTTGGACAAGTTTCCCCACACTCTAGGCGTATTGTCCGTGGTGCGTTCTTTTTCCTTAAATGGCATCCTCATTAAACCTAATCCACTTGCGTTTGTCAATCAGAATTTCTTTAGTAAACTTTTAATTCTCTGACTTCACCACTTTGTTCATTTTCTTTTAAAATGATCTTTTGGAGGAAGAACTTTTCAGTTGCTTGTTTAGTTCATTTATTGTTATGTATTTTCTAAATCGGATAAAATATTAAATCCTGCGGTTCACACTTGCTAACAATTTCTTTTGTTATGATACTTGTTAATTTTCTAACGATGTTCTCTCCTTTGCGAATAAATTCTCCATTACATTCAAGAAAATATTCGTTAGCTATTTTGAATGCGTGTAGAAGTTCCTTTGATAAAAATGTTAGTCCTCGTTTTGAGATGAATTTTGTCCAGTTACACTGTAGTCCCTGAAGAGTTTCTTTGTCATAGAGCTGTGGATATTTGACTTTAAACTAGAAAGCTAGCTTCTCAGCTATACATTCAAGATTTTGTTCTTCAAGATCATGCATATTAAACGAATACTATTGATCTTCATTTTCATTTGCATTTTCTGTTTAAATATGCGTCAGCAGCTGTACTGTTTAGTGGTGTCACCCGGCCGGGCTCGGCTTAGCTCAACTGAGCCATCGGATCGAGCCGGCTCTGTTGGGATGAGCCATCTTCTTGGTTCAGCTCAGTTCATATTAGCCATCGGCTCGGCTCTGTTTGGCCCAACTGAGCCGAGGGCTCGAGCCGGGACGGTTGGGTGAGCTGTTGGCTCGGCTCACTTCTCGGCTCGGAGGTAACAACCGTAAGCCGAGCCACTAGAGCCATTGACAACACTAGTTCCAGGAAACTACGATCTCAACCTTCAAACTCTGATTCATCCTTGACCTTCACTTGGTTCGATTTCAAGCTCTGAACTGCAACTACCATTCAACCTCCAAACTCCAACAATCAATCAATCTCCGTCTACCTCATCCTACGAACTCCAAATATAAATCGACCTCTACCTCCACTCTGGAGGAATAGGTCATAGGTGCGAGAGTCCTATGTATGACTGTGTGGAACTAATAGAGTGCTAGCTTGGGTTAGAACTCCCTGGTGCGAAGACCAAGAGCATGTATTTATACGCAAAACCGAGACCAAGATAAAGTGTGCAAAAAAGTGTTTACGTGTGTAAAAAAGTATATTTTTATTATGGAAATCAGCACCAAGACTGTGTGTTCCTTTCGGCTCCACTGTAGATCAAACCTGCGGACTTTTGCGTCAAACAGGTGTGTTATACATTCAACCATAGAGGGCTCATGTAACAAGTAAAACATGATATAAAATATACGTATTTTCGACATAATTCTTCAAATTCATCTGGTTATTTTGTCATAACCTTTGCAATTATAAAATTATACTTCATCCAGTTTATTAAAATAATTAGTTGTTTTGCAATGAAATAAATTTGTGATTAAAGTTGCTAACTATTTGCTACAACATGTTATAACAAAATCCCAATTTCCGAAGTTGGATTACGTGTAAAACAAAATGTTTTATATTTGAGTTTGTAAAACTGATTTGTTAATCAATCTCTTAAATCAGTGGGCACTAGTTTAATATCTCTTATAAATATCATTCATTAAACTAATGAAATAGAAGTACAAATATGTAAATGTTCGAAATGAAATGAAATGAAATTTTGAGTTTTACGTCCCACGGTTATGCCGGTTAGGCTAAAGGAGACGGTGATAATGAGTAATGAATGAAATGGTGGAATGAAGAAAGTGGGAGGAAACGGGAGAACCCCTAGAAAACCCACGCACACGGTGTTTGTCCACCACAAAGTTCACTTGGCGGGAGCAGGGTTTGAACCCGAGACCCCTAGACCAGAGGTGAACGCTCTACCACTGAGCCACCGCGGCCCCGTAAACGTACGAGTACACCTAAAACTATTATTGTTAAAGTAGTGTAACATCGTCTATGAGTTTTCTAAAGGCATCCTTTATGTTTATCTCGAGACTTGTTTTGCTTTATTACTTCCATCTATTTATCAATAATTGAAAAAATATTTCTAAGCGAACTTTTATGTTTTTTTTGTTGTTGTTGTTGTTAATCAGAATGATGATGGGCCCAACCGGGTCGGCTCGGCTTGGTTCACCTGAGTTGTCGGCTTGAGCCGGCTTGGTTCGGCTCGGCTCAGATAAGCCATCTACTCGGTTCGGCTCGACTCAGGTGAAAAATCTGCTCGAACCGGCTCCGTTGGGTGAACTGTTGGCTCGGCTTACTTTCCGGCTCGGCTCAGTTGTGACTGAGCCGTAATCCGAGCCGCTCAAGCCGTTGACAACACTAGTACTGTTGAAAATAATTCATCACGCAGTGCGGAGTTTCTCCAGTATATATTTCAATTAATGCAGACATTACTGTTTACTGTTGCGTAAAAGGTTCTTCAACGGCTTCAACATTTTCACCGTAGAATGTTTTTCTTTAATATCCGCTCTTATCTGTACTTAAATTCTAGAAAATCCGTATGATCATTGCGTAAACGCATTAATACTCTAGGTATTAGGACATTTGCGGTAAAACTCAAAACCAGTTTTTCTGAAAGCTATGGAAGAAAACAGAAATATAAGTATTTCTACAAGTTTCCTTTAAATAGTATGGACAGGAGTTTGACCAATGAGAGAGAATGATTTGTTTACATTTTCGAGTTTTGGCCACTCACAAACACGTATTTGTTTACATCTTTCGGATGTATCTACCATGTATCCTAGTAAATATTTTAAAAAAAAATTCTGTATAATTGATCCTTATATTAGGGTTTACATATCCTTAGTGTTCTGAGAAAAGTTTGTATGTTTGCATGGTGAGTTAAGAATGGTTTCATATTCTGAAAGAAGATTTTTAATCTGCTTTTAACATGTAAAATACCCCTCGAGTACCCTAAAAACATCATGTTATGTTCCCCTAGAACAACGTGTTGGCTACACCAACGTTATAAAATTTGGTCTTTGCTTAGTAGTTGATACTTCGTGCTTATCTTGTAACTGAACACTCGAAAATATTCTCAATTAGCAAGGAGAATAATGGGTTATTTCGAATAGTACCGCAAATGTCCCAGTACCACGAATACCAATACTCGAAGTACCGCAAATGTTGCAGTATCGCAAATGTCGAAACCGCAAGTGTTGGCCTTTCAATTTTCTAAACTATCTTCATTTAATTCCCTTGTCAAAAGCAATTTTTCCTGCACAATGCTTTGATTCTTCGTCTAAACGAAAGGAAGAAGTAACAGCTGAAATACAATCGAAAAATGGCGAACTTTACTTCTTTCTTTTCCTTTCTTGATCTACATAAATATTTTATATAAATAGTAGGATTATTTAAAAAGCGAAACATGAAAATATTCTAATAAATTATCGAATTTATTCTAATATGAGAAAAGTATATGAATTAAATGTAAAATACCCTGTTATAAACCACTATTTAATTTTAGGAAATAAACGCATGTAAATTGAAGTTATGCGATTAACTTGGAGCTTCAAAAGCCAACAGTCCAACACTGCAATTTTTTAACTGCAACTGCAATCCTAACTGATGCAATGTTTTTTAATTGCATAACTAGCTTTCGGCTAGGCGGGGAGTCCGCCGCCAGACGCTTGCATTTGCTCTTTCTCCGGCCTCTCACTTCTCATATTCCTAACATCTCTAATCTTAAGTGTTTTCGAGATATGGCTATCTCATTATAACAATTTCAGCTCCCTACTTAATCTTCCCGACGTTTTTCTTCTAACCGTAATATTAAAAAACGCTTAAATATCTCTTTAATCCAGATGCTTCTTTTTTTGGATTTAGAAATATGGCCATTCTATTTTACCAATTACAATCTAAACCTATGTTCTACGGAAACATTAAAAAACGCAGAAACTTGTCTTTAATTGTTTCACATGAAAAACCTAAACACCAATATTCAGTCCCAGAGGGAGCTCGTGTGGTTCGGATTCCACATTAATCAGTAGGTTCACGTTTCATAATCTTCGCTGCTGAACGGGACGTTAAACTCAAAATCAATAAACTCGACCAATTTTCATGTAAGTAACCTTGACGGTTTTCGAGATATGACCATCCAATTATAACAATTGTAGCTTCACCTCATTTTCTCTCTTTCTAGGGCAAATATCATAAGAAAGCTTACATACATATCTAATTCTTTTATATGAGTAGTCCGTATGACTAATTTAATGTGTCTAACACTCAAAGATTCCAAAGTATGGACATTTTAAGATAATAATTGCCACTCTTCTTTCTCCCCTTTTCCTTCGAATTTCGAAAAATTCTTCTTTTAGTGAGACCTTACATTACAAATCATATGCCCTTTCTAAATTTCAAGGTTTTAGCTTAAACGGTTTGGCCTAGGCGTTGATCAATCAATCACTCGGAACATATAGAAAGGTACATAATAAGCAAATTAATGACAAAAGTATTCTTACAAAAGCAGCATGGCAAAGAACTCATATAGTGTATTAAGATACAAAGATGTTCATTCGTTTGGTAAAATTCATAAAACTAAGGGCATAAGCTTAACGTACTCGCCTTTGGAGTGGGAGACCCGTATTTGATTCCAGGAAGAAACTCATGTGTTTCGGATTCTACGTTAATCAGTAGGTCTACGGCACATATAGTCTCGTTGCTGAACGGAAAGTTAAACTCAAAATCAGCTCAGCTCAGCTAAGGGCATAAGCAGGGTTGGCTTCTTGGGTACAACCACACTTGACAACGTTACACCCCCATTGTTTTACAATTGCTGTAAATTTTCCTACTTTGGAAATGAACGGAACTTGGCATTCTCTTCACCAACATTCTATTTCGTGTGTTCGTTTTAAAGCCGTACACACTACATAAGGGCATTGTTAAAGTTTTCAAAGTCATTGAAAGAAATACAGGAGAGTTCTATTTACTATATATATATATATATATATATATATATATATATATAGTACAAAATACACAATAATATTCCACATACAAATGTCATACACAACAGTATATAGCAATCTTCAACACAAATGTAACTAACAAATTGTCACTGAGAGGGCGCGGCAATGTTGTCTTCGAAGGATCTGTGATTTTGGTCGAAGTTAACGTCAGGGGAAAAGACAGGCTGCGCGTGGGTTTACCTTGTCTTATTTCTACCATGGGTGTTAATAGTTGATATTTTCCATCGCAAAGTATGTTTGGTAACATTGTTCTTGGTCAAGTTGCCTATTGCTTGTGGCTTTCGGTATTTGCCCTAAAGCTATGCAGCGCGATGTGTACGTTCTGTATCACTCCCTCTTTGCCCCTAGCGGTACTTGCGAGAATGTTATTGGCTTTTCATGGATTGGGATAAGGGATAAGACACATTGCACACCATGAGAGAGTGAAAGGAAGTAGTAACATATAAAATGATCGAAAAGATGACCGATGTTAATGCAGAGTTTATAGTTTCGGGGAAGCTGAGATGGTTAGGAGTAATGCGTCCAGGCATTTTCTATTAGTAGTTTCTTCATATAGTGTACCAAGTTAACGAACCTTGACTTATCTGCGTAGAGTAGTTGGTTAGTGTATCATCGATTGTGATTTTGTAGTACCGCTGGGCGAATGTAGTACCGCTGGGGATACTTTTAATACATACGTTTTGACAAATTTTCTTGACAACATTGTTCTTATATTATTAATGTTACAGTGTGAAATGACATTTTGCTGCATAGAAAATATTTTTACTAAATAAAATATAGTAGATGAATGGTTAGTATAAGGGACTTCTACTTATATGGCCTAGGTTCAAATCCCGACTGCTCTTATTGATTTTGTCGTTTAGCTACTCTCATATGTTGCATTACGGAAGTTCAATTTTGAATTAAATGTAGTCACAGCTAGTTTAAACCGAAATTATTTTCAAATATATTTGCTATTACAAGCTTTTGTATCACTTCCGATGTTTTAATTTTGATATTACATCTTACAATCTTAATACAACTCATTTCCCTACGTCATATGATGATAATTTTTTTCACAACATTGGTTGGACGGTAATACAAAATTATATTCTTACTGTAATATATCTATACATATTTAGAAAATTTTGACTCAGAAAAAATGTACAATTGAACGTACGATGGAACGTGGACTGTTGGAGGAATTTCAAACGAATTTAGTATACGTATAAATTACAATCTGAATAATTAACCACTAAAAGGTTTCTGATCCCTGAAATAAATTCATACATACAATTCTGTAAATCAGTGAGCATTTTGGGAACTGATCAGGGAGTAATGCCTCCCTGGGCAACGACAGTTTCCCAGAATTCATATCTCTGATAGGTCCCCATGTGACACCAGTATTCGTGCATTACCACTTTTCACTCTCAGGGTATGAAATCTAAGTCAAAGAAATCGTTCGGAAATATTCATTGGCTTTCTCCTCTGAACCCCATGTCACTGGGGCCCTGGGGCCATCATTGTATAAATTGCCCTTCCCCTCCTTACAAGTCTAAGGTACAATACATATCTAATAATTTTAAATTAGAAATATATGCATCGAGTTTAATATCCTTAACTTTAACGTCTCATAAGTAAATGAATAAATTTGACGCTAACGAAGAATAAAGCCTTGGACTTTAGTGATATCGGTAGTGTAATTATTCACTTCAGCGACCCCGAAAACTATTGAAAAGACTTGGAAAACTATCCATATCTTTCAACTAGGAATTTTGAATTTGCCGGTAATGCTAAACTTTGATTTGAACGATATCGGGAATATCATAATTCATGTCATTAACTTCAAAAACTATGGATTTGACATTAATATCGTTCATCTTCGATTATTTTTACATGTCCTTGGGTTCCCATTAAAGCTGAGGTTCGTTTTCCGGCGTGAGTCGTGTAGTTTGGGTTCCATGTTAAGTTGTAGAAAGATGTCATATACACTCGCAGCTGAAAGAGACTCTAAACTCTATATCACCTCACCTCGTGAGATATTCTACTTTTCTATAGATTCTAAACCACTTTTCTCTCTTTGAATACCCTCCTCCCCCTTAGGACACGCATAGGTTCAAGGATGCAAGGCTACTGTACCATACGCATACAACCTCTATGGGACTATGGTCATGAGTTGCGGAGTTTGAGCAGCACGCACGGGTAAACCACGTTTACATTTACATCTATTAAAATCTCATATTAGAACTTACTGCGCAAGACAAACTTTTAACAAATGCGACTTTTAAAATTATGTTCTTCTTCTTCATCTTCTTCTTCTTTTCTTCTTCTTCTTCTTATTATTATTATTATTATTATTATTATTATTATTATTATTATTATATTATTGTTATTATTATAGCTGTATGAAGCAATTATCACAAGCAACTTCGATAGTGCACACCATTCATCACCCGGTAGTTGTAGAAATGAGTACTATGCAAGAGCAGTTGTTTGCTGAGTCGATAGAGCACTGACTCATGAATTCAAGAGTTGAGAGTTCGAAAATAGTGCGAGTCAAAATATTTTTTTATTTAATCCTTCAGATGGAAATGTTTCTCTATTCACTTTTGTCTTGTAATTCTGCATAGAGATGCTTGGATGTGAAAAAGTGTACTAGAGCTTAAAAAAAGAAAGACAACTTATGCTATACCTTTTGCAATTTTTAACTACATTTTCACCTTTCTTGGAAGTTTCTGGAAGTTCAGACCTCTATATCTCATTTTCGCTCTCTTACGCGTCATTTAACTACGTAATTCATACATTTCCTTCATAAATCACATATACATATATTAGAGATGAATATCTTTGTCTTCTCTCCACATTAGGTCTATAGATAAATGTTTGAAAACACGTTACAGACACAATTTAAAAAAAATACGATATACGATATCATTAATACATGTTGTGGTGTTTAAATATATCAACATATAAACATATAAAACAATAAATAGAGAAGCTGAGAATACAAATCTTATCAGAGATGACAGTGCACTGATGCTTCAAATCTGTGACTTTACTCATTATGCCTACGTTAATTCCCTAGTCAAAATAAAAACTCATCAAAATTAATCACAACTTCTTATACAACCATCACTTGCTTGGAGTACCGCTCGGCCACAAACACGTCACGGCGATATAAAGGCACTTTTGCCGACGAGGATTCTTTTGATATTTCGTAATCAACGGTTTAGAAAGTCCGTGCCTCACTCAACCGCTTTTTCTAGGAAAATACAAAACCCAGTTATCTCATTTTACCTTAACAATATTTGAGCACAATGTAATTCAATTAGGTATACTTCTTCTTACCGTTTGGGCGTCAACTTTCAAAATTTAGGGTTTGGGCTTTTGCCTTAAAAAATCGTATTTCCGCAGAATAAAAACTTGTTCTTTATTTTTTCCGTATTGTCCCTACGCATTGTGTCGCTTGATTCTTCATGTCCTTCAGGAACTTCTGCCATACTGTTATTAGCACTTTTGATATTTCGTGATCAAATGTTTGGAGGGGTCCGTGCCACACCCAACAGTTTTCTCCAGAAAAATATGAAACCCGTATTCCCTTATTTTACGTCTGCAATATCTATGTACAATTTCATACACTTCGGTTAACTTCTTCTTGACTTTCGGGCGTCAATTTTCAAAATTTTGGGTGGGATATTTTGAACCCTAAAACCGTTTTTACGCGGAACATAAAAAATACGTATTCCTTTATTTTTGGGTATTGTCAATACACAAAGTTATGTTGCAATTCTTCATATCCTTCACACATATCTCACATATATTACTAGCACTTTTGATTATTCGTGATGAAAAGTTTGAGGATCCGTGCCCCACCCAACCGTTTCCTCCAGGAAAATACTAAAACAGAATCCACAGTTGACGTCTTAAATATCTGTGCACAATTCCATTTACTTCCGTTCACTTCTTGTTGCCTTCCGGGAGTCAACTTTCAAATGTTTGGATGCTGAATTTTGGGCCTAAAATAGTTATTCCGTAGAACATTAAAAAACTCGTGTTCGTTTATTTTTGCGTATTGTCCATACACAAAGTTATGTTTTAATCCTCCATGTCCTTTACACATATCTGACATACTTTTACTACCACTTTTGATATACTGTGATCAAAGGTTTGTACCCCACCCAATTTTTTTCCAGGAAAATACGAAACCCGTATAATCGTTACACGTCTTCAATATCTGTGCACAATTTCATTTACTTCGGTTCACTTCTTCTTTCCTTTCGGGTGTAAACTTTCAAAATATTTTGTGGGGGATTTTGCCCCATAAAACCGTTTTCCTCAAAGCATAAAAAAATCCGTGTTAATTTTTTTCCTTGTTGTCCATACACAAATCTATGTTGCAATTCTTCATGCCCTTTACACGCATCTGACATCTGTTATTAGCACTTTTCATATTTCGTGATCAAACATTTGGGGGGACCGTGCCACACGTGATCAAATGACCGTGTTCACTTCTTCTTGCCTTTCGGGTGTCAACTTTCAAAAATTTTGGGTGGGGAATTTTCCCACCTAAAACTGTTTTTCCGCAGAACATAAAAAATCGTATTCATTTATTTTTCGTATTCTTAATACACAAACTGATGTGAAATTCTCCATGTCCTGTACACGCAAGTAATATAGTGGTGCTAGCACTTTCGAAATTTCGTGATTAAAGGTTTGGAGAGTTACGTGCCCCACCCAACCCTTTTCTCCAGGATTATACGAAACCATGTTTTCTAATTTTACGTCTACAATGTCTGTAAACCATATTAGTTACATCGGTTCACTTCTGTTTGACTTTTGGGAGTCAACTTTCAAAATTTTGGTTCGGGGCTCTTCCCCCTAAAACCGTCATTTTGGAGAAAATAAAAAATGTATTTGTTTATTTTTTCGTCTTTTCCATACACAATGTCGTTTAAAAACATCTGATATACATTATTGGCATTCTGATATTTCGTGATCAAATTTTTGGATAGGTCCGTGCCCCACCTAACCATCTTTTCGAGGAAAATATCAAACCGTATTCCTTCATTTTGTGTCAAAAATATATGTGCAAAGTTTCATTCACTGCGGTTGACTTCTACTTGCCTTTCGAGCTTCTAATTTTTGGAAGGGTTTTTTTGAACCTAAAACCATTTTTCCGCAGAAAATAAAAGCCATTATTCCTTTATTTTTGCGTATTGTAAATACAAATAGTTACGTTGCATTTCGTCATGTCCTTTACACACATCTGACATACTGTTACTAGCACTTTTGATATTTCGTTAGCAAATGTTTGGAGGGGTGCGTGCCCCGCCCAACCGTTTCCTCCAGAAAAATTCCAAACTCAAAAGCTCATATTACATCTGAAATATCAGTGCAAAATTTCATTCATTTCGGTTCAGTTCTTGCCTTCCAAGCGGCAACTTTCAAATTTTGGATGGGGGCTTTTCAATCCTAAAACCTTTTTTTAGGAGAACATAAACTAGTATTTTTCTTTTTCCGTATTGTCCATACACAAAGTTTCGTTGCAATTCTTCATGTCCTTTACACAAATCTGACATACTGTCACTAGCACTTTTGACATTTCGTGATCAAGGTTTGGAGGAGTCCGTGCTCCAACCTTCCGTTTCCTCCAGGTAAATACGAAACCAGTAACCTCATCTTACGTCTGAAATATCAGTGCAAAATTTCATTCCCTTAGGTTGATTTCTTCTCGTCTTTCGGGCGTCAACTTTCAAAAGATTGGATGGGGACTTCCCCCCTAAAACCGTTTTTCCACGCAACATAAAAAAACGTATTCGTGTATTTCTGGCGTATTGTCAATACACAAAGTTATCATGCAATTCTTAATGTCCTTTACACATCTGACATACTGTCACTAGTACTTTCGATATTTCGTGATGAAAGGTTTGAAGGTTTCGGTGCATTGCCCAACCCTTTTTTCCAGGAATATACAAAACCCGATTTCCCTCGTTTTACGTTTACAATATCTGTGCACAATTTCTTTCTATTCGGTTAACTTCCTTTTGCCTTTTGGGAGACATCTTTCAAAATTTTGGTTGGGGGATTCCCCCTAAATCCTTAGTAGGGGATACATGTATGTTTTAGGACACTTTTCCCCCTCCACCCCCTAACTACCAAAAAATTATGAAGCCACCCCTGACTATATTGTACTTTAACACAGAGGGATACCCCAAAGTGAGATTGAATATGCTTTTATGACATTTAAAATCATAAAAACTTACATCTAAAAACTTACATCTAAAACTACATTACACTACACTATACATAATTACACTTTTATTCTATCCCATATTGCCCCCAAGCTAATGTATTTACCCCATCCCGTAATATATATCTTTTATCATCTGATGAATCTAATGCTAGCTTATGAACGGTTATACTATATATATCGTGCTTATAACTTCTAATGAGGTTTATGTCTTTATACGTTTTAACATTTTTAAATAAACTTTCTTTATAATCATCAAATTGCAACTCATTGGTAACTACACATTTAGTTACTCCTTTAGCTTTTTTCTCTTCTTTATTTTCTACTCTATAAGCATACATCTTTGATCTCAATCCAATAAACTCTGTCATTATCTTACCTTTATTCTCATCTTTCATCTTACCTATTACTTTTTTGTTTATTAGTGGTAGTCCATATATGTTATTTTCCTTGTATTCACTCGTGTCAAACTGGTCAACTATTTCTGCTATATCTTTGTAAAAGTCTTCAGTCTCAATCTCATATATAAAGCTATCGGTATCCATAAACATAAATCTATATCGTTTCCATATTTCGGCTTCATCGTATTATAGTGAAAATCATACATTAATAGCTTGGATAGCTCTAACACACTCATACCAACATATATTGGCTTATTAAATGTTAATCGCTCTTTTTTCATATGTATAGCACACAAGTTCTCACTAAATATTGTTCTGTAATCAAAGTTAGGTTTAGCAATTAATGCTTCTACCCTCTTAGGATCACATTCTAATTGTATGGGCTGTCTTTTTCGAATATTTTCCATAGTCTTTCCAAATACCGAGTTATTCATGAGCTTATAAAAACCTTCTTCAAACTTGTTTTTAGCTTGCGTCCTCATCTCTGTATTTAAATCAATGTATTTCTTTAGCCAGTTTGATTGTTTAAACTCTAATACCCTATGCACTTTCTTCAATCTCATTCCAAGTGACATATAAAGTTTTAAGTTTCTATAGTTTACATATCGTTCCTTATTGTAAACCGTTGTTAATAATTTCGACTGTTTTGAGCCGGGTGGACACATGTTCTCTGGAGCTAATGGTAAATCAGAATGCTTGTTATGTAAATGCTTTGGATATTCTAAATCTACTTCTAATATGTAACCAGTTTCTGAATCATCTGGAATATTCATTATATTTATGTAAGGTTGAACCCATTTAAAGTCTTTGTAAGGCATGTACTGACTCATTGCCCATCCATATAAGTTGTTTGCGTCTAGATATGCTAGGTATGTTGAACACTCATCTTTATTATAATCTTGCATATATTTATTGTTAGCTTTTACATATCTTTTACTGCATTGTGAGATTCCTCCTCGTATACCCTTTTCTAACATTAGTATTTTATCATAATCAGTCAACATTTCTAAGTTAATTTTAGTCATCTTTAACATTTCGTCCCACGATAGACCTGGTGCTGTATAATACCAAGCAGGATCTAATCCATATGCCTTTAAACACACATCTCTAAAGTTTTCAAATATATCTGTTAATTGAAGGACATCTGTTTTGTTATAATGTTCAGTTAACTCCTCCAATAACTCTAGATTGAATTCTTTACAAACTCGTACATGAAGCTTATGACGTTCAGGACTCATTTTTTCTCCTGTTAATCTGTTTGTAAATTTGTCTGGAGATAATGGAACAGGTTCTTTCAATTTTTCAAATGAATCAACATAATCAAATGGATAATCACCTTTAGTATTAACTAAATCAAGTTTATCAATCGGGAAAAACTTTAATGTTTCTCGAAATTGTTCTGGCTTTAAATTCTTTGTTAACTCTGCTAAACTCTTTGACATAAATCTAAATGAATCAACAGATCTTAAATTTATTCCATCTTTTTTTGGTCCTGCTTTTACATATTTTTCATATGTTATGTACCTTTCTTCATTGTTTGCAATCAGTTTAATTTTCTGTGTATCATAAGCTAACTCCTTAATAAACAAATGTGTATCATAGCCAGTTAATTGTGTAGAAATACAGGAACAAAGTTGGGATTTTTATAGTTTAAATTGCAATAACTGTGAGCTGCACCTCTAAACTTTCCAGTTAAATGATCATGATCTCTTACTTTTGCTTTATTTTTATTTATCTTATACAAACATTTTTTTAAGTCATGCTTCCATTCTTCTATTTTTTCACTCATATCATCTTTATCCTTGTAGAACTGTATTTTCTTCTTCAGTATATTTATTTTTTTCTCAACAGCTGGTGGTAAGTCATTCAAGTTTTTCTCACATATATGACAAGTATCCGAACTGTTATAAACTTCTATTTCCTCCTCCCTAAGCGGGATCATATCAACTACCCTTTTATATATTTCCATAATTTCTATTGCTTCTTTTTGTAACATTTCAATAAATACTTTCGCAGCATCTGGACCTATATAACTAACAGGAGCTTTATAGTCCCCATTTGAATATTTGACATAGTAACAAAAACTCATTGGTTTATGCTTTTGATATTTTACAGTTTTACTACAATTATGCTCTATTTTTAACTTACATAAGATACATTCAAAGTCAGCTGTTATCGTAAATGGAACTCTTAATGATCGATTATAGTTTTGAAGCTTTATTTGATTGTCATATGGTTTAGGAAGTTCTATTCTAACAGCCTCATGCTCTTTACAATCTAATTCATGTTTTTGCAACTGCTTCTCATTTCGAAAGTGTCTTGTTAAACATCTATCACAAAAGTATAACTTCTCAGTATGTTTTGTCACTTGTATTCTTATTAATCGTGATAAGTCTTTTATCCAACAAAAATGACTGTTTTTTCATCTTTTACATATAATAAATTGATATGAGTTTCCTGCTTATTTTTTGTGATTTGAAGTGGATATACATTATAGTTCTTGTCATAGCTGTAAACATTGATGGAGATATTACTTCTTTTTTCAAATTTTGGAATATCTTTTAATTGTACAGGAAATTCAATGTTATCACAATACTTCTTTTGCAACTCATTAACAGGCTGTTTATAGTGTGAAGGTCTTTCAGGATGTATTTAACAGGTTTTAAGTAACTTGCAATAGAATATAAGAAACATTTATTGTCTTTATTTTTAACATTAATCACTGCTTTCTTATCTTTAATCTGCTTTGGAAGTTCAATATAGGAAGAAGCTCTTAATGGTACATACTTATTTAATCTGATTTCTAGGTGTTTAATTTGATGTAACGTCCATCCTGATCCTCGGCCTTGAAATTCTTCCATTTCTCTACAAGTTTTTGTTTGGCATAAGATATATATTCACTTAAGTCAGTTGATTCTAATATTCTCTCGTTTGATGTTTTTAAATTGCGTTCTTGTATTTCTTTATCTTTTATATAATCACAAATGAGAACAAGGTTTACTTTAACTGGATGAAATTTTAATTCCTCTTTGATTTTGTTAATAGCAACAATTCCACTTGTATCTAAAAATTTTATTGGGTCTTTATATCCTCCTGTGTTTTCAACTTTAACGGTTTGTAAGCGCTTCTTGAATGCTGTTTCTTCTAATTCTACTTTTATAGGTATACGTGCTGGTTTCGGTTCTTCAATTACTTCTTGTTTAAAGGGGAATATATCTCTAATCTGCCTTCTGCTTTGTTCATCATCATATTGTTTAAGAAGGTCTATCAGTTCTGCTTTTCTTAATCGGGAATATCTTTTGATTCCCTTTTCTTTACATTGTCGCCTTAACTCTACTACAGTAAATCTATTATAATTACTCATCTTATTTAATATATAGAAAATCTTTATACTCTTCAATTTTTACCTACACCAAAATTTTTTACTTCATTTTCGTCCATTTTTTTAACACATCGTTCAAACATCTGCATGTGCCTACATATGTTTAAACTGCGTGTTAGTCTAGAACTTTCATGGGAACACCCATCAAAGTTACATATACACATATTAAAAATTAAATCATTTTTGTAAACTTACTCATCATCATCATCATCATCATCATCATTATAATCATCACTACCATATTTATATTCATCATCACTACTCAAATCAGATGATTTTTGCTGTGTTATTAATAATTCTTTTTCCTTTAACAGTATTTGCTTCTCTAGTAGTGCTGCTAAGAGTTTAAGAACATGATGAACTAGTTTAAGTCTATCATGTAATAAATCAAATTCTTTCTCCATATTTATTATGTAGAAAACTAACAAAAATGAAATAAATTTAAAAATCTAAGAATAAAAAACGAACATGACTAGTGCTAAGGAAATATCATCTTACAAACCTATATTTGATTGTGTATGTAAATAGGCTATTTAGATATTGGTGGTTATAATGATGAAGACAAAATAAACTTTAGCATCTCAATAGGTATGTTAGATCATTTGTTCAAGAAAGCCACTAAAGAAAACAACTCATTTCTTATACAAAACATTCTCTATGCAAATGTTATGAATTTGTCTGATGAGATATTAGATTCACTGACTGATGAACAATGGTTATCCATAGGTTATGATGATTATGAGGAGGAATATAACTATGATCACATTACAGAAGACTTCATACGTAAATATCTGCAGAAAGTTAATTTGAGCGAAATATGTTCATGGAAAAAGTTATCGGAAGAGTTTATAAGAGAATTTGCAGATAAAGTTGATTGGGAGATTATTTCAGGAAGCCAAGACTTATCAGAAAACTTTATAAGAGAATTTGCAGATAGAGTTGATTGGGGGGAAGTATCGTATAATCAAAACCTATCCGAGGAATTTATTAGTGAGTTTATAGATAAAGTTGATTTTGATGCTGTATCTTATAGAAACAAACTCTCTGAACCCTTTATACGAAAACATGCAGATAAAGTTTCTTGGGGACGCTTATCTGGAACTCAACAATTATCAGAAAACCTTATAAGAGATTACGCTGACAAAGTAGATTGGGAAATAATTTCATTGTTTCAAAATGTAACAGAAGGATTTATTGCAGAGTTCAAAGACAGAGTTCATTGGCATAACATTTCAATTTTTCAACACCTCTCTGTAGAGTTTATATATTTATTTAGACATTATGTAGATTGGAGGGTTATAATAAGAAAATATCATAATAATCCTGATTTAGGTGGTATATTGAATTTAGCATTCGATGTTACAGCAGATGGTTTGTTTAATGTTTAACTAATTACCTCTTATGACTATTATATCATAAAAGTCGTAACCTTAATTATTAGATATTAACCTTAATTATCTTTTATGATTATAATATCATAAAAGATGTAACTATAATTATTTAATATTAACCTTAATTATCAGATAATAACCTATCATATAAACAATCAATTTCTTTAATCAATTCGTCTTCTGATAGTGGCGTCCAAAACTCATTACCCTTACCTTTTTACACCTATTCATCTTTTAACTCCAATCCTTTTAATTTTTCGATTACTTCATCATCTTGAATTTCTTCTATAACTTCTTTGATCGTGTTGAGTTCACACTTGAAAAATTCACCTTTATATTTAAATTCATCTAATTGTTTATGCACAAGTGACTCTAACTTTTTAGCATCATTTGTCTTATAGGATATTTCATAATAAAATAGTTCGAAGTCAAGTCTACATTCATTAAACTGACCTAAGCGTTGCTCAAGGTTTTTTGTATAACCCACTTTATATATATTCTTCTCTTGGTGCTGTTTGGTAGTTGTTATATAAACAAAACCTGACTTATCATTATCTTTTTTCAATTGAGACCATCTTTTTATTTCTTGGAACAAGTCTGGATGAGCATATGTACCCCTGATTATTGTTATTCTTCCTCCACTAACCACGTAATATATTTTTTGAGATTGATGCTCTTCTTCTAATCTTTTTATTAGTGTTGCTGATTCTTTATTTCTCAGCCAATGTTTAAATTTCTTTCCACCATCTTGACACAACTTCGTAGCATTGAAATATCCTGTACTCTTATCTATAATCAACTTGAAATCACCAAAGATGCCATACCAATAGTTATCTTTGATCTGTTCATAGCAAATATCATTTAAACTATACGAATTATCCATAGTACCCATATTTATTATATAAAATAATTATTTATTTCATTTTTGATTAGCTTTTATGGAATAATAACCATAAAAGACAACATTTATATTTACACTAAAACATTACTTTTATCTATCCAGCTATTGTGCGAATCATCAAACCCTAGCCATTTAACATATACTTTATCACCTTTCCTTCTTAACACCTTTTCCACCAAGTATTCATCTTTATGTTTCGTCTTTAATAGTTCTGGTTCGTAAAATCTACCTTCTACATCTTCTTCTTCTAAATCTTTAATTCTATAGGTAGGTGGATTAGATGGAATAACTTCACTAATAACAAATACTTCTGTTGACCAATTAGGTGTATATCCTTTCTCAAATAACCCTTTCGACTTACTTATACGAACATGATCACCTAATTTGTATTTAGGTTTAACACGCTTACATTCTTTTTGATACACTTTCCCCAATATTGTTCACTCATTCTTCTTATTAACTTCTATAGGTTTTAAACCAATTGTTCTATGTACTCTATTATTATACTCACTAACCAATGTTGGTAATATCTCTATCCATTTATAATTTCCTTGTGTTGTGAACCTTTTCCACATGTTTTGTTTAAGTGTTCAATTAAATCTCTCAACAACAGAAGCTTTCTTACCACTATAGGTTGAGTAATGATTAATCTTATTTTCATCCATTAACTTCTTAAACTCTTTATTATAAAACTCTTTACCGTGATCTGTTTGTAAGTTATTAGGTTTTCTCATTCTTAATATGGATTCAAATGCTTCTGTAACATTTTTCCCACTCTTATCTTTAACAGGAACAGCAAACGCATATTTCGAGAACACATCTATAATCGTTAGCAGATACTTATAACCTTTATTTAATTTGGAAACACCTTTTAATACTCCACTATCCATTTTAACAAGATCAGCTTGCCAAAGATCATCAATACCTTTTATAACTACACTTAATCTGTCAAAGTTTTTTCTAGATGGTTTGTGAATTTCTTCTATAATGTCTTCTCTAACACCTTTACCTTCTTCTAGTCAATCGGGCTTTTTAACGAATTGAGTTTTAGTAACACCACATACAGAACAAATACCTTTCTTTAGATATCTTCCATTCTTTGTTTGTTCAATTCTAATGGTATTTTTTTCCGTATCTGTTAACTTCTTACACTTAACACAATACATCATCATTATTTATTGTATAGAAAATCAACAAAAAAAATAAAATATATCATTACCTAATACTATACTTTTAACATTATCATCATCATCACTTGATTCGTTTTCATCTTCTATTTCTACATACATAATAATCAATAATACCTTACCTTCTTTCAATTCAGAATCTTTAGATGGTCTAATTGCTAACTGATCATTTATATTAAAGTGTAATGGAAAACTTTCAACTAAAACGCCATTTAAAAATAAGTCTATAAGATGTTTATTAAAACTCGATTCTATATGCATTAACCTACCTCTATAAAGAAATTTGTAGGCAGCATCTAAATTATGTACAAAAAAGACTGGTTTCCCAAGATCATCTTCTGCCAATCGACATGGAACTTCAAAAATTTCTTTTCTTGTAAGTAAATTAAACTCTTTTTTCACTGATTCAAGCTGTTCTAATGTTACAACATCTTGTTTATCAATAGCATTAGATACATTACCAAAAATATCCATATTTATTATATAGCAAACGTCTTTAGGAAAGCTCTCTTTCTATGTACATCACAACAAACAATAATTGACCTTCTTCCATAGCTGAATTTTTATTTGGTTTAATCGTTATTATATCATTCTTCTTAAAACCAAAAGGTATATTTTCAATCAAAGTATCACCTAAATATATCTCTAGAAAGTATTTATCCAAACTTAAGTCCATGTGCATTATTTTCCGATTATAGAGAAATTTGTAACCGTTAGAGAGATTAAATATTCTAAAGATTGGCTCCTTGACGTTTTTAGCTCTTAATCGATATAGTAGAGGTACAGTTTCTTTCTGCATAATCAATTTAGTAGTATCCATCCTAATCTTTTGAAAATCTTCTTTCTTTATGTATGTGTCTTGTAACGTCTCTAATGCATTTTCAAATCGTTTTCTATCGTTCTCTAATTGAGTTTCTATTGATCTAAGTTGACTTACGCTAACAACATCATTTAAATTCTCCAACAACTTTAATTTTTCTTCACTAATATCAACATTATCTTTTCTATCTTTAACATTACCAAATATATCCATACTCATTTATTATACAGAAAATGTCCATCCTAATTTTTCAAAACATTTCTTTAACATCTCTATTTGTTTAGATGAATGTTTAAAATCAATATCAACATGAACATCGTGCTTTTTCAGCAGATGGTACAATACACATTTTAAGTTAATAAACAATACTCTTTTCGGATACAGTTCTTTAAAGGTTTTGTATAAGTTTTCGAAGTCCGTTATAAGTGTTTCTTCCATATGTTGTAAGTTTAATGGTTTTTGATCGGTAAGGTGATAGTGTATTAAATGAACATCATCATAATATTTTGTGTATTTGTTTTTCTTTAGTACTTCTAGAACATCTTTTATTGATATTAAATCTTTTGATATGTCTCTGAATTCATCATTTAACACCTTGAACACCTCTTCAGGAATAATTCAATACTGTAAAGCTTGTAAACGAGATAACTGTAACTTAAATCTTTTTATAGTATCATACCATGGTTTTCTTACGGAAGCTCTCATTCCTTCACAAGTACTGTAAACAAAACCATTGGCTACAGAACAATTATCACTAATATATGTACCCCTACCATTTGTTAATGACTTACAACCACAATTATTGCATTTTAATGGTCTAGAGCTATAATTTGACAACAACTCCTTTAAGGTAATTATTGGACGTAACTTTACCAACTCTTCCTCTGTGTACAAAAATTTAGGTATTAACATCCTCCAAAAATCAATAACATCATATACATTGTTTTTATCTTTTAAGTCTATCTTACTAACATACTTAAAATACTGATAAAAATTAAATCTATCTAGTGCATCTAGTTCATCCTCATGCTTCTCAAAATAATCTAAAAATCTATTGTGTATAGCTTCCATATTTATCTTAAAACAAAACTTTTATGGATATAAACCATAAAAGTACTTAAACTTAATAATATTTCATCATTTTTAATCATATACATAACATCACTAAAAGAATACCCTTGATTTAGAAGATTTAAAACCTTAACACAAAGATGACCACATATAACTGAATTAAAGTCTTGTATTCGTTCGTCATTGTAAAATAAGTTTTCAGTACCAAGATATTGTACCAGTTGTTTAGGAGGAACACCACCATAAGAATCGAACACGTACTTTATGTTGTTATCTTTCCAATAGCATATCCAATGAGTACCAATGTTTTCTGATTTATCGAAGTTAACTACACCACACTCATGTACATGGGCTTTTTGTGGAAGTTCATCACTCATAAATACACCTCTAAATCGTTTTATCTTTAATTCTTTAACCAACCTCTCTATATCGAAGTTGGTCAATGGTATTAGTTTTTTGACTTCTTTGGTTTACCTGCTCCCTGCTTTTCTTCCATAGCCATATTGTGTCTCTTTTGTTCTTCTAGTTCTTGTTTATTCTTCTTAGCATCAAGTACAGTTTTAGTAATCGCTGCTGCACCACCTGCTAATGAGCCAACTGCTCCTAAAGCTGCTAAAATGGCTGGAATTGTAAAAATAAAACCGCCCATATGCTCTTTCTTAATCTTTTTCATTTGTGCAGTAGTTAAAGTTAAATCCATTCCTTTACCTTCTTTAATTTTATTAGATTTATCACTAAGTTGTTTCTTTGTTAATACATGATCAATATTTATATCCTTTAGTTCGTTATAAGGAACACTAAACATACAACCTTTAATAGAACACATCTTCCTATTTATTTAAGAGAAAATCTTAGTTTGTAAAAATACAGTTGTTGTTGCTCCACCAAAATCAATTAAGGAATCATTCTCATCTGTTATCCTTATCTCAAAATTGTCAACCTTGTCTTTGGATATAGAGAAAAATAATGGATAAGTAGGCTCGTAAATAATACTATGTTTGAACTCAGCATCTGTTTTGAATGATGCTAAAATTCCTGTTTCTCTATGTGTGTATTCTGTATCTTTAACAAACATACCATCTGCTATATTACAGTGAACATTTATAGTATCAAACGGATGAAACTTTGGCAACTTACTTCCAATATGTGTTTTGTTCCTTTCTAAAACTTCAAAAACATTAAACCCGAGGACAGTACTTATACTCCCAATTGTAACATCATTACTATTAGTTTCAATTTTAACTCTATTTCTTAAATGATCTTCTGATAATGTTATGTTGATGGATTGAGATCTTAAATATTCATTAAGTGATTTTAAATTATATTACCCTTCTGGTATAAAAACTTGTCTATTACCATATGAGAAACTGTTTTTTTCTGTTGTTATGTTTGGGGTTAGATATGTAATGTAAAACACAACTAGTCCTATACTTAAATAGTTGCTACTGTTGTCTAATTCGTAATGGAGTTTCTTCTTTAAAACAGAAGTATCACTCGTTAATTTAAATACCTTAGCCATTTATTATATAATAAATGAATGAGTTTGATTTACCTAGAGATATTCCAAGAGAGAAAGTAATCAAGTTAATTGAAGATGTCATTCAAAAGTTAGAATACAGTTTAAAGAAGAAAAAGAGAAAACTACGAATTGTTAAATATGCATACTACACTTTGATCACCTTGTCAGTTATACTTTCTGCAACAACTGGGTTTATTAATATTTTTATACCTGTAACAATTTACTCGATATTAACAACGTCTCTTGCAACTGGAAGTGCTATAATAACAGGTTTGTCTTCTAAGTTAAACATAAGCAAAAGAAAAGATGAATATAAAACCATTGTCACTTGTATTAACTCATTTAAAGAACAGTTAGAGATGATAATAACACTAAATGGTGAAATGGATAGCGAATATATAAAAGATATGTTGCTTAAGATCAGAGAACAACTTAAAGATATAAGATCATAAAAGAGTCGATTTTCTCTATAATAAATGAGTAAGAAAACTATTAATTGGGATGTAAAAGAGATGATAGAAGAAACAACAGCTAAGAAAAGAAATGGAGAGCTTCTACCTGATGATGTTCGATGCCTTATAGTGGGTCCGTCTGGGTCTGGTAAAACGGTTTTGCTATTTAATTTTTTATTACAGCCAGGTTGGTTAAACAATAATTACTTCAACGTATATTCTAAAAGCATGAATCAGCCAAGGTATGAGCAGTTAAAAGATCGATTTGAAAAAGCAGAACAAAAATTCAATAAACAAATAGCAACGTTCTTAAGCGGTAATGATTCTATTGTACCTATTGATGAATGTGAAGAATACTCTGTCGTTGTGTTTGATGATTACATTTTAGAGAATCAAGATACTGTTAGAAATTACTTTACAAGAGGTAGGCATAAACATTTAGACTGTTTCTATCTTGCACAAACATATTCAAAAGTGCCTAAACAGCTTATAAGAGATAACGTTAACTTCCTATGCATATTCAGACAAGATGATACTAATCTTAGACATGTGTATAATGAGTTTGTTGGAGGAGATATGTCTTATGATAAATTTAAAGAGATATGTTCAAAATGTTGGCAAGAAGATTATGGTTTTATAGTAATTGATATGACAAGGAAGGTAAACAATGGTAAGTATCGGAACAAGATAAAACACTTCTTAAACGTTTGATGTTTATTGACGTTTATTTATGTTCTTTGACGTTTATTGACGTTTGTTCGTTTTAACGTTTGACGTTTATTGACGTTTATTGACGTTTGTTCGTTTTCTATATAATAAATGGATGAGAAAGAAATTAATAAGAATATCAAGTTGAAGGAGTTCTTGATAAAGGGCTTCAAATCTTGGAAGAAAGAAAGAGCAGGTATATATGATAAATTTAAAACACAAGAACAACCTGTAATTGATGCTATTCAAAACTTGGGAAGTGAGATCAAAGAAGTAGCAGAACAAAATAAAAATCTAATAACTGAACTTGTTCCAGTTGTACATAAGACGGCTTCAATAGATCCTAGTCTACTAGAAACACCTAAAAAGATAACTTATGATAGTTCCCCAAGTAGTAGTGATACACCTATAACGGGAGAAATAAAACAAATGAAAAAACAAATTAAAGACAAAGTTGAAGGAGTAGAGCCTTTAACAACAGCACAATCATTTGGTAAGATTGCAACGAAATATTATAGTAAAAGAAATGATAGTGTGTTCGGAATAAGAACTGTAGAAGAAGATAGAAAAATAATAAATAAGATAGGAAATTCTGAAGTTAAAGTGAATGGTGATGATTTGATAATTAATGGTAAAACTTATAAGGGAACAGAAGGTATATGGGAATTGTTAACGATGAATACTAATAAAACCATTGAAGATTATGATGATGACGATTTTGAACAGTACAAGGAAATAATAATAGAATCAGATGCTGCCTTCAAAAAATATAATCGAGATAAAAAGGTAGCATCTAGTAGAGGTTCTAAGTACATTAATATTATCAAGCCTATTTGGGATAATTATATTAAACCATCTTTACCTCCAACTCCTAAAAGGACTGGTGAAGGAATTAAACAATATACAGAGATACCTAAAGAATATATATGGATGGATGATGTGAGAAAGTTAATTGATCGGTTAATAGTTATAGATGAAGAAGAAAAGGCTGGTAATAATAACTTTTATAATGAGAAAGTAGGTATAGTGAGTATGATTAATAATAAGATTTCACAATTTATTCCTAATGATCCAAAAGGTATAGGTTATTTGATTAAGATCTTAAATACATTACCACCACGATTCTGGAATGATGAGAAGCTTGGAAAAGGATTAGTAAATGATTTGATTAATAAACTCCCATTTGAATTACATATTCCCGGTTTCAGATTTTGCGGGCCTGGGACTAAGCTTCAAGAAAGGTTAGAGAGAGGTGATGAAGGCATTAACCCATTAGTTGAGGCTTGTAAAGAACACGATATATACTACAGAGACAATAAAGATACAGAGTCAAGACATATTGCAGATAAGGAACTAGAAACTAAAGCATGGAAAAGAGCATTTAGTAGTGATGCGTCAATTGGTGAACGATTAGCTGCTTTTGGGGTTGGTACTGCTATGAATGCTAAGGTTAAGTTAGGATGGGGATTATAAGTTTTTAATTGTTATTATGTATGATTCTTTTATGGGTATATCCCATAAAAGCGTTGTTTCAAGATTTTCTTTATAATAAATGGATAGTGTTGAGAGTTACGAGTTACAAAGCTTTAAAGCTAACACAAGAACATTTAATAATTTGAATGAAGCTAACAAACATATTGAGTTTGATTTCGATGTGGGGGATGGTTTTATACATCCACACAAAGCATATTGTCATATGACTTTTGAAGTTGCTGGTGCATCAGTTGGAGGAACATTTGGTGCAAATGATACTATAAAACTTGTAGATAACTTCTTACCATTCTTCTTTTCTCAAATTGAGGATAGAAAGCATGGTGTTGTTATAGATAAGATTGAGCTACCAGGAATAACATCTACAGCTATCGGAACATTAAAGATTTCCAAACCAGAAGTTGAATATTTAAAACAGGCAGGATTTGAAACAGATGATAAACTTGGTCTAAGAAAGGACTTTAGTGTTTTATATCCATTAAGATTAATTCCTGGCTTTTTAAGTGATTATAAAGAGGTTATGTGGAAAGGAGGATTGAGAATAACATTTACAAAAGCTAACAACAATAACGATGTCTTGTATAAATGGACTGGATCAGGAGCAGGTGCAGCAGCTCCTCATGATGGAAAAATAACAATAAAAAGTATGGAGATAAGAATGCCTATTGTTGAATACGAATCTAATTATGAATTCAAGTTAAAGTTGAATATTCTTAAAGAACCTAAAATCATGTTCTCATTCCATACTTATCAATGTGTTCAGAAGACTGTTGTAGGTTCTTTCTTGGAGTTTGATATTACTACTCAATTTAATTCTAGACAATTTGATATGCCTGATTTCGTAGTTGTAATGTTCCAAACTGATAGAAGTGGCAAACAAACAGCAGATGCAAGTAAATTTGATCATTGTAAGGTAAAGAATATCTATCTTAAGAATGGAAGGAATGAGGTATTTCCAAAAGAATCAAGAAACTTAGATATTGCTAACAAGGATTATTTTAAGATGTAGGAAGATTATACTGCATTTAAGAGAATAACATGTGGCAATATCGAAATGTACTATGATCCTAAAGAGTTTATAAATAACAGACCAATGTATGTGATTAATTGTAGTAAGAGGAAGAATGTATCGGTAAATGAGAGAACAAACATAAAGATTGTAGTAGATTTTGCAGAAGCTGTGGCTGCTAATACTATATGTTATGCGATTTTAATTGGACAGAAGAACTTTACATGTGATCCTAAGAATGAGAAAGTAGTAGAAGAGTTTTAGATAGTTAAATGTATTAAAGTTTTTCCATAAACAAAATTGATAAAAAATGATTAAATATTTTTTGGTGAAGATAAAAATTGAAGTGTGTTCATTGATTTTCTATATAATGAATACGATGGCGAGTCATATTGAGCTTTTAAATAAACTTGGAAGTCTTGAACAAAAACAAGTTATTGGATTAAGAGAATTAGAATTAAATACAGAATATAAGATTGTGAAAATGGAAAAGATTAAAACTAAGTTTGGGAAGAGCATTTTAGTTGAATGTGAAGTGTTTAAGTTCTTTCTTCCACCTAGATTTACAAAACACTTAACAGATAAAATGATTGATGAGATCGTTAAAGATGGAATAAAAATCAAATACACTGGTTTAAAAGATAATTATCCAACTGTTGAGTTCTGTATGTAAATTTTATGTAAATTTTCTATATGTAAATGAGGATTGGTTTTATGAATTTCTCATAAAACGAGCATTTTATAACGACTCTATAGAAAAGCGTCGTCAACCTGGTTCGTCTTGTAAAATATCAGTTACGAAGCGATAATTACTTTTCTTTATGCAAAAATCAACTCAGATATTCAAAGATTATTAGTCTCACCTTTATTGCTTGATATGTCTTAAATATTCTTTTTAAGACCGTAAAATACATAAATTCACTTGACTAGGTCAACACATAACATGTACATAGCCACAACTATCCCATAATAATCTCTTACATATTTTAAAAACATTCTTCTTTTCTGTTAATTTAAAATGAACATTCTACTAAGTATATTACATATTTATGAACACTTTTTGCCCAAGGTACAGGTTAATATTATACAAACTAAAGTATTTCGTTATAGAAAATGTCGCCCGAAAAAGGGACTGAATATAAAAGTCATGAGTGGGCTTGGCTTTTATATTCAAGAACCACTGGTCTGATTAGATTAATGTTCGTACATTACATATGTTCTTTATATTTTGATCACACCTCGTATATATCTTCATTACATTTTGGTTAACCCTCATATATATATAAAATATTTATTATCATTCACATAAATACATTCACAATAAATCTTTGATTTCATTAATATTTATCTTTTATCACATTATTATTTATTCTTTATCATTAAAAACATCGTCGCTTAGAAATATAATTAACGAGGGTGAAACACAAATTATCAAGATTATTAGTTTCGATCATTATTACAAACGATGATGTGACAAATAATATTTGTTCTTTTCGGGCGCATTGTATAACAAATAAGTTAGATGTTGCAATTGCAATGTATACATAGTAGCACTAAGATGTCCAAAATAAAAAAAGAATTTCACTCAAGGTAGTCATTGAATAATTGATTTTATAGAATGGATCTTATTCTTAACATAATCTTTGATAATTAAACACAAATCAATCTAATATAAATAATCTTTGCCTTTAACTAATTATAAATTGAATTATGATTCTTCACATTAATAAGAAAGAATAAAAATTAAACATAACCTACGTTTGAATAATCAAATGGAAGTAAATAAATTTATTTTACAGAAACAAAAGACACCCTTTTGTTATTAAATAAACACATTTTTCATTATTATTGTTATTTTTCATTCTTATTTATTTGATCAAGAATGTTGGGTTCTACTAACTCTTTAACTAGATGCATTTCAAATATTTATAACCATCGTTTTCATTATTAATATTAACACAAACTTTAAAACGAAAATTCACAAGAATCTATAACCAACATGGGTTTAAACTAATTTCGTTAACGGTAATCATGTTACATTCGCACCGGCATATGAATCTAATAAAGTGCATTGTACCGCACAATCGTGGTTAGGTTCTACATTAGGTTGTACATGTCTTTCATTGTGATTTGAATTTGGATACGAAGTACCATCTCGTGAACAATGATTATGTCTATACATAGGATTGGTAGCATCTCTAGGATTTCGACATGTATTTCTATTATTTTTGTGTCTACTTCGGTTGATTAGGTTAGGCGGATTCCCTACATAGCCTTGTCTATTTTGTTCATTTTGATTGCTAGAGTATACTCGTCTTAGGTTCGGTTCAGTATTATTCATACTTCGGATATTCAAATTCCGAACAGGGACCAAATGATCTGAATTATTCTTATTTTTACCCATTCCTGATTGTGTTAGATTCATAGCATGGTATTGAGTTTCGTAGCATTGTACAAGCATTAATAAATGACTGAAACTCATACACTGTGTGGAAAATAAGATCTGCTGTAATTTAAATGGAAGCAAATTGCGAATCGATGCAATTATTCTTGATTCCGATTGCAAGGGATTAACAACCTTTAATTCATTATAGACATTTACAACAAACTCTACAATAGATTTGTGCAATCGAGGATTGAAATGTTGATTTCTAAGAGTGGCATCTCTGTTTGCCAGCAAAAAGTCATTTTCGTAATTCGCGATCAATGCCGCTTTAAATTCCTCATATGTACTTATGTGATCACGTATTGCCTTAAACCATAAGGAACAAGGTGGGAGTAATACATGGGGTATTAATTTCATGTATTGTGATCGGTCGATAGACATTATATTACATTCGTCTTGGAACTTCTCTAAGAAAGAACTAGCATTTTCATTGCACTTACCACTAAATTTACTCATGGCTTTGATTTCGCTCATCTTGACACTTAGCTTTACCTTTCTTTTCTCACTCCTTGTTCTTGTGGTGTGATTGTTCCGGTCCGTAGCGTGCTGTGTCATGATACCATTTATATTTCGTTCATCAGTGATCTTCGGACAATTTTCCTCTAATATAATATCCTCCTCAGATTCCGGCGAAGGCGTATTTATATCCGGTGATTGGGGAAACTCGAAGCGATCACTGCCCAGATTATTGCGATAAATGTTATCTCTAGCCTGTAACATTTTAATTTCTTCCTGCATAGTAGCCAACTGGATCTTTTGATGTTTAACGGAAGATTCTATTAACGTTAAATCCTTTTTTACAGCACAGATTTCATGATTTTGATGATCGTGCTTTTCTTGACATTCATCGGCTAACCTTTTTAACTTCTCTTCAAACTGCGAGGATATGTCGTTCATCACCTGGACGATTGTTTGTTTCGTATCGTCTGATTTCAGTTCTATCCGTTCTATTCGTTTACTTAATTCTTCATACTGCTTGCTAGCTTCGTTAAATTTCAGTTCTATCTTCTTTTCCATGGTCTGGTTAGCTTCATAGAACTTCAGTTCTATCTTCTGTTCCATGGTCTGGTTAGCTTCATAGAACTTCTGTTCCATGGTATTGTTAGCTTCATAGAACATCTGTTCCATGGTCTTGTTAGCTTCGTTGAATTTCAATTCTATCTTCTGTTCCATGGTCTGGTTAGCTTCATAGAACTTCTGTTCCATGATCTGGTTATATTCATTGAACTTCTGTTCCATGGTTTGTTTTATCTCAGTCGTCATTTGCATAATTTGTCGCTGCACAGCTAACAAAAGTCGATCCTCATATGACAAACTTGGTGTTGCACTAATTTCACCTGGATTACTGGTATTAGATTCCTGTTGCACTATTTCACTATCCATTTTTCTTTTGATGACCTTACCGCTTCGTAATACGGTTAAGTTCGTATTCATAAATGGTAATATCCAAGTAAATTCAGCCCTACTTTCCTTCTTCGGGAACTGAATTTTCAAAAGTCCCGGGTTTGGTAAACCAAATTTTTATAACGACTCTATAGAAAAGCGTCGTCAACCTGGTTCGTCTTGTAAAATATCAGTTACGAAGCGATAATTACTTTTCTTTATGCAAAAATCAACTCAGATATTCAAAGATTATTAGTCTCACCTTTATTGCTTGATATGTCTTAAATATTCTGTTTAAGACCGTAAAATACATAAATTCACTTGACTAGGTCAACACATAACATGTACATAGCCACAACTATCCCATAATAATCTCTTACATATTTTAAAAACATTCTTCTTTTCTGTTAATTTAAAATGAACATTCTACTAAGTATATTACATATTTATGAACACTTTTTGCCCAAGGTACAGGTTAATATTATACAAACTAAAGTATTTCGTTATAATTTTCCTTATAATAAATACACTATGGCTAATTATTTGAATAAAAAAATGACGTTAAAGCATTGAGATTACTTCGCATAGATGAGTTAGAAAAAGGTAAAGCGTACGAGATAACATTATGGAATTGATTCAAACAGCGTTATGGTCAAAGAGTTTTAGTTCATTTAGATGAAAAATATAAGACGTTATTACCACAAAGATATAATGATGAAACTGAGCAAGTATTGAAAGATTTGAAAAAGAGTAAGCTGTTTGTTAAGTATAAAGGTTTGAAAGATTTAGATAATGGTTATAAAATACATCAGTTTTACTTTAGAAATGAATCCAAAAAATAAAACTTGTAATTTTAAGTGTATAAGTGTATAAGTGTTCATTATCAATATCCGAACTTGTAATTTTAAGTGTACATGTGTTTTTATAGTATCAGACTATAAAAAACTAAGACCTAGAACATAATGTCATTTAAATGTTAAAGATACATGTATAAATAAGGGATTTATTTGAGTTTTTTATAATCATATCCTTAGAGTTATGCACCCTGCAAGACATTCGATAGATAGTAAATATATTTCTCTATTGATTGCCGTTTGAATTTTGAAAATCGGTTAATATTTGACGAAGTTATAACAAATTCGAAATAGTATCCTTAGCGTTATGCAACCCGCAATAGAATAAAAAAATAGCATTTTTTTTCTCTTTATCGATTGTCGTTTGAATTTTGAAAATCGGTTAATATTTGACGATTTTATAGCAAGTTGAAAATTTCGGGAATTTTTTACGTGTTTATTTTTGAGTTTTCGGGAAAATGTTATTCTTTAAAAGAGTCTTAAAATTTTATTTGACTTATGATAGTATTTTTATTTTTTCGATTTGTTGAAATTTTGTGGAGATATTTTAAAAGGGAAAAGTATCCTGTGGGTTATGCAACCATTTATGCTTTTTAGAAAATTGACTATGTTATTAGTATTCATTTGCCGTTTGAGTTTTGAAAATCGGTTAATAAACAACGAAGATATAACGATCTGAAGATATTTTCCCTCATGAGCCGCCATTGAAGTCAGGGTTGGTTATCGTTTCCAAAAAATTATCATGTTTACCTTATTTAGTACTAGTTCATTCGTAATAATTTCAGAGTTTAATTCGTAATTTTAACAATTCTGGAAAACATGATAAAAAGAATTAGTTTCCAACCCTGTTTGTCACGTGAAGGTAAAAATCATCACGTTACATTGTCACTTTATCTAGGTACAATTTTCTCTCTTCACAATCGAAAAAGTTTTAAACTTCTTAGTTTAGCTAGATAACGTGACAGTTTTGGTGTTGTTATTACTAGACTTCCATATACTGCTTGATTACTAAAAAGAAAGAAAGACTGCCTGAAGGAATGCAACTTGTGACTTAAAAAGAAACAAGTTCTCCTTTACATATGTTCATATGGAAGTCACGTACGCAATTTGCATGCAAAATCTTCATCATATGGGTTTCTGAATTACAATGGAAGTAGATAGCCTTGGCTTTAGTTCAACTTATTTTTTTTATTCTCACCAAGCAAACTGGATTGTGTGTGCATGTATCAGTGAGTTAGATGAATGAAAATATATATATATATACTGTGGCTGTGCGTTTATTCAATACAGTTTTAAGTTCATCTTCTTATTACTCAGCTATTAGTAGGCCGATTTCAATCAAACAAAAACTATTTTTTCAATCAAAGACAGCACTATAAGTTATAAGTTTTAGATGTATGTTTTTATGATTTTAAATGTCATAAAAGCATATTAAATCTCACTTTAACATTGTAGTTATGGGAATACTTTGCATTAGTTTCTTGGGCTCTTATGTGCTAGTCAATTAATGTTAGAACAAAAAAATATTCAAAGAAAGTGCTTAGTAATTACGCTAGTCATCTAGTGGTGATTTATAGTTAGTGATATTATATCCCTTTTCTTTAAATTCTGGCAATATTTTGTATCCAATCATGAAGTTTTATATGGGATATGGAACAAAAGTTCTCATTATAATATGCAGGAATTCCACATACAATACATTTATTATTAATATTTCTTTCGTTAGTTAAGTCATAACAAGATGTAGTTTCACTCATTCTAGAAAGATGTGGTGGTGAGAAACCGACACGTATTATATCTTTAAATAAAATAACTTGTGGTGCTGGTAATGTAATACCTACGGGGTTATATGTTGAATCTACAAACTTACATTCTGATAATGTAGCAGGTCTTAGAATCATAAATGGCGTATCTGCTTCCTTAAAGAAATGATACATTGTTTTTATAAAGTCATGCTCTAACATTTTATTATGTATTTCAACCACTCGTTCTTTTGATGAGAGTGAATAATCTAGCAACGGTCCAGAATATTTTAACCCTGTTCAGCTTCTTTATTGAGATTCTCTGCTCTGTAACATCTTTTACAATTATCAGACCTCTTGTTTCCATTTCTAGCGAACACTTGGAATTGTTTTAATTCTCCAACAAATTACACACTTTTTCATGTTTTATTAAATATAAAATTTCCAAAATAGTTAGATCATTTTTGTTTGGTTTTAAATGTCATAAAAGCATATTCAATCTCACCTTGGGGTATCCCTCTGTGTTAAAGTACAATATAGTCAGGGGTGGGTTCATAAAATTTTGATAGTTAGGGGGTGGAGGGGGAAAAGTGTCCTAAAACATACATGTATCGCCTACTATCCTTTTATCATCATAAAATAAAACACATATTCGTTTATAATTTCGTATTGTCTATACGTAAAACTTCACTGCAATTCTTCATGTTCTTTAAAAATATCTGACATACTGTTACCAGCACTTTTGATGTTTCGTGATCAAATGTTTGGAGGGGCCCGTACCCCACCCATCCGTTTTTTTCAGTTATTTATGAAACCCGTATTCTCTCATTTTACGTCTGTAATATCTGTGCACAATTTCACTCACTTCAGTTTAGTTGTTCTTGCTTTTCTGCTGTCAAGTTTCAAAATTTTGGGTGGGGCTTTTTTATTACACCTTTATATTATATAGCCCTTTTTGTATGAGATTCTTTTTTCCGGGGTGTAAAAGAGAAATGATTTTCTCTGATATGTGTTTCTTGCCATTAATCTTGCTAGAACTGCTTATGTAAGATCATTTTGTAACTTTTGATGTTATTCAACTCCACTACGATAAGAAAATTTTAACTCTTAACAATTTGTTTTATTCTCTTATTAGCATCTTGCCACACTGATACGTTCGTTACAAAATTGAGGTTTGGTCCAACGCCTTTCGACTTCGCAATCAACCTAACCGCCGAGCTTTTCGGCTTGCCTGTTATTGCAGGAAATGGAGAATTGCAGGTGGTAATGCACTTTTGGAGCTGTGCATACAATTTATTAGAAATATGCATAACCTTCGAAGCCCAATAACCAAAATGGCCTTTATATGCGTAAACCTCATATTAAAATTTATAATAATTTTGTAGCTAACAGTTCATAATTTAAACATTATTCACATTGCACATCTGTTTAATATTATAAACTTTCGAGAGCTTGTTGTAATCATGATCACCGAAATCTTTGCTCCTGTAATGTTACACAGACAGAGGAAACAACCATTAATTATAACATTATTTATCCTTTATCGACTTTATACGGAGTATCAAATTTTACAGAGAGATTTAATACCTAAAAAATGTTTCAAATATCCTATTGGCAAAAATACGATTATAAGTTTTATATGGTTGGCAAACATTTGTTAGATGCTACTTTTATCAACGACTTTTATGGAAATAAATACACTAAAAGCATCTTTTTGTTATTATGAATTCAAAATGCAATAAATCATAATCAGAATACTCAATACTGAAATGTTTCAGAAACCACTTTCGTCAAAACGAAACCATCTAATTATGTGGTGTTATTATTACTACAGACTGTTCAGCATTCTGATTTTTTCAGTATCCTAAGATACAGTATCCTAAGGTTTCTGCAGTTAAATTTTAATATGATGTTATATGCAATGATTTAATATGTAGATCTGAAATATGTAGCAGCACTATGTACATACAAAAAATGCAGTTGAGATATCTAATTATCTCAAGATATTTTTATGTATTTCAGATATGCATTCTATTTCTATCTACATTGCTGAAACTCTTATACTAGATATGTAAAAATTTAAAAATTACAAGGACATTACTAAAAAATGCTGAATATTAAAATATTCTGTTAGTTTGAAACTGAAACTTACGTGAAAATCTGTCTCTTCAATCTCCGTGAGATGGGAAACTTTTCAAAGACATGACGTACATATTTCCTCCGAGCACTCCCTTCTATTTTCCTCGTCTGAAGTCGTTTCAAGAAATGTCTTAATTCTAACGAGGATCCATCTTTACTAATGGGCTTAACAACTGACGTACGTTTCTTGCAAATAAATGCAATGAACTCAATAATTAGGAAATATATAAACTCCACACATGACAGCAAACTTCCTCCGAGAAAAACACTCACCACTCCTCCAAAGGAGACTGAAAATAAAAGTAGTGAATCTCTTTTGGTAAAATGTAAATATAGAAAATTTAATAATACACTTTGTTATCTAATGAGAAACAATCATTGCTTTCATTTGCTAACTATACAGTTTCCATTATGAATCTTCACATAACTCTTACAGTACACTTCATTTCTATTGTTAAAAATAGATGCCTAATGCATCATTATGACTAAATATCTAAATAATTCTATGGTCTATGGAACCCGTGGGTATATTACCGCGCTGATAGAAGCTCTCTACTGACTTCTACCTTTAACACAAATGGATCCAGTTTCTACTTTGTGTTCCTGTTTCTGCGAGATATATCTAAGTATTATAATCCCATTTTCCCCTAGGTCTTCTCAATCGTCGTTTCCTGATTCGTTTTACAGTTTCAAAGGACTAATTTGCCGTTACAATAAATTGCTACAAATTTGCAACGGAGCTCATAATTAATATTAAAGGTTGCATAATTCTAAGGTGGAAGTATCCAGATATGATATTTCTGGTATAAAGCTCCTTTCATTTGGAGACATTAAAGTAGACCTGCACAAACATATTGGAATCTTTTACTTTGTTTACCATACGTTATTTTTGTTTTCTTATATGTTTTCGGGATTTGCCATGTATAATTAACCTCCTGAATAACGGCAGGTATTTGCTTGATCTGCGCCTATACAGGGTATTAATGAACTATACAGACAAATTTAACAGGTGAATCCTCGCATCAAATTAAGGAAGAAATTTCATGTGAACCTATGACGAAAAGTGAAAAGTTTCAGAGCTAGAGCTGTACAAAATCGCGAAGAAGCCATATTCCAACAGGTACTATTTCGAATTCCAGAAACCTTGGATGGTGGTTTCCGCGTAAAGGAAGTCTCGCATACGCAAGCCAAAAATGAATATTACATGAATTTTCAATAAGTGTACCGGGTATTCTCTGCAGGGTGTAATTCTCAGATATGCTCTCAATAGAGTTTTCAGGTATACACTGATTTTAAGGAGGTCCAAGGTAGGCAGAAGGTAAGCCTTGACAACGACGGACATCCAATGCTTTGGAGGAAATCGGAAATATTATGAACGAGCAGCTCCAAGCTTTTATGCTCAAAATAACCTGTATGCGATGTATTTAGTCAGGGTACATTTCACGTTTTCTTCACTTATAAGCGTGAAAGAAAACATGGCACCATGCGTTTTCCCGTGTACGAGATATCATGTTGCTAACGATCATTAACAGTTCGGATATCGCGTCAAAGAATTATGTGTTCACTGCTATCAAGACTTACCATTTCCATACTTTTGATCAATGTTAAATAAGAGCATATCTCAAAATTTGGTTGATGGCATGTCTGGGAATATCCCCTACGGGGAATATTTTCTACACCCGTTAATAATATGTGCATTTTTGTACTGTGTATACATGAATTCCTTTACGCTAAGGACTACTATCCACAGTTTCTCAAATTCGAAACAGGGCCTTTTGAAATTTCGCCTTTTCGCGATTTTGGACAGCCTTAGCTCTGAAACTATGCATTTTGCAAAAGGGAAAATGAACTTTTTCTTTTAGTTTGATTCGAGGAATCACTTCTTACAGTTTGTCGGTTTAGTTCATTAACAAACTGTATGTACAAATGCATGAGTAATTTCAGAAACCAAAACAATATCCATATATTTTAAGCTTTTGAAAGAGTTCCCAAAAATATTATAATTTGTTAACTCAACTTTTAGTAGAAGTGTTGCAATTTTCACCCTGTGCATGCTTTTCCGTTCTTTTTAAAACCATGTTTCAAGTTTTCTGTTTCGGAGATTCCATTCACGAAAGAAATATTTTGATAATATTAGAAAAACGAATCATGGATGATTACACAATATGTAAAATTGTAAGTATAATTTTGGAGAATTTATGTTTCATTGTTTGTATAAGTAAATTGTTATTACACTGATATGTTCAGTATTAAATTTCTTAATAGGTAAAATGACCATTGAAATATCAGATGTGCACAAATAACACGAATTAAGTTCCTAAGCGGATTATGATTAACGTGCTTAGAACACCTTAACTTTAGAATTAAAAATACTGGAATAATGAAGTTGAATGTGGTGCTTCGAATTTTGGAAAACGTTCCAGAAAGTAACGTTTAGTGTAAGAGATTAGTTTTGGCTCCCGAGAGGATAAGGAGCACGTTTCGTAAGTACGGATTACTCTATTACTTTTGGTTCCTTCAGGTATCAGATCATTTTCTACAGACCACAGAAATCATCTTAAACACTGTTGTAGTATTCTCGCTGCTCTAGAACTTAGTTAAGATTTGCTCTCAAAGTTCATTTTCATAAAGTTCATGAGGACCGGTGAAACGTAACTCCATTTCCACATGTTTACAAGCGAGAGAACAAAAAATTATTTCTTTAGAAAAATGTGTTTTTATTGAGATGGTAATTGAGCTACATTACAACAGATCATGGACAAGGAAAACAGATGGCATTTTGATCCATTTGCACCAAATGGGTCTTTCAAAATTATGCCCAAACATGAAGAAAACGAAATCGTCATTTTTGGAGTTACTTTCCTCTGGTTCTCATGTGACGATCTATACCATAACTTAGTATGAATCGATGACACAATCGTAGCTATAATACATCGTTAATTCGTGCCGTCTTTCGTCCATATCTATTAATCAAGAATGGTCGCAGTACTCAAACTGCATAATGACCAGAATAGTATATACTTTCTCGCATAAAAAAAATCAGATATGCTTGACAAAAGGTTATACCTAATTAAAAATAAATAATTGTGTACGTTTATAACTGAAGAAGTTTCCAAGTTCCATGTAGTAAGCAGTTACAACAATATTTCACTGATTTTTGCAATATTCATGGAATCAACAGTGACAAATGAAGTTAAAACTGGTCTTATATATATATATATATATATATATATATATATATATATATTCATCCTCACGGCATTGTCAAGGCTCTATATTTGTATTTTACATTTATTATTGCAACCGGGTGTTACTGACTTCCGTATACGGTAGCCCGATCATCACCCTTGTTCTTCGCGCGCACAGTCATTCTAAGAACTGAAAACGTACTCTGTACACAAACAGTTTATGGTTGTGAACTCGGAAAGCCTGGTACTTCTGCTTGTCAAGGTCAAAAAGTGGGAGAAAAAAGGATGTGTAGAATGTAAAGAGGGTGCAACAGTGACTGATCCTTGTAAGGGAACATATTCATTTGTAGTTCGTGCACATTCCGCCTTTAGCGCTACTGTGGCACGACGTATATTGTAACTGTATAACTCTTGTACACCGCTAGTAGGTCTATTCGCGTTAGTGACGACCGAAACTATGTTGTCAGCTCTGACTGCGATAAGGCACTGCCGTGCTGCTTTTCCTTCTCTTTTTTTCCCCTTTTCCATTTGTGAGACGCCAAACATGTTGTTTTTGCTTGTTGCACACGCTGAACGTGTTTCGGCGAGCGAAGTATTTAAGAAGTTGACTACATATTCTTGTTTGCGATAGTTTTAAATTGGTTAACTGTTGAAAAATATACGAAAATAAAGCTGTACTTGTTAAGGTATTTTAGTCGAGGACGTAGCTACTGACAGTGTTGATTACAGATTTTCTCGAGGAAGAATTTAATTACAGTAGAGGTGAAAAGGAGACGTCCATTTAGACAGTCCCCCTTATCGGACTCAATCGGAAATGGTCTCAATCGTTTGTACACAAATGTGCAGGCGAAATTTTCGTTTGTACACAATTAGGGGCGCCGTCAGAACGAAAACAAAGTGGGGGCTGTCTAAATGGTAGCCCCCCAACAATATGTCCTATTCAAGAACAAATTGTCGCAATCATTTGTACATCGTTTCTACAGAAATGTGAAGGCGAAATTTTCGTTTGTACACAATTAGGGGCGCCGTCAGAACGAAACGAAAGTGGGGGCTGTCCAAATGGTAGTCCCCCCTCACCATGTCCACTTCAATCACAAATTGTCGCAATCGTTTTGCACGTCGTTTGTACAGAAATGTGCAGGCGAAATTTTTGTTTTACACAATTAGGGGCGCCGCCAGAACGAAAACAAAGTCGGGGATGCCTAAGTGGTAGCCCCTCCCACCATGTCCAGTTGAATCACAAATTGTCGCAATCGTGTGTACTTCGTTTGTACAGAAATGTGCATGCGAATTTTTCGTTTGTACACAATTAGGGGCGCCGCCAGAACAGAAAAAAATGGGGGCTGTTTAAGTGGTAGCCCCCCACCATGTCCAATTGAATCACAAATTGTCGCAATTGTTTGTACTTCGTTTGTGCAGAAATGTGCAGGCGAAATGTATGTTCGCACGCAATTAGGGGCGCCGCCAGAACGAAAAAAATTGGGGGCTGTCTAAGTGGTAGCCCCCGACCATGTCCTATTCAATCACAAATTGTCGCAATCGTTTGTACTTCGTTTGTACAGAAATGTGCACCCGAAATTTTCGTTTGTACATAATTAAGGGCGCCGCGAGAACAGAAAAAAATGGGGGCTGTCTAAGTGGTAGCCCCCCACCATGTCCAATTCAATCACAAGTTGTCGCATTCGTTTGTGCATCGTTTGTACAGAAATGTGCAGGCGAAATTTTTGTTTGAACAAACTTAGGGGCGCCGCCAGAACGAAAACAAAGTGGGGAGCTGTCTGAGTGGTAATTCCCCCCACGATGTCCAATTGAATCACAAAGTATCGCAATCGTTTGTACATTGTTTGTACAGAAATGTGCAGGCCAAATTTTCGTTTGTACACTATTAGGAGCGCCGCCAGAACGAAAACAATGTGAGGGCTGCCTCAATGGTAGCCCCTCCCATTTCCAATTCAATCACAAATTGTCACAATCGTTTCTATATCGTTTGTACAGAAATGTGCAGGCTAAATTATTGTTTGTACATAATTAAGGGCGCCGCCAGAACGAAAACAAAGTGGGGGGCTGTTTAAGTGATAGCCCCCCACCATGTCCAATTCAATCACAAATTGTCGCAATCGTTTGTACATCGTTTGTATAGAAATGTGCATGCAAAATTTTCGTTTGTACATAAATAGGGGCGCCGCCAGGGCGAAAACAAAGTGGGGGGCTTTCTAAGTGATAGCCAAATCACCATGTTCAATTCAATCACAAATTGTCGCAATCGTTTGCACATCGTTTGTACAGAAATATGCAGGCAAAATTTTCGTTTGTACACAATTAGGGGCGACCTCAGAACGAAAACAAAGGGGGGCTGTCTAAATGGTAGCCCTCCCACCATGTGCAATTGAATCACAAATTGTCGCATTCGTTTGAATATAGTTATAAAGAAATGTGCAGGCGAGATTTTCGTTTGTACACAATTAGGGGCGCCGCCAGAACGAAATCAAAGTGGGGGTTGTCTTAATGTTAGCATGTTCAATTCAACCACAAACTGTCTCACTTGTTTGTACGCCTTTGTACATAATAAATGTGCAGCTGAAATTTTCGTTTGCACATAAATGTGGCCCCGCCAAAACGATAACAAACTATGGGCTCTCTAATTGATAGGCCTCCCACCATGTCGAATTCAACCACAAACTGTCGCACTTGTTTGTTACGGTTTTGTACAGAAATTTGCAGGCGAAATTTTCGTTTGTACACAATTGCGGGCGCGCCAAAACGATAACAAAGTATAGGCTACCTAATTGGTAGCACCCCCTACGTCCGATTCAAAATAAAATCATCTCAATTGTTTGCACATCGTTTGAGCAGTAATGCGCAGGCGAAATTTGTTTCTAAGCTATCAGATGCGTGGACAGAACGAAAAAAAGGGGAGTTGTCTAAGTGCTAGCCCCACCATGTTCGATTGAACCACAAATTGTCGCGATCGTTTATACATCGTTTGTGCAGAAATGTGCAGGTAAAATTTTCGTTTGTATTAAATAATATACGGATGTGAGTATTTTTAATATCTGCGATCAACATTAACCGGTTTGAATAACGGTTGATGAGTTTGGAAATGGTTCCTATTGCACTAGTTGAAAAAAAAAATTCTTTTTCTCTGGCACACGGAAGAAAATGCCTGATTCTAATAGAACTTTTCACGTAGAATTCGAATTCAGTTTTTCTCCATCACCCTCAGTTTTCCCGTGACAGAGGTGTTTTCGGAAAATTTCCCCTCAAATTTCTGTTCTTTTTCTTTTTTTCTTTTTTTAAACCATTTTCATACTTGTAGCTTGGGCACCTTAGGTATATAAACGCACAAATTATATTGTATGTTAGCCTGATTTATACTTAGTAAGCCCTCTAAGTTTCATAAGAATAGCATTATTCTATCTAGAGAAATAAACATATTTATATAAAAAATATGCTATGTGTACTGTTCATTTTACAATATTCATTAGTGCAGATAAAATCACATATAACTTCCACGAAAATTACAATATAAGCACGGTTTATATCTTATTGGATTTGAAATAAAACATATTTTCAATGATGTATACACCGTGTCACCATTTTATATCTACTTAATAAATAATACAAAAGAAGTGAGTGGTATCTTCTTAATAAATGTGCACTTACTTACCTCAACTAATATGTTTTAGTTGTCGACTTTCTTCTGTGTTTGGTTTCTGGAACATCTCTTTTAAGTGTCCAACAGTAATCAGCTAGCATTTTTGAACTACACTGTCACTGGTACCTCTTCTCCATGGAGGAAATGTCCTGATGAAAATGTTCCCCATACTCATCACTAACAGCACCAAGCTTTTCAGGAAAGAAATGCAGGTGGGAGTCTAGAAAGTGAACTTTAAGGGACATGTTGCAACCCATTTCATTGAATGATTGCCGGAAATCACTCACAATTTCACGGTAATTTGGGGCTTTCTTGTTTCCTAAAAAATTCTCTGTTAAACATTTAAATGGACACCAAGCTGCTTTCTCAACCAGAGTTAAGAGATCCTCAAATTTTTGGTCACGAATCAAACATCTTATTTGGGGGTCTACAAAAATCCCTAGCGTCACTAACCCGAGGAATTTTTTCCTTGAGGTAACAAGATCCTGCATTACTTTTGTCCATTGTCCTAACAAAGTTTTTGAAGAGCCCCAACTTTATGTGAAGAGGAGGTAGAATTATCTAATCAGGGCTCACCAGTGAGGAATAAACAGCATTCTTCTGTCCAGGAGTTAATACATGCGTTGGCCATTCCTTCTTGATGTAATGTTCCGCTTTGTTCCTGCTGTCCCGTTCGCAGAGGAAACAACAATATTTCGTATAACTAAGCTGCAAACCCATTAACAAAGAAATGACTTGTAAATCACAGCAAACGGTCCACTTGTATTTCTCATACTGAATTTTTCCTAACACTATTTCGATGTTTTCATAGGTTTCCTTCATATTAGTTGCATAAGCCAAAGGCACTGAAGGAAATTTGTTGCTATTGTGTAAAAGGACAGCCTTAAAACTAGTTTTCAAAAAGTCAATAAGCAATCTCCACTCTGTACTTATGTGCATGTCCAAGTCTATCCATCACAACACAGACATTATTACAATACACTAAATCATTTTCTTGAGAATAGTAGTTTTGAAACTCTGTATGAAGGTTTCGAAAAATACACACTTTAGTGTCACGATGGAGCAGATTCCAGCCTTAAGTTTAGAATCAAGAAGTTCTGTCTGTGTATTGGAGAGTTTTAAATCTCCGTATGAGGTAATTTAGTTCACGCGGAGTTATCAGATGGGAATCCAATGTAGATGGGCTTCCTACATAAGTAGGATCATCATCTTCATTTGGAACTTCAATAGTTGCCTCAAGTACGTAATCCTCATTTACCGTAAGATGAGAAGGAGGTACCGGTACAGGTAATTCTGCACTGTGTGGAACTGGCCTAATTACTGATGCAAATTAGGGTACTGTACTGTGTGGTTAGATTTACTGCTTATTTCTTTTATCTGTGTCATACAAAAGTAGCAGTCTGAAGAATGATCTTTTCGTTCCCTTCAGATCATCGGTACTGTGAAGTTCATGTTTCGTCCACCATTTGCCCACCCAGTCAGACGTTTCACGCAAGTACAACAAATGTAGTGAGGAACCCAGTTCTTATCCTGGTCTCCTACACAGCAACCAAAATATAACTGATAACACTTCCTCACAAGTGGAGTAAAACATCGACGTTGTGATTTAAATATCAGCTCCCCACATACATAACAGAAATTGTCCGGTTTATTTACACACTTCCTCGACATCTTGTATCCTGTAAGGTATCACACACATACATACTTACATACATACATACACACACACACACACACACACACACACACACACACACACACACACAGGAATCTACACTCCATCAAATTCCCACAAAATCCCTCTAGACATTCCCTCATACAAAAATGGTGACATGGTGTACACATCATTGAAAACGTTTTATTGGAAGTCCAATGAGGTATAAACCGTGGTATATTGTAATTTTCGTGGAAATTATATGTGTTGAAGACCGACCCGACCCCACCCGTGACCCAGATTGACTGACCCGACCCGACATCCCGACCCGAGCTGACCCGATTGGCCCGACCCAAAGTGACCCGAGTGAACCAACCCGAGGTGACTTAACCCGACAACCCACCCGAGTGACTTGACCTTACAATCTAACCAGTTTGAGAGAGCTAGAACTTTACAAAACTGCCACCAGAAAAAAAATGCTGACCAATTCTTATGCATAAACCATTGTTTTGGCTTTTTTTTACTTGTAGTATAATTATCCTCCTCCTCCTCCTCAGTGTTCTCCCATTAACAAACAGGCCAGTTTCCGTGAACTAGGTAAGAAGCTTCCATTTTTGAGATTTCCCGCTAATATCTGCCTCGCAACCCAACATAAAGTACTACCCTCCTTATTACAATCTATCAATTCCAACCTTCTTACACACTCTCGCTCTCCTGATATCACCCCCATTACTATATCCCTCAGAATGCAATCCCTTAGCAAGATCAAAACTTGTGATCCGTCCATTTTTCGCTTCCTTATATCATCTAATATTGCTCTCGTCTCTTGCATTTTTCAGCATTTCCTAATTCGTTTTCCTCTCTACCCTGCTAACCTTCTTTATTTTACTCCACATCCAAATTTCCAAGGTTAAAATTTAGGCAATCAAGTTCGAAAGTCAAAATAAAATTTGACTGAGTTCTGAAGACAAGTTCTGAAGGCTAAAAGAATAAAAGTTCTGAAGACAACATTATTTTCTAGTAAGGAATGTATATAGAACTTCTTTTAATATTTTTTGCTGTGTAACAAACAACAATTTCATCACGTTAACATTCCGATTTTTCTATTTAAAAACAGCGTTGCTGTCTAATAGAATCATAAGGAACTAATTGCACTGAAATATCATTCTGTAGGGAATTACCTTTTATTTTTTCTTGAATAAATTATCTAGAAGATATTTGCAACGTTATATAAAATTAGCAAGTATTTTATTGCGGAGAAAGTCAAATCACTACCCCAGCAATAATAATAATAATAATAATAATAATAATAATAATAATAATAATAATAATAATAATAATAATAATAATCTGAAGGTGACCAAGAAAGTTCTGTCTCTTTGTGGAGGTCTGTGTTCAATTGGCCCTCACACCGTGAGTTGAGTGCGAATGGATATAAGGTGAAGGTCAGTTGTTGGACGAGACGAGACAAGACAGAATTTTCATGAAAGGGTACGAGATGAGACAGAGCTCTTTCAATAGAAACATATGCACTTTTCCAGACGAGACTACCTTCACGACACATTTTCGAAACGAGAATGCCCCAAACCAGGTCTCGTGAGCAACACTAGTAAGTATATCCAACATACTACTTGGTTGTGGCTGTTCAGATACACCGTGAACGTGCGTAAGGACTGAGTGAACATTGTGCCTTCACAGAGCGTCATAAGGGCTTGTTTGCTGTACGAGTTCAAATTGCTGCACCGCGGGGCGGAAGATATAACAGGCCTTTGGTGAGGGTGTCGTGACAACGCGGAGAGTGCAGTGGTATGACGGTTTAAGGACGGTGACGAAACACTCGAAGACGCACCACGTGCCGGAAGACAAACAGATGTTCAAAATAAAGATCTTCAGGCAGCAATTTAGGCGAAGACAGACATGTGAGGAACTGGTACTACCTTTCAGTGTAAGTGGAGAAACCATTCGGCACCACCACCATCAACTTGGGAAGCACTGCAAGTTGGGTTGATAGGTCCTACATGATTTGACTTGGAGCCAGAAAGCAACGCGAGCAGACACCTGTGTTTCTTTGGTGTCTCGTCTGAGGAAGGAGCAATTTCTGGACAGGGTGTTGACATGTGATGGGAAGTGGGTCCTGTACGAAGCTCCACGGCGCCGTCATTGTTGGTTAGCATCCCATGAACCGGTTCGAAAACAGGCCAAGCCAGCACTACGCCAGAATAAGGTTCTCCTGTGCATTTTGTGGACTGCTCGAGGCATCGTCCATCGGGAACTGCTACCAGCTGGTCAGATCATCAATGCAACTGTGTACTGTCACTGTGTACTGTCTGGATCCAGCAGTTCTGAATCGCAAAGGGGTCCTCTTGTTACAAGGCAACGCTAATCCCCACGTGGCTAAAATGACCCAGTACATCATTCTACGCCTTGGATGGAAAACACTATTGGATCCGCCATACTCCACGGACATTGTACCGTCCGATTATCACCTGTTCCATTCCTTGGACAATCACCTTAGAGAACGCCAATTCAAACAGCTAGAAGAGGTTCAATATGCACTTGATACCTTCTTCACTTCACGTCCCACCAAGTTCGACTCTGATGGAATCCATGGCCTTCCAGAACGTTTTCAGAAGGTCGTCGAGGCTGATGGAGACGATTTTTGATATTCCAGGTACGTCTTAGGTTACATACCAATGTTCGAAGGTGTTGGTGAAAAGGCGGCGGAACTTTCTTGGGCACTCTTAAAGTTATAATAATAATAATAATAATAATAATAATAATAATAATAATAATAATAATAATAATAATAATAATAATAATAATAATAATAAAAAATAATAATAATAATAATAATAATAATAATAAAAATAAAAATGTGTCCTGCCCAAAGGCAGATGTTTGACCCGAAGGTCCATGGGTATTGATTCCAGCTCGTACCAAGTAAGTTTTCTGGTGGACAAACCCCATGTGCATGGGTTTTCTCGGTGTTCTCCCATTTCCTCCCACTTTCTTCATTCAACCACTTCAATTATTTCTCATCATCACTGTCTCTCTTAGCGTTGGTGCATAACGTGGGACGTTAACTAGATATTTCCTTTCAATTTCACTTAATGTGACATTTAACTTGACATAGAAACGCAGAAAGGAAAAAAGTCAGTAGTAATATTAATTACAATTACAATACCAATTAGTTAATATAGGGTAAAATTAAAATTTTATTACTATTTCACCTTCAATTAGTCATATTTATCATTCATTCACCAACTTCGAATTGAATTCCACAACAAAGCTCTTTATAGTATTCCGTATAGAAAATAAGTGAAGAATGTGACGACCCGACCCGAGTGACCCGACACGAGCTAACCCGACTGACCCGACCCGACAACCCGACCCGTAACCCGACCCGTTTGAGAGCACTATCAGAGGGGTACTATTTACAGTACAATTTATTTTGTATGGTTTAGCATACTTTAAGGCTACCATACTTTTTGAAAACAGAAAAAACGGGACATCTTACAAATTAGTAGTAAATATTGCATTTTGTATTAATTTTATCTTTCGAATTTTACTACAGTATCGCACTAGTTATACAACTTAAAATAATGTATTAATATAGTCCATACTCAGTGGCGTATTTAGGGGGAGGGCTTCCGGGCTCAAGCCCCCCACCGAAATCTTACTTACCATAGTAAAGTATATGAAATATCTTGCAGAATTTCCATATTTTCAGGCAAAGCACCCCCGGAAGTTAGCAAAGCCCCTCCCGAAACAAAATCGTAAATACGCTACTGTCCATACTTAATCAACAGTGCTAAAAATTATTATAGAAGCTAGAAGATGTTATACAATATAAACACAATCAGTGAACATACAATATTTAGGCAAAAATTATATTTTCAATATTATTACGCATACCACCTTTACATGCTCTACATGTCTATAAAGAAAAATATCCAGATTTATGAAGTTGTTTCAAAATTTCAATAGGCTGATTTATTTTTGTTAACCTAAAATGCGAACTAAAAGAAAGCAATTTGCATAATTGTTTTTCTGAAGCAGAAAAAAAATGTGTTTTCGGGGCTGGTCTGCAACGTCACAAGAATTTGTTGCCACCTCGGGGTATACATTCTTACTTTTAGTGATAAGAGTTATACTTAGGAGGATTTAAACATTGCACGTTATATCCGGGAAAGCAGCGATTGCAATAATAATAAAGATTAGAATGAAATTGTTCCTATAGTATTGTCGGAATTGAAAGCAAAAGGAATAAGTCGATTTTATTATCTTTTCAGAAATTTTGATATGTAATTAATAATAATAATAAAGAAAAAACAGAACAAGAAGGAAAATTTCTGCACACCGGGACAAATTTTAAGAAACCGGGGCGTATGGTAGCCTTACATACTTATTTGCATGCGGAGTGTCAGTACGGAGCTACTACGTAGCAGAGTTGAAACAAAACCTCGTAAATAGGTTGCCAACTCAGGAAAACAAAATTACCGGCACACCCTCAAAATTCTCTGTACAAATGAGAAACTGAAGACTGTATTGATCGTTATTGTATTTACCAGCAATTGTCACTTGTTTAAAATTATCGAAACAGATGAATAATACTGGATATTAATCTTTATGTAACAATAGTTGATTCATAAAATGAAATTTATTCTATAAACTTCACTTCAAACAAAGGAAATTGCTTTAAAAAGTCATTTTCTACTCTCAATAAATGAATAAAATTCTTTTACAATAAAATATAAGTGTTATCAAATTTGTTATGTTAAATAAATAAAAAAAACTGCCATACGTTAAAAAATATCGATAATGTATAATACAACGGAAATTTGTGTTTGTAAAGGCACTGTTGAAAAATTTCGATGTTCTATGTTATATTCTGGATTGCAGATTCAAAAATACCGGTCAGAAGGGGTCTAATAAGAAGTTTGTACCGGTCACCGGCCTTAATCAAAATTACAGCAAATACCGGCCAGTTAGCAACTCTACTCGTAAATCAGAATGCTGAATGCACCAAAATACTTCACCATGTATTCTATAGTTTCTGCAAAATGAGTTTAATGAAATAAAATAAAACAAAATACTGTGTTATAATTTTCCCTTTAACAGTCTACTTTGTGAATTTGTTATATCTTCCACTTATCAATTTCCTGTACGAGATGAGAATAACGGTTTCTGCGCAAGATAGAAAGAAAAAAATACATTTTTCTCATAAGGATTCAGTTCACGTAAGAAATAATGAATAAGTTTAATAATAAGAGCCGAGGAGTGAAAAACTAACTCAGCAATAATGATTGTAAGTATAAATATAAATATAAAAAAAAAACAAAAAAAAAACATTTAATTCCATCATCGTTAGGATAAGATGAACAAAGTCCTGTTAGAAAAATACTCCATAAATATGACACATTTTTTTAACGCTTCTACCATTTATACAATCCCTCACATTGTTTTCGTTCTGGCGGCGCCCCTAATAGAGTACAAACGAAAATTTCGCCTGCACATTTCTGTGCAAATGGTGTACAAGAGACTGATAAAATTTGTGATTGAATTGGATATGGTGGGGGCTACCATTTAGACAGCCCCACTTTGTTTTCGTTCTGGCGGCGCCATTAATTGTGTACAAACGAAAATTACGCATGCATATTTCTGTACAAACGACGTACAAACGATTACGAAAATTTGTGATTCAATTGGAGATGTTGGTGGGAAGCTACCACTTAGAGAGCCCCCAGTTTGTTTTCGTTCTGGCGGCGCCCCTAAATGTGTACAAACGAAAACTTTGCCTGAACATTTCTGTAAAAACGACGTACAAACGATTGCGACAATTTGTGATTGAATTGGACATGGTCGGGGGCTACCACTTAGACAGCCCCACTTAGTTTTCGTTCTGGCGGCGCCCCTAATTGTGTACAAACAAACATTTCGCCTGCTCGTATCTGTACAAACGAAGTACAAACGATTCCGACAATTTGTGATTCAATTGGACATGGTGGGGAGGTATTACTTAGAAAGCACCCTACTTTGTTTTCGTTCTGGCGGCGTCCCTAATTGTGTACAAACAAACGTTTCGCCTGCCCGTTTCTGTACAAAGGATTGCGATAATTTGTGATTGAATTGGACATGGTGGCGGGGTACCACTTAGACAGCCCCCTTTTTTCTGTTCTGGCGGCGCCCCTAATTGTGTACGAACTTACATTTTGCCTGCACATTTCTGTACAAACGAAGTACAAACGATTGTGACAATTTGTGATTCAATTGGACATGATGGGGGGTCTACCACTTAGACAGCCCCTACTTTGTTTTCGTTCTGGCGGCGCCCCTAAGTTTGTTCAAACAAACATTTCGCCTGCACATTTCTGTACAAACGATGCACAAACGAATGCGACAACTTGTGATTGAATTGGACATGGTAGGGGGGCTACCAGTTAGACAGACCCCAATTTTTTCTGTACTGGCGGCGCCCTTAATTATGTACAAACGAAAATTTCGCGTGCACATTTCTGTACAAACGAAGTACAAACGATTGCGACAATTTGTGATTGAATAGGACATGGTCGGGGGCTACCACTTAGACAGCCCCCAATTTTTTTCGTTCTGGCGGCGCCCCTAATTGCGTGCGAACATACATTTCGCCTGCACATTTCTGTACAAATGAAGTACAAACAATTGCGACAATTTGTGATTGAATTGGACATGGTGGGGGGGCTACCACTTAGACAGCCCCCATTTTTTTCTGTTCTCGCGGCGCCCATAATTGTGTACAAACAAAAATTTCGCCTGCACGTTTCTGTACAAACGAAGTACAAACGATTGCTATAATTTGTGATTGAATAGGACATGTTGGTGGGGGGCTACCAGCTAGACAGCCCCCAATTTGTTTTCGTTCTTGCGGCGCCCCTAATAGTGTACAAACGAAAATTTGGCCTGCACATTTCTGTACAAACAATGTACAAACGATTGCGATACTTTGTGATTCAATTGGACATCGTGGGAGGAATTACCACTCAGACAGCTCCCCACTTTGTTTTCGTTCTGGCGGCGCCCCTAAGTTTGTTCAAACAAACATTTCGCCTGCACATTTCTGTACAAACGATGCACAAACGAATGCGACAACTTGTGATTGAATTGGACATGGTGGGGGGGCTACAACTTAGACAGCCCCCATTTATTTTCTGTTCTGGCGGCGCCCTTAATTATGTTCAAACGAAAATTTCGGGTGCACATTTCTGTACAAAAGAAGTACAAACCATTGCGACAATTTGTGATTGAATAGGACATGGTCGGGGGCTAACACTTAGACAGCCCCCAATTTTTTTCGTTCTGGCGGCGCCCCTAATTGCGTGCGAACATACATTTCGCCTGCACATTTCTGTACAAACGAAGTACAAACACTTGCGGCAATTTGTGATTCAATTGGACATGGTGGGGGGCTACCACTTAGACAGCCCCCATTTTTTCTGTTCTGGCGGCGCCCCTAATTGTGTACAAACGAAAATTTCGCCTGCACATTTCTGTACAAACGAAGTACAAACGATTGCGATAATTAGTGATTGAATAGAACATGAAGGTGGGGGGGCTACCAGTTAAACAGCCCCTTTTTTTTCGTTCTGGCGGCGTCCCTAATAGTGTACAAACGAAAATTTGGCCTGTACATTTCTGTACAAACAATGTACAAACGATTGCGGCAATTTGTGATTTAATTGGACATGGTAGGGGCTACCATTTAGGGGAACTCCCTCGAGAGGAATCACTCTACTTATTTATTGCAAAAAGCAGAATTTAAAAATTCGCATTCGTCCAAAGTTATCGTGTGAAGTAACAGCCGTTTGTATGTACGTACTAATATTGATAAGTTCCACTACGCGATCCCAATTAATAGTTCATATACCCGCGCCACACACACACACACTAGCAATTGTACACACGAAAGTATACCTAGTAGTATCCACACGCTTACGCCGGAAACTAGAAACAAACACACACACACACACACACACACACAGGGAGAGAGAGAGAGAAAGAGAATATCTTGTACCTTTATACTGAATGCACCATTACTCACAAAATCAGTTAAAAAAGAAAAAAAAGTTGTAAATGAAACTTTCAAAGATTGGTAGCACTGCTGAGTGTCACACATGAGATTGTTCCATAATGATTGATTCGTAATGTGATGTATATGGGTTTCTTAATGGTAGTATAACAAAATGCCTTTAAATTGACCACTAAATAAAAAGTGAAATTTATTTCTCAAATTTCGTAAAATCGAAGTCGGTGGGCATTATGTGAACAGTCTACAATAACAATATATGCAAATAAATATTAATATACTTCACGTTTTCCAGTGGGTGCAAGAAAGCTTCGAATAGTATTTGTTGCCAGAAGCATTAGCTGATGTATATATATATATATATATATATATATATATATATATATATACAGGGTGGGCCATTTTAATTAATCCACGGAAATATCTGAAAAATGATATAACATAGAAGAAATGTTTCAAGTACACGTTATATATTGCTAAGGGGGAAACCCAATTCCGCCAAAAGTACCCCTCCCCGCCTCCCCTAAATGGGGGTAACGGGGGGTAACTTTGAAATGTCAAATGGGAACATGGGTCGAGTAATACCTCGTTCGAAAGGTCTTGAAAAACTAAGTAACGCTGTACCAAAAGATGTTCCATATTGTGCACCGGTTTCAAAATGGCCGCCATAATATGGTTCGGAAACTCCAGTACCCGTAGTGTGAAAACCATGGAAGGTAAATGAATGGAACAAAATTGAAATACGTAAATATCATAGGGCATATCGAACGGTGTGGTCCCTGTGATCCCAGTGGCCTCCCTAAAGGGGTCTTGTGGGCTAACTTCAAAATTTCAAATAGTAACATGAGTCGAGTGGTACCTCGTTCGATAAATCTTGCAAAATCTAACATATTGCAGGAGAAAACGATTGATGTGAAATGGCAGTGTTCTCAAAAGGCCGCCGAAACATAGTATTCGTGTCAGAGAAAAGGTTTAGTACCCGTAGTATGAAAGCGATTGGAGATAAATCAACAAAAGAAAAACTGGAGTAGCTAACTGACGTAAGGCACATCGAGAGGTGTTGTCGGGGTGACTCCAAGGGCCAACTGAAAGGTATCCGGGGCCAACTTGAAAATTTCAAATAGCAACTTGAAGCGAGTAACATCACGTTACATAGACAAATTAATATCAAACAGCTTCTGTAAGAAAATTTTCGACATGAGACACCGTTTTCGAAATGATCGCAAAGACATGGTGACTGTGTCTAAGAAAACGTCTAGTGCCCATAGTATGAATACGGTTAGACATAAATGAAAATAACAAAAATTAGATAGGAAAACCACGGAGGCGTTCCAAGGCTCGAGAATAATACAACAGAGATAAAGATATTAGAGTAAAATTGCCATAATGTATATAGAGAAATCCAAGTCCTGCAAAATAATCTCTCCCTGCGCTCTGTATGTGAGTGGGGTGGAAAGTAAAGTGAAAGTTCAAACGAGAACTCTACTTTAATTCGTAAATTAAGGCTAACCTTACAAATAGGTATGGTGTGGTTGAAACATTTGTTTGTAAGGATGACGCTGTAGTGACTAAAAAAAGAGAAACTTTTATGCAATGAGTGTTGGTTATTCATAAAGCATTTCGGGGATATACGTACACACCGTTTCGTCCCTCAAGCTCACAATATGACATGCATGCTAATAGTTAATCAAAATGTAACTGTGGCCATCCGCGTTAACTTAGTGCACCAATTCTCTATGCATGAAGTCTGCCTTCTAAACAGCATTGGGTAGGTCAAGCGTACGCCCGAACCGTTGTCCGGTCGGACATTGAAATTTTGAAGTTAGCCCACAAGACCCCTTCAGGGAGGCCACTGGGATCACAGGGATTACATCATTCGATATGCCCTATGATATTTACGTATTTCAATTTTGTTCCATTCATTTACCTTCCATGGTTTTCACACTACGGGTACTGGAGTTTCCGAACCATATTATGGCGGCCATTTTGAAACCGGTGCACAATATGGAACATCTTTTGGTACAGCGTTACTTAGTTTTCCAAGACCTTTCGAACGAGGTATTACTCGACCCATGTTCCCATTTGACATTTCAAAGTTACCCCCCGTTACCCCCATTTAGGGGGGGCGTGGAGGGGTACTTTTGGCGGAATTGGTTTTCCCCCTTAGCAATATATAACGTGTACTTAAAAAATTTCTTCTATGTTTTATCATTTTTCAGATATTTCCGTGGATTAATTAAAATGGCCCACCCTGTATATATATATATATATATTCAAATTTCCCTTTATGTCCATTATAGTTTATCTTGCATAGTATCAACTTATGTGAAATGTAGAACAAATTAATATTTCGTACAAAAATATAAATGAACAAGTAGTAAAAGTAGTCAAGTGTCCACACCCACACAGCAAGGAATATTTTCTCAACCAAAAGAAAATATTTTCCTTGGTTTCCAAAAGGTTTTCCTTCTCTTTAGGTTTCCATGCTGGTTTCCCTAATGTATTCCGAATATTTCCGGAAAATATTTTCCCAAAAAATGTTAAGAAAACATTTTAGAAATTAAAGAAAGTATATTTTGAGAATGCTAGCCGGAAAGTATATTCAGGAAAATATTCACAAAATTTATTAGAAATATTTTATTTGATGTAATCTAATATTTTTCACTATTGAGAAGGAAAATATTTTCGAAATAATAACAAAAATGTTTTCAATATATGATATGGGAAACAATGAAAGGAAATATATTCCATATATTTGAAAAATGTTTTCTAATAGGTTATTTGCAATATTTTTTATTTTTATAAGAAAACGTATTGAATATATATATTTTTAAGACGTTTAGAATATTTTAAAAACAAATTCTTTTGTAATATAAGAAATGTTTTTCAGAAATGTTTTAAAAAGGTTTACTTAATTTTAACAAAAGTATTTTGGTAACCTTCTGTTATAACTTAAATGGAATATTTTCGTACAATATTTTAGTCTTATTTCCAGAATATTTTATCGGGTTTTGAAAATAAAACTCTAAAACAGGGAAAAGTAAACATATTAAAAATGAATAGAAAATGTTTTCCGTTATGTTTTGGAAAATATTTTCTGTTTTTAGTGAACAACATTTTCTGATATATTATAAAAATATTTTTACATTTTTTTTAGAATATGCTCTTCCGTTACTGGATAAAATATATTTCTTGTTATATCTGAGAAATATTCTAAATACTTAGAGGAAATATTTTTTAAAAAATGTTTGGAAAACCTTTTATCAATTACAATAAGTATATTTTTAGAACGTTAGAAGGAAAATAACCTAAGTAAAATTTTCACAAATTCTACTATTGTGTTGAATGTAATGCAATATGTTTTCAATGTTTAGAGAGAAAATGTTTTCCAAGTAATACTGAAAATATTTTACATACATGATATAAAACACAGAATAGGAAATATATTCCATAGATTTTACAAATGTTTTCCAAAGTGTTACTTGCAATCTCTTCTATTGTTACGAGAAAACGTATGAAATACAATTTTAAAAATGTTTCGAATATTTTAAAAATAAATTCGTTCGTAATATGAGAAACATTTCCCAGAAATGTTTTTAAAACACCTATTAATTTTGTATAGAATTGTTTTTGTTACCTTCTTCTGTAACTTAACCCTAGAAAGTCCAAGAATTTTTTCTGTCTCAAGTAGGTCCAATGGGGTCTCCTCGATTCCACTGTATAACAGTATATCTCACATAATGCCATCTAACAAGAAATGAATATAGAATAATAATTCAGAACTTACTCGTGGCTGATATGTTGTTTCCCAATATAAGAACACAATCCTTGTTAAATACAAACGAAAAAATCTAAGTTCAGGTAATATACTTGTAGAAAATTTGTCACATGGAAGTCCAAAGAGGGGGTTCGATGAGCACACTACTTAGAAATAATTTTTAATTTACAAGTTAGTAAATAATAACGCACATTAATGATGTGGATTTATCAAAGAAGTAATAATAGACAACAAATAAAATTCTCAATATTTTAATCAAGACTTACGACGGAGTTTTTCAGGAAATATACTTGTAGAAATTATGTCACATGGAAGTCCAAGGAGGGGGTTCGATGAGCCCACTACTTTGAAATAATTTTCAACTTTCAAGTTACTAAATAAAAATGCACATTAATAATGTGGATTTATCAAAGAAATAATAATACACAATAAATAAAATTTTCAATATTTTCATCAAGACCTATGACGGGGTATTTTCAAGAAATACAAACGAGTAGGCTCGAAAAGCCCCTCCCTTGGACTTCCTAGGGTTAAATAAAATATTTTCATACAATATTTTAGAATTATTTTCAGAATATTTTATCTAGTGTTTAATTAAAAAACTTAAAAAAGATATTAAAAATGAATAGAAATGGTTTACTATCATGTTTATGAAATATAGTTTGTGCTTTTAGCTAATAGTATTTTATTATATATCAAAGAAAAATACTTTTACATTATTCTCATAATACATGCTTCTGTTACAATAAAAGAACATATTCCTTGTTATACCTAAAATAAATTTTATCGGAAATGTTTCTGAAACATTTTTTAATTAAAATATTGGAGAATATATACAGAGAGAGAGAGAAGGGGAAGAGAGAGAGAGAGGAAAGTTACCAATACCAGCCCCCTATCCGTAATCCGGCACCCAAGTCTGTAGCGTCTCTATGAAGCATAGCAGCTAAGTGTTGTGCTGGGCACATTACTTTCTCCGATTAAGAAAAGGCGCTGATATTAGAAAGTAATTCTACAACGTTTGGGGGCTGAGAATCAGTAGGCATTGTGATTTGAGTGACTTGCAAGTTTTGGTAGCGTCACAGAAATCTGAAGTTTCACGATAAAGGAGTATGGGTAGGCAACATTTTCATTATAGTAGCTAATTAAGGAACTACAAAGTAATTAAATACATCAATAGTAATGCGTTATAAGATTTAATTGCGAAACTATTACGATTGTTTCCGCCATGTGCTGAAAACCTAATCCGGCATCCCCTTTGGAGTTCTAAACCAGCACCCTCTTTAATGGCATATGTGTCATTAGTAGACCTTATAGTTTCTAATCTTTATAGGCTATAGTCCTATATAAAATGAAATAGAGTTGATCGAGTTCTGAGGGAGTTTTTCATTGTTGCAGAACCGAAAAGAAGCCGCCTTAATTAGGGAAACGGAAAGAAAACCACGCACTATAATCACAATTGGCCAAAAGAAAATATGACTGAGGCCATAACTGCTGTGAGATCGAAGGAAATGTGATGAAAGAAAGCTTAGTATCTCATAATTCAGCTATCTTTTCAACACTTGAAATTCTCATTGAATACACTGCTTCACCAGAAAATGATGATTCATCTATGTTCTGTTCAGACAAAGATGAAATGTGAGTTATGCATCTTATGTGTTAAGATTGGTGCTTTTTGTTTATTTATTGAACAGTTTTCATAATTATATTGAATGTTTACGCAAGAAGCGCATACATACAATGAAAATAAAAATGTTTATATTTCTTCAACATTTTTATGTTTTATTAGTCAAATTGTTTATATTTTCCGAAATAAAGTCATGGTACGTCATTATCTGGTCATATTTAATTTTCTTCAGTTTATTTGGTAATTTTAGGTAACTCACTGCTAGTAATATACGAGGGTGCTGATTTAGGCTACCTTTTTTCTGATTCATGAATTTGAAATGTTTCAGAAAAACCTTTTTAGCTTCAACCACGCTAGGCTTATCAACTTTCTACAGCCAACTGAACATAAGAAACTTGTTTAACTTTTTATATTGAATACTTAAAAATGATCAATTCTAATTCCATCAATTATAGGACTGAAAAACAAACTGGGGTGTCGGATTTGGCTACTTTCCTCTATATATGTTAGTGCACTGCACGGGTCTGGCTCAGGCGGTCCAACTCTGCTGTTTCTTACCCCAGGCTGGGCTTGGGCGGGCCGGCGCTTTAAGTAGGGCTGTGTTCGGGCGATTATTTGTAGTTCTTTAACAATTATTTTAGTTAAATGATAATTGCAATAAAACTAACGAGAAGTGAAAGGTATTACAAACAATGCAACGTTTACAGATTGTATTGCTTAGTGGCTGAACTTTTTTCCATATAGAGAATTAATTGTTCACACTAGTGACCGGCCGGGCTTGGGCGAGTGTGCTCCACTATTAATTTGGGCTGGGTTGGGCTTGGGACAAAAAACTTCCAAAATTTCCGAGCCTGCATTGGGCTGGGTCGGGAATAGCTACATTCGAGCCGGATTAGGTTCGGGCTGAAAAATTCGGCTCTTTCATATCTCTAATGTATATATATATATATATATATATATATATATATATATATATATATATATATATATATATATATATATATATATAGGGTGTTCGCGTGCACTGTTTACACCGTTTGGGAGGTGAACCTACTCATCGAAACATGGAAAGAAGTTTATGAACATTTGGTCAAAAGCAGGGATGCCACATTCAGTAATTTCGTACTAGATTTAGTGATTTGCTATTGAACTAGTGATCTAGTGCTACTTCGGGTAAATCTGCACATTCTAGTGATTTTTGGCGTTTCCTTTCTGATGCAGACAAATGGCAAGGAAATGTTTCTTAAAACAATAGGAATTAGTATATTGCAGTTCGAACGAATATAGAAATTTCCAATTATTCTTTTTCCCCCTCTGACTGAATGAAACCCCTGCTGTTAACGACCTTTAATAAACAACAGCTATCTTTGGTCCGCTACCTCCTTTTGTTAGCAGATATGAGATGGACTAAAATTGTAGTTTTTATTTTAAAAAAGTAAAAAAAAATCCCTTAATTATACGGTACATTTACGTTTTGTCACGCACACAGGTACAGTCTTTACTTGCTTCCCAATGAATTTTGAGGAACATAAATAAATAATACGTAAGTACCAGAAAATAGAGTCAATACATACATTTTCATCTATTACACATTTGTTGAGAACTGTAGTTGGATGTCACTTGCAAGTCCTCTAAACATGTTCCATCCTTTAACTTTATCTGTATAACAATTCCTGATTTCAGAAAAATTTCAATTAACGATGGCATATGAAGTTCTACACTCTTGTACTTTATGTATGTGAGACCACATGAGAAACCAAGAGACAATACTAACAGGTTTTCTTCCAGAAAGTTTCTTCCAGGCTCAAAGTCTAAGTGTGAATGTGCTGAACTGGGACTTTAATTGCGTCCCTTGTACAAAAATAACATGTAATCCCAGTGTTTATTAATTTTAGTCCTTGTGGGAGGGGGAGATGGAATCTAACCCTTGGAAGGATTTGTGAAAAAAATGGATTCTAACTGCCACTGTTTGTTATATTACACAAAATATGGTTGTGGTTATATGTAAATGATACTACGTTTTCGTCAGGACTTTCATTCTGCAGGAGAGGAGGATAATAATATCTGGAGAATATTTTCTATTATCAGTGTATTGAAGGTGATTGCCTTTCCTCCATTGTAACTTGGCCAAGCTAGGTACATTATATATAAGGATTAACATAGCCTAAAAAGCTTTTTCCATGGCAGTTTTATGCTGTACCCATGCTTCTTACTTTTCGGTCTACGGGACTCTGTATTACGAAATTTTCGACGGCTCCCAAGTAAGAACATAAGTGTACCAAAGGCATAGCCTGAAAAGCCTATATATGTGTGTGTGTATTTGAGACATTGGGTCTACAGTTTAAAATGGTATAACAACTACATGAACTCCCAGCGGATATCGAACCATGGTCTTCCGTGCTCAAAGCGTATATGCTAACCATACAAGCGCGAAGAAATTCACAAAAGCACACACATACGCACACACACTCACACACACACACACACACACACACACATATATATATATATATATATATATATATATATATATATATATATATGTTGTTGAGTTGATATTGAGTTTAATAAATTGGAGAAGCTTCGACTAGTTCCGACCAGCAAATTGTGAAAAAAAAAAAAACGACGAAAAGATACGAATGATCCCAACCTGTTGGGATTGTTCGTCCGAATACGTGTGAATTAGAGTTGCCTGCAGACGAATTGAGCGCTACGAGAGAAATAAAGTTTGTTTTGCGTGAAAGCAAACGACGTTGCGAGGTGCGGAGATAAAATAAAAAATAAAAATTAAGATGCAAGTAGATGCTCATGGTTTAATAAATTGTGCTTTTGATAAAGTTACATTGTGGAACCAAACTTATCCAGATTATCGCAAACGACACGTAATGAACAAATTATGGGCAGATGTAAGCAAGGAACTTGGCGTGGAAGGTATGTATATTTTTCTTTGTTTTGTCCTTAAAATATAAAGATTTAATTAATATATGAACCCCAAGTTTTTATTCAATTTATATTTCATTTTTGTTCCTTAAATAATGATTTTATGAATATATGTAATTATTGACAAATATGTTTCAAATAGCAAAAACGGGTTTCTTTTAGTCATGGAGAAAATTTACTTAGAAAGTAGATTGATTCCGTAATCTCTAATTTTATTTAGTTAATTTATTTTAAAGTGAAAATAGCGGTTACCACGAAAGCATAATAATAAAGGGGGCAACATTCAGTCTATTTTGCACACAAAGAAAATGCCATTTGTCCTTTGAATGTGCAAAAGTATGTCATTTATCCGCATTCGTCTTCATCGTGCTCTCAAGATTTTAAGGTACTTATTTTGAAGCAAAATTATTTCACAGTGCAGCGTTGAAACAGACATTGCAACTTGATTCGCATTCGCAATCGCATTCGGAAGCAATGGAGGCGCAGCCTACCACGTCATTCTATTACCTGTAGTATGCAGCACCAGGGGCAAGTATATGAACCAGCGTTGCCAGATGTAGCATAATAATGCTAGGTCTAGCATAATTTGCATTTCTTTAGGATCTAGCATCTTGCTTTTAGCATCCTACCCAAATCTAGCATAATTTCAGCAAGTTTATCAAAAAGCCGTAAAGCCTGAAGATGAGAAAGAAGTTGGTCGTGGGAAGAAAAAGAACGGCAGAAATGTATCCTCTTCCATCAATTCATATAGTCGGTAAACCATACAGGCAGTCTTATTTTCCGAGGTAAGTTAGAAACGGCTTTGGGCTTTTTTTTTCTTTTTAGGCTCCACTCAGGGTTTTCTAATCCTTTAACTGCGAGGCATGGTCGGAGCTATGGGGGCCATTCTCCTCCGAACTTTTTGACAATTTCACTATCTTTATTTCTGACTTCATGACCATCTTTATTCCTGAAATGTAAGGTCCGCGACCAACCAAAAATTCCCACTTCCCCTAGCAGACAATTCCCAACTCCGCTTATACTGCTAGGTTCTTTCAAAATATGTAAACAAACACTTTGCATTCATTTATGCGATATATACGCCATTGAGTCTGGCAACGACTGCAATAGTTTAGTTGAGTTAAAGCTTTGGTGCGTGAAGTATTGAGTTCTAACCACGCATTCTTGCACTCTGCGTATTTTATGTTACGTTATCGTATCTCAACTTTGTTATTTTTTCTTTTAAAACTCCTGAATTAGTAATTATGAGGATCTAGCATAATTTGACCGAATCTAGCATAATTTCGATCAGCTTTTGGAATAATTCCGAGCTGTCAGTCTGGCAACACTGATTTGAACGAGGGAGTTTTGAAAACAAACGAGTGTTAGATTGGTGGAACATTCGTTTGTGAAGCGGATATGAAGTAAAGAAGCTAACATTTCAAACGAGTAAGTGTTTATTTATATATATAACATTTGACATTTTTTTCCATTTTCAGGTTAGGGTAGAGCTTTGTATTTCTGTTAACGGACCATGCAATAATTAAGGAGACCTATTACTACTTGCAGATTGACATAAGGAGAGGTCAGTATGAGGATGGTATGGACGTACAACATAAAAATCACAGTGCATTAGGGTAAACTTTACTACAAGACACGCTCCAACTGCGCATCGGTAAGTAGGGCCCTTTGAAAAAATATAGTAGAGTAGGGTAAGGTAAAGTGTAGTAAGATATAAATAAGTAGGGTAGGGGTTAGCTTAAGGTTAGGTAAGTTTTGATTTATTATTAATGTGCATAAAATTATTATTATTATTAATGCGTAATTTCTCCTTTCTGAGTGAGAGTACCTGCTGGACCGGGCGTTGTAAATTAAACCGGGCATAAAACACAAACCAGTTTGTGCTAGGTAGCCACTGAAAAGCGCGAGTGCTATCTAACTGAGTCAGGGCAGGAATGCAGTACGAAAGCCCGAGTGATAAGGATCGCCTGTAGGCAGCAGGCGCGTCAGGGACGGGGGCTACGCGCATAAACGATGATAGTGGAATAGCACGCTAACAGGTATTTATTCCGAAGTTGGTCCTCGCCTACTTTCTGGCTAAAAGTATAATAATTGTTTTTTTTCTTTACCAAAGTTTTGCATTTAATTCACATAATAATGTCGGGTGAGCGTTAGCGAGTGGAGACGGGTTAGTGCCCCGGAGGGCACGTTGTTTTCTGTTTTTATTACAGCTAAATGGGGAGTCGGGCCTGTGTTCTAGATTGATGCCTTGTTGATTATGTCACTTACCGTTACAGTAAATAATAAAACTTTCTCCACGTTTCTTTATAGTTACATCCTTAACGCATTCTCTACAATTCAGGTTTACTAACCCATGACTTTTACTTACTTTTAATAGCTTTTCCTGATTATCACCAGCAATGTTTTCAAAAAGAAATGCTCATTACATTCAATAATCCTACCATGAAGTAACCTTGCGCCAAGTAGTTCCCTCCGCTTACGAAATAGTTCCATGTTTAGAACCGTTTATATAAGAAAATAAACACAACTTTCGCTTTCATTATACATTATGAAGCACACAAACAAGCAGATTCATTTCTTGCCGGTAAATTTTCAAAATTTTACTACATACAGATTACCAACTTTGGAACTTAACCCCACTAACACAAATTATGCTTTCACTGTTACACAAGACTCATTTCAATATGCTGTGCAGTATGAACTGACAGTAATTTCTTATATCCACACTGTCATTCCTTCTCACACTAAAAAACTAGTTTCACATCGTATTTTATCTAAACTTTCTATTTGTACAAATTTAATTACTTCGAAGTAGCAAAGTAGACCTTGCTTAATTAAGCTAAACTAACATAACCGAACCAAAATTAGCCAATATTTAACAATGTAATAATTTTCACCATAAATTTTCGGCCCCCAAAAGCCGATATAAGATTCATTTCAAGCAATTTAAAGGTAAAATATTATGTGAAATATTTCTCGTGAGGGAATGCGAGTATGAATATAAATAATTAACGTCAGAGCACAGCATATTATTAAATGCATTTTGAGTGGTAGTGAAAGTATTGTATGTGTAAGTGTGCTCTTCCACTATCTTCAATTTCGCTGACCCTCCTGCTCCATACGGACTCACGCCCTCTGCTGCACTCCTGCCGTGACTCGGTTAGATAGCATTTGTGATTTTTTTTTCACATAGCACAAGATTGTTCGTATTTTATGAACTGTGCTTCTAATGAACCCTCCGTAAGTCAATCTGCAACTAGTAATGGAGCTCCTCATTTTGTGAACGCTTAGCTAACCTGATAATAGGTTACAAGGAATGTGTCAAAATTTTTAAACTGGCTGCACTAGGAGACCAAATACAAGATTTTACTTTGACTCGGACAGTAACTTCAATCGGTTCAGTCAGTTCCTGGAATTGCTTTGTGCCTTTGTCATGAAAAAAAAATGAAATGAAATGAAATCTTTGAGTTTTACGTCAAGCAGTTATGCCGGTTAGGCTAAAGGAGACGGTGATAATGAGAGATGAGTGAAATGGTGGAATGAAGAAAGTAGGAGGAAACGGGAGAACCCCGAGAAAACCCACGAGCACGGTGTTTGTCCACCACAAAGTTCACTTGGCGGGGGCTGGGGTCGAATCCGGGACCCCAAGCACCAGAGGTGAACGCTCTACCACTGAGCCACTGCGCCCCCTGTCATGAAAAAAAAGCAGTGATAGTACGACAATGTGAAAAATACGAACCAACCAGTGCTAGATAGCCACTGAAAAGCATGAATATTATTAACAGAGTGAGCACGAGGGCTTAGCAGGATGAGCTTGGTGTGCTTCCGAATGGAGTGGGTATGTCAGCGACGGTGGATATGCACGTAACCGAGGGTAGTGTAAAAATTTTATATCCCATACAACTATGCCTTACATCTAATATAGCTTTACTTCACTCCTGTGGTTCTACATCATCAGTTTACATAAGGCCTTGAGTTCGTAATAGCTTCCTTACGGAGTACTATGTGTTACGTATTTCTAGCTATGATAAATATTATAATAGGTATAAGGTTCCGATATATAGTTACATGTAGATTGCTATTGGAAAATGAATCAACATATAAATAACAAATAATGGTTTGCGCCTTCCATTTCAACCATCTCAGATATTGTTGAAACTTTTTTTATAGCAACTAGACATGTTTTTTTTTTAAACGACACGTATTTTTTGTTGTCGGAAAAGATTTTCCGTCAAATAATGGCCCATCAAAACGATAAGTACAATTTACGAATTTTATAGGACATGGAAAATGGTAAACTTCGTAGCCTCAGCATTCAGCTATGGAGACGGATAGTTATAATTCTTGTTGTGGTATGTACAGTCATGACAAAAATTATTCTCGCATGTCTATAAATCTGTTGTTGTAGGAATATAATTTGATAACGAATTCAACTGGTGTTTCTTATAATGTTAGTATGTGTATAATAGGCAAAGACATGTAAGTGAAAAATTTCATGTCAAAAGAGCAGAAAATAAGAACAATAAAACTAAAATAAAAATTTCTTGTCCATTTTGCAACATTTTGTCATTCTAATTTTCGTGTTTGTAATTCTTTTCTCCTGAAATTTACTACGAATATACATTTCCCGATTATACATGTAGTATCAGTATCAATAGTACCCTGGAAAATCATTATCAAATTATATTCTTACAAGAAGACAGTTATAGATATTCGACAATCATTTTGGACATGAGTGTACGTAGGGATATGAATATAATATGTTTTATTATAGTTTGGTTTGCGCATGCGTATCTTTTGGTACATAAATTAACAAATGAACGTAAGTTTATCTGAAAAGTCGAAGTTTGCGATTTTTTCGAGAACTTCCGGTTCGAATTTTAAAATTCTGTTTTACATTTGGTAAGACCTAGTTTCTAAAACATGTATTTTTGGATAGAGCACATATTAGTTCCTAAGCGAGGTCTTGACCCGACTTTGGTAGGTCCCATAGTTTTGGAACTATGGACCTTTAAAATTGATTTTTTCATGTTTTCGGCAGCCTATAACACGTGAACGATGGGCTTTTCGCCCTAAGTTTATTAGACCTTTTTTTTTTTGTTTTACTCTCAGGAAACACTCCTCTGCTTTTGTACGACGAATCTAGCGCCATATTGTAGGTATCGTTAAAAAATGTAAATATTAAGCTAGGCTTAATCTGCACTTTTTTTTTTTAAAAAAAAAGTATATATTGCTATTACTTTATGGCAGGCAGGCGGAGTTGGAATTTGGGCGCCAGAATCCAGCGGGCAAGCTCTGTGTCGGATTTCTACATTATTTACAAATACTGAACAACAATTCAGAATAAATTATATCTTTTAAAAATTATTTTCTTTTTAACTCTTTTTAAAGCGAGCTTATCTTCTTTATATTTTAAGTCGAAAAGGAAATATAAACCACCGAACGATTTCTGTGTATGAACTCTGTCAAACTCGTAACCCAGCTGAGTTACTTTCCTTCCTTCCCTCAGTAATACTCATGTATCTACAGTTTCCATTTTCATCCTAAGTTAAGTTATTGTGTTCTGTAATATCATTATTTTAACTTTGGATCATAGTTTCAATTCTATATCTACACTATAACTATATTCAGCGTACCAAATTTGAGTGACAGTTATTAAGATATTTAGTATATAACTTCGAAAAGTATAGGAAACAATGTTTTAGTGTTTTGGATAGCCTGAGGTAAGATAAAAACTGCATAAAACGCTTCGTTTGACTTAACCTTGATTCTGAGATATCTTTCGTTTTTAAATTTTGCCCCAAATAGTACATGCTACAAATAGTAATTTTACAACAATTGCTTTATTTTAGGAGTCCACTGTGTTTGGAGGCTATCAACCGCGATGATTTCAAGGTACGCCGCACACAGGTACTACATAGACTATACCAAATTAGACTGTAAGTAAGGATGAATCCCAGAAAAAGGAAGAAAGTGTTGTGACTCACCTAGCATTTCAAAGTGTCTTCCTATGTGATGAACTATCATCAGCCTCCCATCATTAGCGCGCGGCTTGCTCAATTTGCAGATTCGACGAAAAACCTTTTATATAGGGAGAGTTTGGCATAGAGACATTTAGTATACGAAGCCCAAAATTCATAGCGTCAACATAGCAGCAATTTAAAAATATAGACTGAAGATCTAATTAATTCTTATTGACCTTGATTTTTTTATTGGCGTAGCTCGCTTCGTGTGATGTGTATGGTAGTATTAGTAGCTAGCTTTAATGAGAGGCTGAGGAATTCAGAGTTGATTGACAGGTGCCCCACTCACGTCACCACGAAACGGTCACTCGACAATCTTGGGCAGGGTTGCCAGTTCTTTGTAAAAAGAAATCACCTAATACTCACTTAATTCAAAGAGTTTATGCACATCATGCAATCGCTATCGAAAGATTTTTTTAACTCGTCATTTACAAATTTGCATAAGCAGTTACCGTATTTGGGTACATTTTGCATATTATTCACTTCTGTATTTTATAGCTACTCGCGTGGCGGAGTGGTCTAGCATTTTAGTCTCCGATTCCAATATAAAGGTCAGTTCCGCTGGGGACAGCTGAATGGAATGGTTTAAATCCCACTTTATGCAAGAAAAAGTGTAGATTCTACATTTAGAAGCTTCTAAGCTCGTTTAGAGCGTTAATTCTTATAAATAAATAAATATTAATAATAATAATTTTAATTCTTATTAATAATAATTATATCTAAGAATATTCCGCTCTTTCGAAGATATTTTGTTGGCTCTAAAAACAGCATTGTTTTTGTATAATATATCTATTTACAATCTAATTACAGAGCTTATATATATCACTTGAAATAAATAAATTATATACATTCCTATTAACACGTAACAGTTTACAAGTGCAATGAAGAATATACAGGTATGTTTTATGTTTACGTTCAATTAATCATTATCACTAGAGACCAGATGTTTAGGCATTAAAAACGTGGAAAATAGGTAGGCAAATAGGCACTTAAAATTTATAAAATAGACACTAAAATGTAACTCAAAATAATGAAGATACATACTCAATACAATTAAAAATAATAAATTCACGTCTTAGATAATGTTCAAAGAATATAGAAACATAGGCTACCTGCTTGTGAATATCTTCTTTTCCTGTATATATGAAAACGAAGCTTGCCATATATTCCGAGTATATTTGGTAAATACATTCTCTACTGCACTTTTTCACTATACATCAGTCCAAATTTTATATATTTATCAGTACACACAGCAATCCAAACTTTTACAGCACTTTATCAGTACGCATAGCAGTCCAAAGTTTTACGGCATCTTATCAATATAAACAACACTTATATTTCTCGGAAGAGGCAGGATCCTTTCTTGAAATTCTAATTTATATACTTTCTCCCAATAAAGTCTAATTTGGAAGAAAATTCATAGAATAGGCAATATTAGGCACTAAAGCAATTATTTAGGCAGGAACGGGCGAAATAGGCAAAATAAAATTGTCTTAAATTGAAACTATAACCTCCGATTTAAACTTCAAAACGTTATTTTTGATTATATTTTTAATATTAAAGAACAGACATTTTGTCTAACATCCGGTCTCTAATCATCACTATCGGACATGCGCTGAGCAAGTTCAGAATCCGAAGACGAATTCTCGTCCTCTTCGCTTATATCATAATCATCATCATCACTGTCAATACCACCAAGTTCAATTACAAAATTATCTATGGTATCCTCTATTAATCCATCTTTCTCCCAGAACTGCTGCTCCACTCTAATCACGTGTTTGTTGTACCCCTCCCAATCCTCCGGTGTCACAGATTTCAGAGCATCTCTGGTCACTTCCTCCAATCTAGACAAAGGCAAATCCCCTGTTGGATTATCTTCCCTAACAATTCTTTTGATTTTGCCCAAGCTAGTTCAATGGCATTAAGTTCACACATGTAAGGCGGAAGGCGAAGTACGTTATGACCATTGATCTTCAATAATTCATCAATGCGATATACTTTCTTCTGTGGCTTATGTTGTTCAATCAGCTGATGTAGTTCAAACTTCTTCATATTTTGAGAAAATGGAACTTGGTTGTCTTGAAGCCAGTTCATCATCTCCTGTTTTACAGCATACTTTGATGGTGGTTTGTTAATTTGTATGTTGTGGTAGGGAGCATTATCAAGCACAATGATACTTTCTTTAGGAAGATTCGGGACAAGTTCTTCCGTAACCCATTTCTCAAAATTAAGTGAGTTCATTTGTCCGTGGTAGTCCCCAGAAGCCCTTCCTGCTCTAAAAGTTAAACTTGTCCCATCAATAAACCCACTACTTGCTGCAGCATTCACTAAGATCAACCTGTTCGAAGAACTTGGGTTTGAAGACACACCGTGTAAAGTTTCACTCTGCCAGCATTTCCTAAAAGTCAGATTGTTGTCTACCCAACTTTCGTCTATGTAAACGATATTTCTATTTTGTGACCTGTAATTTCTAATGGCCCTCAAATACCTTCACCTCCAATTCACAATATTTGGACGCTCGATGAGAATCTTCCTATTACTCCTGCATCTTTTCCACTGAAACCCCATACTATGAAGCAACCGCCGTAAAGTGTGAACCTTCCACGGGAAGTAAACTTTTTGTTTGATGACTGGCAATAACTTTGGTGCACTTGGAACAATTTTCTTCCGCAAATATAAGTGTTGAATGATATCACGTATAACGCGCCTGTCAAATTCATCACAATGAAACCTATACTTTTCCGCTTTAGGTCGTTTTTTACCTGGAGTGGTGAGTGATGATTCACCAGCGTCCATTCCCTCTTTCCGTATGTTTTGTCACACTTCGCACAGAGATCCCTGTATAGGTGGACACACGCAAATTAGGATTTGATAATAAATGCTTCAGTTTTTTCTAACTCGCTTCTTCGTCGCACTGCACTATGACCTTCCTTATTACTTTCCTAGCTTCGCTGTGTATAGTTTGCCCTCTCTTACGCTGTGAAGCCATTGTCAAATGATTAACAAGCAATAAAACCGCAACCACAACAGCACTCAACAAATAACCTTTTCTACCCCTGGCAACGCTGGCATATAGAAGGAGGGTAAGGGAGTGTCGCAAGAGTCAGGCAGAAAGCATGTTGGATTTTTTCCCCTCTACCTCAGCCCCCGCTGGTAAACAAGCTAGCTCCCTATAGTACTCATTTAAGCTAATTTGCGTGCATATTATGCTCAGTTTTAATTTATGTCAGTTAAATCAAACTTCAGATTGTAAAGTAATGTATAATATACCTACTTCGTTTCGTTAAATATATTCTTAGATTAAGGTGACAGAGAACTTTTCAAGAAATAGTTTAACTTATTTTGTGTGTGTTGAGGAGAGGGGGCGTATGTAAACGCATGATTCAGCTGCTTGGTTTTCGGTGATTGGTACAGTCATCTTCTGAAATACAATACTAGGGTGTGGGGAAGAGTTTGTATGGTGCAACTCTGTTCGAACTTTTCTTACAAAGTAAGTGTTTTTTTATGTTAAATAAAACTAGTTAAAATTGATACACTGATGAGGTGTATATACATTTCAAACTATTATAATGTACGGTATACAATTAGTAGACTTAAATTAATATATAATTTTTGTTTATGTATTCACATTAAATATATTGCGTACGACAAATGTACTTAATGTAAAATTAAGTGATTATTACTGTAATTATTCTCAATAAATCTACAGGATTTTATTTTATGTATTGTCTTTTCAAGGCTTTTAAAGGTTTTTATTTGGCTTTCGGTTTGTTATGTAATCATAAGTAATGTAGGATGGTGGCATTTAGATCATTTTAAGGATAATTTCTCTATTATATACGATAACTCAAAGAAATATTCGATTGTATATCACATTAAATATTTACATGATATAAAATAAGTTATTTTCCCCGTTTTTCATGTATAAATCTTACCACCAGTGGGGTTTTGCAGTGTAGACACTGGTTGCCCAAGTACTTCACAAGTTGCGGTGTAGTCAATGCGGTCTGGTTGCTTGAGCACTGACTTCAGGAGTGGTAGAATGAATGACTATTTGGATACAGTGAGTAGCCTAGTGGTTAATGCATCGACACGGTAAGTTGAAATTACAGGTTCAAATCTTAGTCCAGTCTTGCATTTTCTTTCCTTTTGTAATTATGTACTTCAGCTCAGTAGACCTGATTTATTTATATTCGAGTTATTTCATCATGACTTTCAAAAAAAAGGACGACATGAACCACTCACATGTTGATAACAGGGATGGCTTTCTTGTGCTCTGCCATTTATTCTACGCACTACAATAGCTGCTTTAGTGTTGTGTGAAACATACAACGAAGAGCACAATATAGACACCTCGACTGCGGACATCTCAGTGGTCCACGTCGTCCTTGTGTTAAGAGTCATGGTGCAATAAAATGGTTTCATGGTGATTGATCACGTTTTATAGTGATTCTTTATAAGAAAAACTCATTTTATACACGTGTTTGTAAGTTTCGTATATTTTCAATAATTTTGTAAGAAACTGTAGTATAGTAGAGATGCAAGGGCTCGGAAAAAAACGGCTTTTTTAAAAACTCGTTTTTTCTGCTTCGCATTTTTGCTTGGGAAATGTTGGGCTTTTTTTTTGAAAATTTTGCTTAAACTGATAAAGCAAACTTTGTTTCGCTTCTCTACAACAAAAAACTCATTTAAATAGTGGTTGATGCAGATAATAATATGAAACCTCGAAAATAAACCATGCATTTCAAAAAGATTTTTTTTTCAAATTCTTGACATAATTACATTATGAATTCCAAAGGATTAACTAATATATGTAATAATATTTTAACGTCTTATATACAATAAGTACTTCAAAAATACACAAACAACTAGCAAAATTGTATGTAGTATTTTTACTTGAAAATATCACAACCCTCTTTTTAAAGCAAAATAAAGAAAAACATGAGATAAATCTGCACATCAAGAGCTTCGTTTCGGGTGGTTCTGTACATTCTTGAAATTATGTTTTAACTTTCATATACATTGTATGAATATTTCGAACAAATTTTTCACTGATTGATCACATACGTAATAATATGTTACCTCCTATCAGGTGCTTCGGATCTGCAAAATCGGTAAAGCTCCAAATTATGTAATGCACTGACTGTTCCTTAAGCTTGTTCAGAATCGGGAAAGTGTCGAATTTTCTTTTGATGGATCATTTACGTAATAGACGGTTCATCTGAGGGTATGGTTTCCTAGGCTCTAGAATATATAACCACTATCACGGTTTACCCAGTCCTGAAGGTTTCTTAATTTATAACAAGAAAATTCAACATATCCTTACGAAACTTTTTTTACAAAAAAACTATTGAATATATTTAAAAAGAGCGGAAAGATCAATCACTGTTCCAATTTACAAGAAAGACAACAAATATGATTGTAATAATTATCAAGGCATTTCTCTTAACATTCTATTAATAAGATTGACCCCATACCTAGATGAAATTATTGGAGAATATCAGTGTGCATTTAGTCGAAATCGACCAGACATTTACCATTCAACAAATACTCGAAAAGAAATGGTAATATATTACCCAGTACATCAACGGTTTATTGATTTTAGAATGGCTTACAACTCGGTAAGGAGGGAAACATTGTACAACATTCTTACAGAATTTGGAATACCGAAAAAGCTAGATAAGTTTTTAAATGCATTCCAGAGTAAAGTCCGAGTAGAAAAATGCGAGCTTCCACGTCGAGATTGGCCTGAAACAACTATATGCGTTATCGCCGTTATTATTCAGCTTTGTTCCGGAGTACGCTATAAGAAAAATCAAGATAAGAACCGGAGCCTAGAGTTGAATGGTATTCACCAGGTTATGGTGTATGCTGATGATGTAAATCTGATAGAACGATCGAAAGAAATGCAGAGAAATGTAAATACAAGGAAGTTCACAAGGGTCGTAATACGGCAAATTATGAATGCGTTAAAAATCAATTAATACTTTCGACAAAGTGGATACTTTCAAATATCTTGGATCAGTTTTATCAGACCAAAATCATACCCACAAAAAAATTAAATGTCGACTGAAATCAGGAAATTCTTGTTATTATTCAGTTCAAAATACTTTGTCGTTGCGAATTCTGTCAAGGAACTTAAAGCTTACAATATATAAAATAATAATCATGCCTGTTATGCTTTATGGTTGTGAAACATGGTCGCTTACGCTGAGGCAAGAAAGCAGACTGAAATTATTTGAGAATAAAACTCTGAGACGAATATTTGGACCCAAGAGGGACGGGAATGGGGAATGGCGGAAACTTCATGAGGAGGAACTACATAATTTATACGGTTTAACAAACATCAAGAGTCATCAAGTCTAGGAGGCTCAGGTGAGCAGGTCATGTAGCCAGAATGGAAGAAAGTAGGAACGCTTTTAAAGTTTTAACTGGAAATACAATCGAGAAACGTCTATTAGGAAAACCTAGGCCCAGATGGGAGGACCATATTAAGATGGATCTAGTAGAAATAGGAATACAGAGTAGAAACTGGATTGAATTGGATACGGACAGAAGTCAATGGAGAGATTTTATGCCCGGAGAGAAAGAGAGAGAGAGAGAGAGAGAATACATTTAAGTTAAGCACAACTGCAAAACAAACATGAGTGTGTGGTTAGCTTTTGCGCTTCTATTGTGAAGTCCGGGGTTCAACTCCGCATTCGACCATTTTGACAAAAGTTTTCCTTAATTCCATCTGTGAATATAAAGATAGTGCTTGTTCCGTGAGTCCTGGTCGACTTACTATCTAATCGTTTTTAAATCTTTGTTATTAAGTACCAGCAGTGATGGGTTTGTGAAGAGGGTTAGGGTGGGGATATCTTTCGGATTGAAGCCTCTACCCCGGAATTAGGGAATTTCTATAACAAACTAAATATTAGTTTTGCCTTTACTCATAAACTTCAAGCTGTCCTCAAATAAAAAAATAGGAAGTTTTAGAAAAACTACTACTCATAAACTTAAGCTCTTCTTAAAAAAAAATTTTTTAGAATAAACAAACATTATTCAGAGAAACCCCTCCCAAATATTCTTCTAAATCCGATACTGATTATTTCTATAAAATGGTATCCAAGGTTGTGTCCGGAAGATGATTATTGTTAAATCATTGCTCAGCTACAGTATAACGGAAATGTGGAAGTACGCTCTGACAGACATATTGGAAAACGTACGCTCTGATGAATATATCGAAAACATAAGTTTAATTATGTGCTAGAAACTAGAGTACTAAGCTCTAAGAAGTGAAACACGGATGACTAAAGAGAAATGATCTAGAGAAGGAAAAATGTCGATAATTCAGAAGTTAAAATAGCTTCTAAAATTACCTTCAAATACTACGCACTATATGTGTACTTTAATTCACAAACCATGTGCTACATCCATCATGATGGTGAATTCCAGAGCGAAATATGGCATTAAGGTAATGTACTCTTATTTAACTTTGGAGTATACTATAAGAAAGCTATTTAAACAGAAAAACCATGAAAATGAAAAAAGCCAAAATTCTCGTTGTTTTCCCAAAAACCATCGATTTATGTGCAAGAAACCATCGATTCAAAAAAGCCGACTTTTTTGCATGTCTATACTATAGCATATTTTTAGTTCCATTAAGAATACTTTTCACAAAATGCATGTGATTTGTTCTGATTGTTTTGTTCCTCCATATAATTTTTCAATGAATATTGGCATAGATATAGAATGTACTGTGTCCGAGATAATTACCTTTCTCCACTTGTACTGCACAATTCCCCTTGTGGTGTCGCCTTGTAATATTAAGGGATCCCGGGAACATGACAAATGTTAAGAAAATATTAAACTAGTTTCAGACGAATTTGTGCTAACAAAGAAAATATTTACGATTTATTTTTCAAATAGCAATTGAAGTATTTTTGATTTGTGATTGTATGTAGTTTCAGAACGTACTTAAAATATTTTCTAACATTTTCTGGTTTTTGCAGAGAAATATTTTAAATTCTTTCTGAATATTTTTCCATCATTACCACCATAACACCTACAGTTCCAAATACATTTCTTTCTTCAACCTATAAGTTAGAATACTAGAATTTATTTCAACAAATTTATATGATACACGTTTCCGTGTGTTCTAAACCGGTTCCAACATACACAGACTTCTACCACCCGATCAATTTGTAAAAGTGAAATCCAGATATTTTAACTTACAAGAGTTGGAAAACTGTTCAGTATGCATTTCATTCAGTATTGAAGAAAGACGTGTATTTCAAACTGCGTGTGTTATCGTGGTAATGACGAAAAAATATTCAGAAAGAATTTAAAATATTCTATGTGAAAACACGAATTCGTTAGGAAGTATTTTAAGTACGTTCTGAAACAACATACAATAACAAATCAAAAACATATCAATTGCTATTTGAAAAATTAATCGTAAATATTTTCTTTCTTAGCACAAATTCATATCTGAAACTAGTTTAATATTTTCTAAACATTTTCTACTCTTACAAAACACCAAGGAAAATAATTTGAAAATGTTTTTGATATGTCTACCTTACATTATCTGAATATTTTCTGTCTTGTACAGAAAATATTATCTAAATATTTTGTCATGTACAGAAAATGTTCTCTAAATATTTTGTCATGTACTGAAAATATTCTCTAAATATTTTCTGTCATGCACAGAAAATGTTCAGTAAATATTTTCTGTGATGTACGGAAAATATGAACTAAATATTTTTTGTCATGTATAGAAAATATTTTTGGTATAAGTGGAAACTATTTTAAAATTATTATTTTACAGAAAATTATTTTTTGTTAAAAATGGATTAGAAATCTTCAGAAAACATTTCAACTAAGTACCCCATATATTGTAAAAATATTTAGAAAAAAAATATTTATTTTAGACAAATGATTTTCAGTGTTATTGGCAAATTATTTTAAAATATTCCATGAGAAACATTTTAAAAACCATTCCGTTAACATTGTATAAAACGTTTCAAATAAATTTTCAGTAATGTGTGGAAATGGTACAGAAAACATTTTTTGGAAAACTTTTCTAACGGCGTATAAAATATTTCTACAACGTTTTTGAGTATATTGCGAAAATATTTCCAGTATTATTTGGAAAATGTTTTCAACAACATATGGAATATATTTCCTTAAGGAAAGTAGAATACATTTTCTGAAGGAAAATGATGGTACGTTTTAGAAACCTTTTGAAAATATTTCATTGCTGTGTGGGCAGTAGCCTCGATCTATACATATCTGAATTTAGAGAGCAATATTGGTATTAAAGATATTTTGTGTCCATTCCTTTACTTTTTTCATTGTGTGCGAGATACATGTGTTCATCTTTATCATTTCATCTGTAAATATGCATTATTTCATTATCTATGGTGGAAGATTCTCATTATTGTTTTCAAAATATACTTAGCTTGATGATATTAAAAGGCAATTCCCATCAGTAACGTGCCAGAAGTTAACGTGAAATCAGAGTTGCTTGTAGAATTCTTTGTCGTTATATCCTCGTCGTCGTATCTGCTGCAGAAGGGTATTGAAGGAATGGTTTGACGCTAAATATTTGTTATTCTTACGGTATTTTAGTCTTTTTATTGCGATTTTTTCCTTCATATGGCATCATAAAATGTTAAATACCATATACTAGATACTAGAATTGTTTCGTTGCTTTTCTGGATATTCACTAACATAATTGAGATAAGCAGAATTTATACTTTGAATAAGATTCGTTATGATTAATATATGCACAGTGTTGAATTAACCTTTCACTGGGAAATACAGTTTTTTAAATACAAACTTTCTTAGATATATTTATATTTTTATCAATTAATTTATGAAAAGACAGTTAAGAATTAAAGTGACATAATCTTCAAGTGTGTAGAATCCAAGTAATTGGATATGAATTATGCTGAGCAAATATTCACAAATTTTTATTTTTTCTTTATTTGCTAATTATTTGAGAAAAGAAATAAGTAACAAAAATAAGGTAATCAAATGATAGTTTGCGTTAATATATTATCAAGGATAAATTTTTCATGGCTTGAATAGTCTTGAGATTGCTTAAATTAATTACTAATTTATTGTGTTCCACGAAGAAAGACTACCCGTATAAACTCAAGAGTTGGATTTTGGTACGTGGTTATAAAAACATAAATTAATGTGTTGTGCATTTTCTTTTGTTTCTCTTTTGTTTTGACCAAAACTAGCCAATCATATACACACTGAAAAATTGTTCTTTACATAATTTTCTTCTTTAGAAATTTGATAGTGTTTTATTAATTATTGCGTACACGTTGCGCGAGTAAAGTCAAACTAATGCTGGACCCGGCGTGAAAGCTTCACAAGTTGCAAACATAGCGTAAGATGTTAGATTTAGAGTGTATGATACTTAAATTGAACTCTTATGAGAAAAGAAAATGGTTGTTTTAATTTTTATATTTTAATCCTTAATAGAGTGCAGAATCGTAAGCTAAACTTGTAAGTTAAACTTAGTTAGATTTGTTGTCATTGTTGATTAATTTATACGGACTTTGGCGTCTGAACGTTGCATTAAGTACTAAAGCAATATGTTCGTAAACTTTAGGTTAGGAGGACACGAGTCAGACTCACATGTAAGTTGCAAAAGAAGGAAGATAAAATATAAAACTGTTGCATGTGACTTGTGCTTCAAGTGGCATCATGTACGGCGTTTAAAACTAGACGCGGCCAGAATTAAACGGTTTGAAACTGGAAATGAGATTTGGCCGCTGTGGTTCAGTGGTAGAGTGTTTGCCTCTGGTGCCTCGGGTCCCGGGTTTGATCCCAGCCCCGCCAAGTAAACTTTCTGGTGGACAAACAACGTGTGCGTGGATTTCTTCGGGGTTCTCTCGTTTCCTCCCACTTTCTTCATTCCATCATATCATTCATTACTCATATCACCGTCTCCTTTAGCCTAACCGGCATAATCGTAGGACGTAAAACTCAAAAATTTCATTTCATTTTTGAAAATCAGAATTGGGTCTGTCCCTATTGTAATACAGAAGAAGTGACAAGTTTTCTGAACCAACAGGAAAACTGCTGACAATCCTTGATGAAATTAGTGGTGAAGTAGACATTACTGAATTTGGAGAGAAAGCGAAAAGACAGCTAACAACATACTCATGAAAATCGATTCATATTGCTATGCTCGACGCTTTAATGCAAACGATCGAAAATAAAAATAATCAACTCTTAGAGGACTTAGAAGATAAAAATAAACAATTCTTAGTGGAGTTAGAAGGTAAAAATAAACAACTCTTAGTGGACTTATAAGGTAAAAATAAACAGACGATAGTGGATTTTAAGAATGATATTCAAATAGAGAAAGAAAATGTTGGTGGACCGCAGACAAGAAAATGTAGATTTCAGATCCGAGATTAATGATGTAGAGAACCGGTTAAAAGATATTGTATGTGAAGTAAGACAAAAATTAGAAAATAATATATTTTTTGTAGCAAGTGGTTTCTAAGGTGTAAAAGCGGAAATTGGAAATATATATTTAGAAATAGAAGCGAAGATTTTTCGTTCTCGGGACAAATAGACCAAAGAATAGAAATCACACTGAGTAAATAAACATTTTGAAATTCCATATCAATACTGTAAATTCTGCTGTAGAGATTAAAGATATGGATACATACCAGAACTTACATAGATTGAGATTAGGAAATCACAACGGACGAACGCGCTAGTAGATAATAATTTAATAGACTTAAATGAGAAAATTGAAGAATTCCCTGATCATTGCAAACAGATTGTGCCAACCATTGTGCTCGAAAAGTCGAAATAATCCATAGCAAACTCAATTAGTTGCGTTATGGGGAGAAAGAAATTGAAAGGAATTGTAGTCCAGGAACTTTAGTCAAAAAATGGACGTTTCTTCGGAAAAATTAGAAGCCAAGGTTTTTCTTCACAAAAACGTTCATTAGCTCATTCTAAATGACATATCAAAAGTCCCCGACTTTCTGCTGTACGCTTCCCCTTTTTTCGGGGGGTGGAAGTGGGGGAGGAAAACGCAATTTAAAATAATATCAAATTCAGCTTATTTGCATGTTAACCTTAATATTCCGAATAAAAAAACAAACTTTACCGGGAACGCTTAGCACATTTGCTCGTAAATGTCTCACAGGAAGTCCCAAAGAATATCAGATCGGGTTTCGGAAATATGACGTCATCAAAATGGCCGACACCAGAATTTGTAGTGTTTTGTGGGAATGGTTATTACTTCCTGCAGAATAGTGATAAAACCGTCGTTTTTGTTTCAGATTGAAGATAATTAATTACCAAATGTACGGAATGAAACGTGCTGTCTGCATTGTTAATTTCTTTCGAGATTCAGTAACAAAAAGAAAAATAGTTTTTGAGTACTTGGTTTTAAGTGTAAATTCAAATAACTCTGTAATCATAAAATATTTCAAAATATATCTTCAAATAAAGGTTGTAGAACATTATAAAGCCTTTCCAACAGTACCTGTACCTGCATTTTCTTGTAACTAAAACCAACTAAAGGAGAGAGGTCCAACTGCACAATTATGGGACCAGTATTTAGATATGGTGTTAATCCTCAAAGAGTTTATTGGGGCAGAAAGGATGGGCGACTGGAAGGCTCCTTTGTCTGTAGTGAAGAGGATGATTTCGTATTTCCACGCCGCAGGACATTTTTGTACGCTAAAAGTGCCAACTTGTTTGTACAAGACATGGTAAAGTGGAGAACATAATGGATGGAGACATCTATAGAAAATTTACTGCAAACGTTTTCACTGTTAAGCGATTAGACAATTTTTTTTAGTGGAACTCCAACAGATATGGTAATAGAACAGTCACTCATGAATTCTTCAAAGATACGAGGAGGCTTTGTGCATGGAAGAAGTACAAAAGAGAATGTTTTAACTAAGTTTGTTTTTGGTTTGTTAAGTGCGAGCAACATTTCTGAAGGACTAGAAAACTTTTGTAGGATTTTGTTCACAAGTGAAGAACAGAATGTAGATGCACGAGAATCTCGAATCAAACGGGACCAAGAAGATGATAGGAAAGTATCAGAGTGGTTCAGTGCTCACAACCCTTTCCTAAATGTATAAGTGAACATGTGTATAGCAACAGGGGTTACAGGTAATGGGGAGAAGATAAACTGCTACGATGTACTGAAGATTGGAGCAAACGTGATGGAAAGAAAAGTTGGTGACAATTTTCATGTCAAAATATTCTCGTACTGATAGGGTTCTTTCTTTTCAAACAGTGAACAATCACCTTACGGTACATGATGTTACTGTGCCTGTCAATCTACTGCTCTTGTTTCAACGGTTCAGCGTAATCCAAAGATCAGATGATGACCTTCGAGCATGTTTAAATTTCGAACTGGTTCCTTACCCAATGGCTCTTTTTGATGCAACTGGAATTAGAAAAACGAAGAAACCATCCTTATTCAACATCTTCAACCCGACCAATGTTCATCCTGATCTCGGAAACGCAAACTACGTCGTTGATGGAGGGTTCCTTCTTCATCGAGTGGTGTGGCGTCAAAACGATTCTTTCATGGATATTTGTGATAAATATGTGGCATATGTGGAAAAACACTTCGGTCAAAACACTGTCATCGTATTTGATGGATATGGTAATCCTCAGAGAAATGTAAAAGGTATGGAGCAACTCCGACAGTGCTCAAAAGCAGCATCAACAACAATTATATTTGATGGAAACATGGTTGCGACTACGAGCCAAGAAAACCTTCTCGCCAATGGAAACAACAGAAGTAGGTTGATTGGTTTGCTCACTGATAAATTCAAGGCTGCCAATATTGATGTCAAACAAGCAGAGAATGATGCTGATATCCTCATTGTAGAAACCGCACACATGACATCAAAAATTAATTCTAATTCTACAGTTATTGTTGGTGAGGATATTGATTTGTTAGTAATCATGACAGCTCGAACTCCGCCGAATTTAGAATTTTTTTCTTGAAGCCAGGAAAAGGAAAGACAAAGCCGAAGATTTACCCATCAAGAAGTTTAGAAGGTGTATGCAAAAATCACATTTTATTTCTACATGCTTTTTCAGGCGGTGATAGAATATCTGCCATTTTTCAGAAGGGAAAATCAGCTTGTTTGAAATTATTACAAAAACGTCAAGATTTAAAACATGTCGTAGAATTTTTTAATCGAAGTAATGTTTCTGATGCAGAAATAACTGAAAATGGCATACATTTTTTGGGGGGAGGGTTATACGGTGCATCTGCAAATGACATTTCACTAAATGATTACCGTTATCATTATTTCACCAAGTCAGTGAAGAGAAATAAGTCTGTCGATTTAAAAGCCCTACCACCGACTTCAGCTGCAGCACAACAACATTTGTTTCGGGTTTATGACTACGTACAAACATGGCTCGGAAACCAACTAAATCCTGAGGAGTGGTGTTGGGTTATGAAAGACAATTTGTTAGTACCAATTCGATCAAGGCAGCCACCTGCTCCGCCGTCCCTTTTAAAAATGATTTTCTGTTCATGGTTTAAAGTATGCGGCAGTGTGTATGAATGTCGGAAGCTAGGTCTGTTTTGCTCTCTTGCTTGTTCAAATTGTCACGGACAATCCTGTTTGAATGTCACTCCAACGGAAGGAATCTCTAAATGTGAAATATTCATGAACGCCGAAGAAATAGAGGTAACAAACCAGGTCGACCTGCTATAATTACAATTATTATTTATCAATCAGCAAAGGAACTCAATAAGTAAACAATTTCAGGTAAGTTGAATAGTTTACATTTTTTATTCATTATTACTCTGAATTTTACATTTCTCATTCTACAAACGATAAGAATCTATTGCCCAACGTTGTAAATCCTCATTTTTGTATCTGTGTCTGGGGTGTGTGTTACTTACGGATTCTAATGCGATATTAAATCCTATATCCATTTTTTTACAAAATTAAAAAAAGTAGGCTTATATTGTCTTTACAAGAGTCGGTGTATTAAATAAAACAAGATACCTTCCTTACATTTCAAAATACAGAAAAATGCAGGTACAGGTACCGTTGGAAAGGCTTTAAAATGCTCTACAATCATTTTTTGAAGATATATTTTGAAATATTTTATGATTACAGAGTTATTTGCATTTACACTTAAAACCAAGTACTCAAAAACTAGTTTTTCTTTTTGTTACTGAATCTCGAAAGAAATTAACAATGCAGACAGCACGTTTCATTCCGTACATTTGGTAATTAATTATCTTCAATCTGAAACAAAAACGACGGTTTTATCACTATTCTGCAGGCAGTAATAACCAATCCCACAAAACATTCGAAACCCGACCTGATATTCTTTGGGATTTCCTGTGAAACATTTACGAGCAAATATGCTAAGCGTTCCCGGTAAAGTTTGTTTTTTTTTATTCGGAATATTTAGGTTAACATGCAAATAAGCTGAATTTGATATTATTTTAAATTGCGTTTTCCTCCCCCACTTCCACCCCCCGAAAAAGGGGGAAGCGTACAGCAGAAAGTAGGGGACTTTTGATATGTCATTTAGAATGAGCTAATGAACGATTTTGTGAAGAAAAACCTTGGCTTCTAATTTTTTCGAAGAAAAATGCTAAAGTCCCTGGACTATTGGTAGATATCCGGAATAAATTTCATAAACGTGATTCGTTGAGGTTAGAAACGTTGATTTAAACTGCAAGTAATTATGAGCACCAAATTAGTAGATGTCAAGTAGGAGACTCTGAAGGGGATCGAAATTTGAAGTCACAAATTGATCAAGTGCAAACTGCGCGAGTAACTGACAATAATCGGTGCAGAAAAGAGTTTCATATAACTTCCGAGGAAGCTAAAGGTGTAACACGCTTTGCCTCAGTGGAATTGTTTGTAGAAAATTCAGATGCACAGACAATTCCAAGTGAACATCAATAGGTTAATCGGTGAGTAGTAAACCATCACCCTCAGAATAAATCGGACAATATTAATGGCTGTCATATTGTCAGATGCGAAGAGTAGCCGTACCGCAAAATACGTACTAAAGCAATGAGTCAGATTGTGAATTGAGATGTGAAGAAGTTAATTGTCCAGAAAATACAAGTCGAGAAAACAACAAATCTAGGGATAGTTCAAAAATTGAAATCTCTTACATATAATGATCATATAATGATTGTTAGAATAATAGCAGGACGACAATGTGCATGTAGAGATCACGAGTTGGATTTTCAGTCGGAAGTCGAAGGAATAGATTTAGACAGTAAAGGCTCAGACAATAAAATCATTGTGGTAATTCAGAATTTCAATCACTTCCGGAGGATTTGATTGTAGCAACTATTACAGTACATATGTCCGAAACTTAATAAAGTTCTTAGGTGCAATGGTCAGATGAACAACAGAGATTCCGAATTTTTCAGGATTTACTCCAACCTATGGAGATGTTTCCGCTTCCCAATAACGATAAGTTACTCATTCTTTCTCGTTGCCTAGACAGACCAGCAAGATTATGGTACAGAAATATAGCAGTTAAAATTAAATCATTCGGTGATTCCGTAAGTTTGTTAAAAGAATAATACATTTCTCCAATTCTCTTGAACAGGTTCAGAAGGAAATTACATACACTACGGTATGATAAAGCAAAGTTCGTTTCATTGATAGGTTTAGTGGCTAATTATCACTTGGTGGTTAGTTCTCCGTCTGATCAAGAACTGAGAGATTTGATAATTGAAAGTCAGTCCACAGAAGGGGCAAATATTTTAATGTTAAGATCCATATGAACTGTACAGGAACTACCTCTGCAGTTAGCCAAACTCGAATGTCAGCCGACAAGGAATTTGGGAAGTCAGTTTTCGCCAAACAGTAGATTATCTGGGAAACGAACAAATATTACACAGATAAAATTCGAGAAATTTCAAAAACTAAAGATGGATAATGCAGTACAGACTGAAATCTGTCAGAAAATAATTCCCCATTCCTATGTCATCCGAATATTAGTCTCAGAATATTATTTTCAAATTATTTCAGTCTGCATCTATGTTTCACAATCATACTGAACAACAGGAATGCTTATTCTTGTTTATATTTTAAGCTTCGACATTCTAATGACTACTATCAAAATATTTTCTTTTTGTGTACATTTTTGTGTACAAAGCACGTTTAGAGAACATTTCTTTAATGAAGTTGAATGAAATTTGTTGTGAATTATGTCCAAGCATAAAATATTTGAATAATATTTCACCTGAAAACTGTAATATTTACCTTAAATGCTCGATGTAGTAATTTGACTCACAACTGTATTTTAGAGCAATCTATTCTAAATTTTACAAAAAGTGAAAAATATCAGCGGCGTAGCGTAAGGGAACGCCGGTATGCCCGGCATCCCCTATTAATAAGAAAAAATACGTATTTCATTGTATATAAATTGTTTGCTTGTAATTATCACAATTATTTCCTCTGCAATCTTCTGGATGTGCTCTCTCGCCTTACTTTGATAAGCGGAACCTACGCATGCGCGTCACACAGATGCACATTTTCTATCTTTCCTCTTGTCGTACGCTATGTTCCTTGGGCATCCAGGCCTACTGCAAGAAACGGGGTTTTCGTCTGCTTTCTGTGGAGTGCGCATGCGCAACTACTTGCTTTCTTAACTTCCTTCACCCCTTGCAACTCTACATTCTGCTTTTGATATACGCTGGCATATCTTCAAGTATTTCCAACTCTATCTATTTTGAACTAAGCTATAGTTTCTGTACAGAACGTACGAGCGCTAACGTCAAGGAAAGACAACAAAACAGAAATGGCTAGTTCAATGCCTTTTTGAAGCATGTCGGTTATGTAGATAATAGTATAAAAATAGTTATACTTTAATCGTAATTAAATGCATTGTAATTGTAATCGTAATTAAAGGCAAACTATTAATCTTCATCATAAATACATAGTGGCGTGGCCAGAAATTCTTTGAGAGAGCTCACACACACAAGCATAAACATAAAGCATTCTGTAGAATCACGGTCACCGATCTGGTAGGCCATTCTCGCCCCTCGCAAAGATTGCTTGGGCCCTTCACTCATTGGCACATATCCCGAGGAGATGAGGGGGACATGTCCCCTCCACCCGATTTGAAATTGTGATGATTTGTATCCGAATGTCACAAAGGAAAGTGGGATGAAATTGTTTCCCTTGACTTATTTCATTAAAAAAAAGAATCGTGTTTTTTAATATTTCATTATCATTTATTATTGTTAGTCTATTTTCAACTATTTGTTTAATTCCTGTAACGATTCCTATAATGCTAATGTGATCATCATAATTCTGCTCAAATAACAGTATTGTTGCGCCATACATAGTTGATTTTCTTTCATAGTTTTGGGGAAGTCATTATTTATATTAATACAAAACAAGTGTCCTAAAATTTTAATGTGGATCATTGTGGATGCGTAAATAGAAACATATCAATTATAAATATGCATGTATTCAGATTTCAGAATGTGTTCACGACGGTTGATACGTATCACAATTTTACCTATATTGCCTGGTATATAATATACAACAGGTTCACCTCAGAAATCAGATTCATCTATCGTTATATAAGTTTCATCACCCCTCCCCCCAGACTAAGCCTCAAATATGCCCTCCTCCCTCAAATCTGCCCTCCTCCAACTGTTGAAGACAACTCTGATCCTCCACAGCATTGTTTTTCAACTTCATAAATATTTTGAACATCGCTTTAAAAAAATGGGAACGGTCTTACCCGTTCCCCGAACGTTGAAGGCAGATTTGCGCCCTTGCCTTCAGTATTTGGATATCTGACAACGAAATACACACTCAGAAACAGGCCCCCAGAGCTGGTTTAAGTGTTTTCTATTTACATCTTCAAATGATATACGTATACACTCAGGCCCATATTCACGAATGGGAGTCTGAGTTTCGGACTCAAGATGACAAATTTCTAGGCGTGACTTTTTAAAGAACGAGATTGAAGTATGGTATGCGGAGAAAGAAGTTGCCCACGAGAAAGAAAAAAAGGGGAACTATACTGGAAACAATGTTCACACAACAGCGGGGCCGAGTTTTCTTGTCACACGGTAATGGTAAGAAGAAGCTGAGACAATCGCTTATTGGCTTCTGACGCAATCCACACATTTGCTTCTGTATGCCCCACTAGGCCACCAATTAGGGGGCCTCCCCCCTAAATTTTTTACAACCCTATATTTCCGATCGGTATAGCTATGTATTGGTGATTTTAGTAGTATTGTATCGCACAAGTGACTAACTTTGGCATCCCCATTTCGAAATACTGAAAAATATTGTTTAAGCTCTTCAGAGTTATATCATATTCATATTTACCTTTTGTCTTACTTCATTCAATTGATATTTTAATGGATGAAAAATTTCATTCAAAGCGGAATTTTTCTTCACATACTGGAAATTGTGATGAGTTGTTGCTAAGATCGGTATAAGTATTGGTGGACTAAATGCACTTTGAGCCTGAGTAGCAGTTCTGAAGTAACCCTTATCCGGGCAACCGGGGCTTCCCAGGCCCATTAGCTTCATTTTTCTAAAATTTCTCAATAGCCATACATATTTCGAAGACATAAAATACTGAATTCTTCTATCTTTCATCGAAGTTAAAATCATGAACATATCGAGTTGGTAAAGCTTTTTTTTTTTTAATTTGACATTTTTTTTCCTGACGTAACCGGGCAACCGGGGCTTAGGAAGCCGCGTATAACTTTAGTGAAATTCCTGTCAAATATTAGATCAAATTGTCACATAATTATATACTGAACACGTGACTATTGTAACCTTTAGTCGGAACAGTATGCGGCAACAGACATTGAATTTTGAGTGTTCTGCACTTAAAATATATACTGGGCCTGACAGGCCCCGGTTGCCCGTTTACGTTACAAAAATGTCTTGCCCGGATAAGTGTTAAAGTGTATCTTTACTCTTTAATTAGTAGTTTTTAAAATATGCCGATAGTGAAATGATTGCACCGTACGGAGCTTTCTGAACGAGAAATCCTTTAGTTCCTTTGTGATGACTCAGAGCATAAACCAGAATACGGTGATATTGATGAAATAGATATTAACAAACAAAAATATATTGTAAATAGTAGTATCGTCTGATTACTTACCAAGTGATATTGATAGTGATTTTAGATCTAAACAAAATTTACGATTCATGATATATTTCATTATAGGGAAAAATCTCATTATATTTTGCTAAGGTACACGCTTACGTAGATGGCTTTCGTTTAAAATTTGGGTAGTAGTATTTTAAATTTCTACATAAATAGTTCCCCACAATGTATTATAACAAAGTTTCTTTTTAAGTACAGACTTTTAGAAATTTTGGACTTAACACCTTTTAAGCAGCAAACAAAGGTATGTTATTTTCTCATAACGAATTGATCCTACAGTGAGCTCCGTGGTAAAGCCCTGGCTCTACATTATGAAGGAAAAGTTTTGAGATAAGTGCGTATACTTGTAGAATTGAGATGGCAATTGTCGCCTATCATTAGAAAGGGGATATTGGAGAACTATGAAATGAAGTCAAGAGATGCCTGTAATTTTATTATAACATTACAACAATGCGATGACATTTTATTTGATCCCAAACGGTTATTGTCGAATATACACGCTTAAAGGAGCACGCTGATTAGCCAAATTAAAAGGATTTCAATAATTTATCCCTCCAGAAGCCATTCTTTCTTCACCTCCTCCGTGGCGAAGTCGGAAGAGAACACCACTAGTAAACACAAGGTTGGTGATTCGTGCCCATCGTGCAGGACTTGTTTTATTTATTTTTTTTTACTTTTTTAAATTGATTTCAGACAAGTCTTAACGTAAACAAATCACGCATATTGACAATTTAAGGTAGCTTGGGGGACTAATTTGTGATTCATTGGCGTTTCGTCGCCTACCTGCTGCTCTTGGGCAAATGCTAGTATAATTTTCAAAACGGAAGTGAGACCACCGCGTGGGTAGCTGCGAGGCTGTCAATTTTAGCGAAATGACACTAGTTGCCCATTCTGATCCATTATTATTATTATTATTATTATTATTATTATTATTATTATTATTATTATTATTATTATTATTATTATTATTATTATTATTATTACTGAAGATTTGGAGCCTCTACATTACGTCCTATTCCAACAACATGGAGGATATTTTCGGGTTGTTTCAGTGGCAGAGTCCTTTTCACATAAAATTGGAAACTTGTTCAGACACTAAATCTAAAAAGTGAGCCTAGATCCGTCCCAATTCCCGCAGACTTATACAGAGGAAATTACATTTTCTGCTACCTTTTTTATATAGGAGCTAGCTACAAGCCGTGCAGATGCCGCCATTGGAAAAACATTATAAGCCGCTCTATCTTCTTAAAAAAAACTTGTGAAATCTGAAGATTGAGAGTTCGAAACTCGGTCTGACATGTTTTATCTTTTTTAAACTTGACGCTATGATAAAATAATTACAAGTGTAATACCTTCTACATATGCAAATTACAAATATAATGATTTGATATTAAAATTGTTTTTTAGTGGCTATGTTTCTTATTTGCTTACATTTAGTTCAAAAGAAAAACCTTTAAGAGTTCTCCGTTTAAAATTTCTAGAATAATCAGTGACACTTGGTTGGGCAAATTAGACTGGAAAAAAGCATACTGAGAATGTTAGCACGAAGGGAAAGAAATTGTATATTTTGTAGGGTTTAAGGGTGAACTGCCTTTTAACAGGTACTTGGAAAGGATTAGTGTCTAAGCCCTAGGCCCCAAGGATTAGCGTTATGTATATATTAAATGTTTGCTAAAAATCGTTACGGTATCACTGTTAAACAGTACGAATGTCTGGCAGTGTTGTTAGTGAAAGAAGATCGTTTCATGTCTAACATCGGGAGAAATGGAATATTGCTCAATGTTATTATACATGAGAAGTATCAATATTGTTAATAATTAAGCTTTCCCCAATTAACTATGCGGAATAAAACATGGAACCGTCTCAACCAAACGGATGCTCAAGCCACTACTCTTAGACGGCTCTCTTAAGTAAGATAAAATCAACTCTCATGTATGTAGCAAATTGCACACGTTTACGATTTAATAAGGACGAACCACTCTAATTTGTGTCATGATAAAATACTATAGTGCAAAAAATTTTAACTTAAATTAGAGAACAAAAGAAGACACACAAACACGCAAGGACATGAAGAAGAAATTGGTCTTGAGAGTCATTCGAACCCCTAACTGAAACCCGGTGCTTCAGACCACTTTCTTTTTTTAATTCACCGAAAATATCTCCATAACGTGTCTCTATTTTCTACCAGGTTAGACTAGTTTTACAATTCCGTTAACCTTGAACAACAGGAAAACGAACACATACATCGAGAAGATTTAAAATTTCAAATGCTCTCCCACAAGGAATCCAACCCGGGACCTTGCCTAGTGAACTATATGATGAGTAGGTTACCTGGTTCGTTCCCAAAGCAAATATGCTTGAGATGGGCAACATCGTGCTCGTCGGCTTTCTCGGGACACTCCCGTACTCCTGTTACCTCCCACATTCTCGTTCCACCAATGTGTCCTTCAATATTCACTTGTTTTAATAATGGCCTTGCTTAACCTAACAGACATAATCGTGGGACATTAAAAGCACAGAATTTATTTCACTTTATTTTTAAACGGTTAAGCGAAACCAAATAAAAAAAAAATAGTTGTATTTTCAATTGCACAAAAATATATAGAGAAATACAACTTGTGAAACCGTAATTCCATTTAAAAATAACCAGCAGATTCACAATACCCCAACATAAATCGTAAGCATTACATCCCCATGCCGTAAGCGTCGTTAGACCACCGATGGGCAACCAGAGAAATTTCGCCAAAAATTGTAAATCCGTAGCGACGAACTGCGGTGGCCCCTCTTCCGTTTTGAAGATTGTACTACCAGTTGCAGAGACGAGACGAAACGTCAATGAACAACAAAATTACTCCACTAGAAATGTTAAACGCCTATATATGTAATTTCTTTACATTGAGGTGATTCTAACAAACACTTTAAAACGTAAAAAAAAAAGTATATCGAGGTGGGTCGCCACCAACTTTTGGCTTACTAGTCCCGTCTCTCCCGACTTCGTCACACAGTCAATGAACAAAAAGGTACTTGTAGATGTAGAGATCGTTGAGATCTTTTTAATTTGGCTAATCCGAGTGCTCCTATAACCGTGTGTATTCGACTATAACAATTTGGGATTAAGTAAAATCTACTCGCAAGGTAATTTTATAACAAAAATGACAAGAGTCTATTTACTTTATTTCGTAGTTCTTACATCATTACCATCTATATTCATACAATTATACGCACTTATCTCAAGATTCTTCACTTCATGACGTAGATGCAGGAGTTGTTCTTGACCTCCCGTAGCTCACTTCAGGAACAATTCGTCAAGAAAAAATAATATATAATAATAACAGCATGCACATGACTTCGCTATTCTCGATGACGAATCGAAGCAGCGCGGACCAAAATTAAGTCTTCCCTGCTACGCGGTGGCAACAACTATACACCAACTCCAGGTATCTCTTTCGACTCGATGAAACGTTGCCGCCAGTTGCACACTTGAGGCAGTTCTTCGAGGCGTCACTGTAGCAACGATCGACATTTACCGACAAATGGGCCACTATGTGTTGGCGACGGTTACGGCATTTGGATATCTTTTGGAACTTTTCCCAATATATGTGTTCTAAAATATGTATTCGAAAATATATATTCTAAAAAGCGACATTATAATGTCTGTTTTAAAACAAAACCGAATCATATTACTATTCGGTCACTGACATAAACCGACACATTCTATTTTAACCTTAAATGGAACCGAAACCAGTTAATCGGGTTTTGGAACGCGTTTAACAGGTAGACTGTTCGTGATGTTTCTATTATCTCGTGAAATAAACCATACAGGGGACAGCAGTTTAAATGTCTTATTTATTTTACGTGAAAGAAGTATTTCGGTTATGTTTGATCTACCTAGCGGCAGAGATATGAAGTAGATGATTACTCATTCTGTGGGCTGAGTGGTTCTTTGCTCACTTTATTTCATGAAAATGGCTGCCATGAAAGGAAACAGGTAACTATCTTTTCTCTAAATTCTTGATATTTTTTATTTTGAAACATTCATGTTTACATATAAAATGTAAGGTTGAATGAGTAAAAGTACTTATAATTTTGCAAAGGAAAGAAGGTGTCCTCTGTAGAGACACTGGACACCGTACGTACATAATCTCTTTCTTTGCATAATTTCCAAATTTGGGAACATAGTTTCAATATATTATGTCGTAGATTTCTTACACTGTATACAAAGCAGATACTGTATACAACGTGATACTTTGCTTGTTATATACTTACTTTTATTTACGTCCGGTTTCCACAAAGGCGAAGGCTTTTGAGAAAGGTTCTTGTCTACAGACAGGTTTTCAAGATGAATTTAACTACTACATAACTATGATAATGATTATTGTAAATAAAATAGAAAATGAACAACAATAAACAAAAAATAAACAACAATAATAAAACTTATAAAAGTTTATATAACCAAACCATACCAAATAAATCTACCTACCACAATCTGTTTGATTACGTTTTCTATGAGTAAGTTGTGCTTGTTGTGGTAATTTGCGTGAAGCTCATATTCTTTTCAGCCTCAAGCTCCGTGAAATTGTAGAAATCATCTAATATTTGGCTATAAATTGTAGTCACCTGCCAGCCTAACGGGTTATTTGGTTGCTTTTGAACCCTATCAGGAAGCTCAGTATAGCAACCTAGCGTATCAAGAATTCTTGGTCTAGTTTCAAGTGTTATTTTGGATATAGAGTCTAGGTTACCGCAAGGCCTTGGATCTCACAATTTTTATGTTGATACCTTTTTCATAATATTGCCACTAATTGAAACTTTGTCAGTGCATTGAAATGGAGGCACTTATACAGTACGAGAGAACCGTGTCCAGAAATGTCCGTTTCAAGAGACAAAGGCACTGAAGAAGGAGAGGAGAGGTTCGTTCTCTTTGGCAGAAAAAACTGATATGGTTTTAGTGATAATAGTATTGTGAGTGTAGTGTCTAACTACCATATTGCACAGCCGATTCAGAAAGTAGATAGGGTTGGTGTTGTTGCCGGAGGGAGAACAAAATTCTCTATGATCAGCCCACCTCTTATTCAAAAATACAACAAGTATATGGGTGGAAGTAGACAGATTCGATGAAAATGTACGCTCAATGCGTATAGCTTTACAAGGAAAAAATCGTGTTTCCCTCTCTTCGCGTTTGATGTGGATGAAGCTTCTCATAATGCATGGTTAATGCCAATGTGAAAAACTCACTTATTGTCAATTTCCTAGAATGATTCTTCAAATTTATTGCGGTATTTATAGGAAACCATCTGTGAAGATTGTCACTTGTAGCGTGCCATTAGATAAACGTGTTCCGAATGACGTTCGCTTCAACTCTGACCTTAAGGACCATGTACAACAGAAGTACCCACAAAAATGGTGTAGTTTGTGCCACAAACTCACAAGAAACACGTGCCAAAGTGTGAGATTGGCCCACATGTTCGTTGTTGGCATGACTTTCCCAGCCGAAAATTAACATTGAAGTTCCTATTGTAATTTGCGTTCTGTAATGCTATTCTTTTACCTTGATTTTGGGCAGCGTATTCAAATGTTATAACCAGAATATCCGTATTTAATATTTTGCATTTTTTATAGTTATTCTAGGTATAACTAATATTTGTGTTCATTTATATTTTATGTACAACAAAACCTGTACCCTGTAAGTCAATAGTCTTTTCAATATATACCCATTGTATTTCTAATGGGCAGTGCCCCTACAGGGGACACCCCTATTTCTCTGCAACGGGTACACATATGAAATTACTTTCCAGATAATCTCGATTTAGTGTCTCAAAAGGACGCAAAAAACAAAGAAATTATTCTACACACACTTTGTAGTAAGTATGGGCTTTCCCGGGTAACTGTCAATATCGAGTGTACATTTTGAGATAAAGCCCCTATGATCTCCTATTTCCGACTATAAAACTACACGAATTATGAAACAGTATATATATATATATATATATATATATATATATATATATATATATATATATATATATATATATATATTATGAAACAGTATATATATATATATATATATATATATATATATATATATATATATATATATATATATATATATAATGTTTCATAATTCGTGCAATTTTCTACAACAATGGGAGAAGATAAAAGTTTCACACTATTAATGAGCAATTCAGCATTCTTATTGAAAAAATGTCTGATTTTTTAAAAATTTTAACAGCAAATCAGAGCCCTTGGTGCCATTGTCTAGCCCTTGGAAACGTAAGCCAAAATTTCATTTTCCTTATGGAGACGCAATGCTAATTTTTTGAAGCAGTTTTCTAAAATGATCATTGGTAAGAAATTTGATGTACATCAGTATTATTTGTTACAAAATGGAACAACACTCATCCGAAATGATAGTAGTGTCTTCTCGACTATTATTTTTTGTAAGTGATCGTCAGCTTAATCTCACATGTCACAGAATTAATGCTCTGATGCTCCTTGCATGTGCCAGTGACTGATATGGGGCTACATTCCAACTTTAAGATTCACACAAAAAATCAGCATAAATATTCTTATTAGGGACTATCAGAAGGTATTTTCTTTCGTGCAATTCGGTGTTATTGTAGTAGAAAAGAATGCGTCTTTTAATATTATTTTGATAACGCACCACCTTAGGGCAGCACAGAAGGTGAAACATGTGATTGTGAATCTTTATATGAATTCCAATTTTTATTCTGGAATTGCCAATGAGATTCAGGTTAATGATAAAGTTCAAGGAATTAATATTCGGATGCTTCTTGCATGTACCAGTGACTGGTATGGGGCAAAATATCCCCTGCAAAATTCACATAAAATTTAAGTATAAACCCACAGAGAAAGGAATGTTTCCTCAATCAAAAGAAAATATTTTCCTTGGTTTCCAAAACGTTTTCCTTCTCTGAAGATTTCCATGCTGATTTCCCCAACGTATTCCGAATATTTGCCGAAAATATTTTCCGAAAAATGTTTGTAAAAGATTTTAGAAATTACCGGGAGTACATTTTGAGAACACTTGCCGGAAAGTAAAACCAGGAAAATATTCACAAAATATATTAGAAATATTGCTTTGGATCTAATTTAATATGTTTTCAGTGTTAAGAAGGGAAATATTTTCGAAATGATACTAAAAATGTTTTCCATATATGATACGGAAAACAATGAAACGAAATATCTTCCACATATTTAAAAATTGTTTTCTAATACGTTATTTGTCATATTTGCTATTTTTACGAGATAACGTATTAAATATATATGTTTAAAAACATTTAGAATATTTTAAAAATAAATTATTTCGTAATATAAGAAATATTTTTCAGAAATGTTTTAAAAAGGTTTACTTAATTTTACAAACGTATTTTGGTAATCTTCTCCTATAACTTAAATAAAATATTTTCGTATGATATTTTAGTATTATTTCCAGAATATTTTATTGAATTTTGAATGTAAAATTTTAAAGCAGGTGAAAGATAACATCAACAATGAATAGAAAATGTTTTCCATTGTGTTTTGGAAGATATTTTGTCTTTAGTGAACAACATTTTCTGTTATAGGTCTATTATAGAAACATTTTTACATTGTTTTCAGAATATACTCTTCCGTTACTGGAGAAAACATATTCCTTGTTATATCTGAGAAATATCCCAAATATTTGCCGGAAATATTTTTTAAAATGTGTTTGGAGAATATTTAATGTGGAAGCAGTGGCGTTAAATAAGGTTTCCGGGCTTAATCCCCCCGGAATTCGTTTTACTATATTAAAGTAAATGAAATATCCTTCACAATTTTCACATTTCTAGGAATAAAGTTAGCAAAAATTCTCTCCTCGAAACAAAATCGTAAATACGCCACTGACAGGATGTGCATTTTTAGAACGTTAGTAGAAAAATAAATGTAAGGAAAATTTTCACAAATTGTAATGGAAATATTGTGTTTAATGTAATGTAATATGTTTTTAATGTTGAGAGCAGGGGAAAAAATGGATCTGAAAAGTTGGGGGGCGGTAGGTAGCGGATGAGGTCACGCCGTTCCCCCTGCCTATCTTTGCCCATTGTATTTTTGTTTTTTACGAAATGGAGATACGCCGCAAAAATTTTTCTAGGTGGTTCTCCCCCCGCACTTTTACCACTAGTTGAGAGAGTAAATGTTTTTGAAGTAACACTAAAAATGTTTTACATGCATGATAAAGAAAACAGAATAGGCCTATGAACAGAATAAAATGTATTCCAACATGTCATTTACAATATTTTCTATTGTTACAAGAAAAGATAAAATATAATTTTTAAAATATTTCGAATATTTTAAAAATAATTTCGTTCGTAATATAAGAAATATTTCTAAAACGCTTATTAATTTTGTATGGAAATATTTTTGTTACCTTGTCCTGTAACTTAAATGAAACATTTTCATGCAATATTTTAGAATTATTTCAAGAATATTTTAGCGAATGTTGATTAAATTCTCTCACGAGAGTACCGTTCTAGCATTATTACCAATCATTATACTAATTATAGCAGCATTGTTAAAAATTTGAAATTTATGATATGCTCTGACAACGCATAATCATTATGTAAGTTGTGAGGCATTAGCATCGCTACATCAACCGTCATTTGTTTATCAGAAGTACCAGCATTCCTTGCGCTAAGTTAAATTAAGACATGGCAACATACATGAAGTTCATGTGAATCACTAATTCGAATGTTATCATTTGACAGTTATACTTATTACATAATTAGGAAGAAGGCAACTGGAATTAAATGGTCGTGCCTACGAAGAAGGTGTCCAATTGGAGGCCGAAATAAAATGAAGGCGGTAAGTATAACGACTACATAAAATAATTTAGTTTTATTTTCTGTAAGGCATGCGGGATGCTAGATTATCTCCTAAATGATTTGCGCTAGGTGATTTGGTAATACGTCACGTGGCATAGATGAAATTCAAAAGGAGCGTCAGAAGTAATTGTCGAAAAAGTATAATTAATCTTTTATGATTTGCGTATATATATATATATATATATATATATATATATATATATATATATATATATATATATATATATATATATATATATACGCTGCCGGATGTATGACGTAAAAACTACAGTGCAAAAAATATAAATCAGCCTGTACTACGTGGCCACTAAAAAGCACCAATAGGCAGGATTCTAGTACACAGGTTCCTCTTTCCATTTATCTGTAATAAAGACAGAAATCCAGCCACCTTCACTTGCTAACGCTCGCTCGGCAATACTATGTTAATTAAATATTTTACTTTGGTACAGAAAAATCTATTAACCTACATGGAGTACCTGTGTTCTAGAACCTTCCCGCACCGATACTATCTGAGTCAGAGTATTGCGAAGGTGGAGGATATTAGGAGCAAGGGGATGCTTCCAATGGGAAAAGATGTGGGCAAGTCTTTACTTTAGGTAAGGCAGTGGCAATTAGCCAATTGATCTGAACCGGTTCCTGCAGTAACCGGTTCCCAAGAAGGAAAGAGAGAAAACGACGTGCCCTGCAGGGCTCTAACCCGCCTTCACTCGCTAACGCTCGCTCGACAATATGTACTGACATAATATCACTGCCATGCCCAAAGTAAAGAGTTACAAAAGATGCGTACATTACCATTTTTATGACAGGTTATAATAATTCTGCGTGCAGTTTTACTTCTGGTGTGCCACTCGAAAGCAGTGTTTCAGAAGTATTGTTCCGGGGACATTACTCATGCTATTCTAGTTATTATTGTAAACGTATTATTTTGGTCTGCTCTGGGGAGCCACTGCCCTCCCAAAAACACGTCTGGAAGAAACACTGCTCGAAATACTTAGTGAAATAAAATTATTTCTCTACTTTAATTCTTGTTGTCTATTTAATGATTTTCGCCAAGAGACGTATAAATTTTTCACTTGGCATAGATAAAATTCAAGGGGACCGTCAGAATTGTCGAAAAATTACAATTCTTTTACGATTTGCGTATTTACCTAGGTATACTGATTCCTGATGTGTGGATAAGAAGTACAATATAAAAAATACAAACCAATCTGTGTTAGGGGGCTACTAAAAAGAACGAATGCGATCTAACCGAGTCAGGGAGCGTAAAGGCGGGGGGGGCCCGAGGGGTGCTTCGGAAGGGAGTAGGCAGGTACATTTCTTTATTGATGACGGGTTAATTGCGCATATATTACTATTTTAATGACGTATTTACGATTTTATCAGGGTAAAAGGGCTTGGCTAACTTTGTTCTGCAAGATAATTCATTTACTTTAATATAGTAAGAACAATTTCAGGGGGCTTAAGCCCGGAAGCCCCCCTTAAATACACCACTGGGTTATAATAATTCTGGGGTTCACTCGAGCAGACGTTTACACCGAAAACAAATTTAATAGATAAAATGTGATGTGAAATATTTTTCGTGAAGGAATGAGAGTGTTAATGTAAATATTTCTGTCATTGCACAGCTTATTAAAATGGATTTTGAATGCAAATAGGGTAGAAGTAAGCTCCGGGAATTTGCGGTTTATACGTCAGTTGTGGACATTGCGATGGCCGAAATGTAAATATTTTCTAAAAAGAATTACGTAATAAAGAGAGAAGGATTATAAAGTTTCTGTAAAGTCATCGTATGGTGAAGCGCGTAAAATCAACTGCGCAAAGTGTGGAAAAGATTTATTCAAGAAGAAAAATTCAGAACAGAAGCAATAGCCCTACATACACTATTTTCTGTCGTAAAGGTAAGAAAGAAAGGTGGTGCAACACTCGTGTATTAGCTGTGAAATCTATTCTTTTTAAGGATCGAAATTAAGTGTTTTTGAAGATAAGAATAATTACAAATATTGTAAATGTTATTCAACCATCCTCGTTTATGCGTACCGCCTCCCTTGTCGCTGAGGTGCGTGCTCGCTACGATTTCGCTCGGCCCCACCTGCTGTGCTTCTGCCCTGACTCAGTTAGATAGCATTCGTGCTTTTTTACTGGCCACCTAGCAGTAGTTGTTTCGCTTTTTCTTTTAGAGCTCCTCATTTAGTGCATAGGGGGGCCCGGTTGCTCAGTGGAAGAGGGTTCACCTCCGGTGCTTGGGGTCCCTGGTTCGATCCCAGCTCACGCCATGTGGACTTTTGACGGGGTTCTCCCATTTCCTCCCACTTTCTTCAAGCCATCATTACACTCATTATCACCGTGTCCTTTAGCCTAACCGGCATAATCGTGGGACGTTAAATTTAAGGATTTCTTTTCGTTTAGTGCATGTTCTGCAAAAAGGAACCGAAGATGCAAGAAATGCGACAAAATTTGGTAAAACAGTCTGCTCTAATATTGCCTAATTCTGCGTGCAGGTTTACTATTGGCGTCCCGCTCGAAATAATTGTTGAAAAATTATAATTCTTTCGCTAATTTTTTATTGTCTCTTAAATGGTTTGCGGCAGGCAACTTGTAAATATTTCACTTGGCATATATAAAATAAAAGGGGCTATGAGACTAGATTTGCGGAAAGATTATAATTATTCTTTTGCGATTTGCGTATATATATATATATATATATATATATATATATATATATATATATATATATATATATATATATATATATATATGTGTGTGTGTGTATGTATGTATGTATGTGTGTGTGTGTATTGTATTTATGTTTGCCCAAGTGGGCTCAGCCCGGAAAAACCCACCTGGATTTTTGAGCTTTTTGTTAGTATATTATTATTGCAATTAACTTGATCACATTAAAAGAGATTCTTATTAGATTTTGGACTTTCCTTGGGCGAATTAGTTGCTTTCACGTTAAGATATACAACATTCAACGTAAGACCTTTATAAAGTTCTGAATCCATTAAAAAAGCCGTACCTTAGAGTGAGATAATTATAGAACAAATTAATGTATGGATAGTGCTTATAGTCTATTGGAAGTAAAATATTCAAATTTATATTTTAGAAAATACCTTGCGTGAATAGTGTGCTCGCCCACTCCCCGACGCCGAAGGACATTTTCCCTCATACATCTGATAGATTTAGGGCCATAGGTGCTAGTAGTATTAGTAAATATGTAGTGTATTAAACAGTTTAGTTTAGTTATTTGTTGCTAGTTTTCAAATAAGCTTTCTGTAGAATCAACACCAGCAATAGCGTAAAAATTCGTGTAAAATTTAAGAATCTTAATGCTCGGAGTTTCGAAGAGTACATAACGCTTACTATTTCAAGTGCTGCATTCAAACTTCGTACTAGTGGAAGTTTCGATGTACAGTAACGAAAGCTTGCATTTTCGGAAAATAATAATAAACCTTCGTCGCGAAAGAAGTGCTCGGGAAATTCCCACAATTAAACGCACAAAGCATCGGAACTGAATACTTCAACAATAAAACTATTTGAAAAAAATGAAATAAAATCTTCGAGTTTACGTCCCACGCTTATGCCTGTTAGGCTAAAGGAGACGGTGATTATGAGAAATGAATGAAATGGTGAAATGAACAAAGTGGGAGGAAAGGGAAGAACCCCAATAAAACCCACGAGCACAGTGATGTTCACCAAAAAGTCGACACGTCGCGATCTGGAATCGAACCACGAACCCCAAGCACCGGCGGTGAATGCTCTACCACTGAGCCACTGCGCCCATAATAAAACTTTTTACTGTATAATATATGAATTATACAGGGTGTTTCAAAACAACACCGACAACGTTTGGAAGATGATTCATGACACCAAGATAAGATAAAAATATGGATCAACCTGGGTGCACAAGTGCTTCCTTTCGGACTTATAGGCTGCCGAAAATATGAAAAGATGATCTTTAATGGCCTATAACGCCAAAACTATGGGACCTACCGTAGTCGTTTCGAGACTTCAGTTAGGAACTAAAATGTGCACTATAGAAAAATACAGGTTTCAGAATCCTGCGGTACTCACGCAACATTTTTTATAGATGGAGCTTTGCTACGGGCATATAATTTGAAGTACTCACCAGCTGCCTCTTTTTCATGTTTTCGGCAGCATATAGCTCCGAAAGGAAGCATTTGTTCATCTAGATTGATCTATACTTTTGTCTTATCGTGGTGTCAGGTATCACCTCCCAAGCGTTGTTGGTGTTGTTTTGTAACACTCTCCATATATATTAATTGTTTTAAATTAATTTTCTGGGAGAACGGTCTTGCAACAAGTGTTCGGAAAATTCCCGTAATTGAACGTACAAAGTATCGGAAGTGAACTTCAATAGTAAAACCATTTATTTTACGTGAGAAAATATTTAATTTTATTTTAAGACATTTTGAAACATTTATTTTATAAAACAAGTTAAAGATTGAATTGTTCTAAATTAAATTAATATATTTGCTTTAAATTTATATATTTGGTGTTCATATTTGGCGAATATCACTGAGAGAATTAGGCTGATTCGTTCTACATTTGTTCGTTCGTCTGCTTGTACCACACATACAACAGGGTACCACTTTTCGTCTTTTATGTTTAAATTTTCTGGGTACGAGACACACTAAATCTCCTGTACAGATTTTGGCGACATACTAACCTAAAATTTCAAAATAGCGGGTATCCACACCGCAATTTTCTGTTTTTCAAGTTGAAATTTTCAGAGTAGAAGCACAAGACCCTCTGGATTATGAGGCGATCCAACCTGAGGGTATATATTTTGGCGGCGATCCAACGTAAAATTTCAAAATGACAGACATTTTTCAAAACAGCAGTGAATAGAAAATCGTTGCAAGTTGTGACAATAATAATCTTGAAATATAAATCACATATTAACACTTTTACCGCAAAGGCATTGTAATACTTTAAAAAACTCAATGGGCCCAGGTGGGTTGGGCTTTTTCTAAAAAGCCGGGGTTTTCAAACCCTGATTGTATTGTATTCATTTTTACCCGTTTTCATACAAATTATTCACAACGTGAAAGTATGAGTTGGACACGTCACACGAACATTGAATGTGTACGTATTTATACATTTAAATCTACCTGTATTTAATAGTTTTGAATTTTACCTGTATATCTTCCAAAATGTAGTGCGCCAAAATAAACCAGCACCTAAAATTTAAAGGTCTTAGTGACGACTGATTGATCCTCGCACAAGCCAAGCCGATTAACTTAAAAACTTGAAATTTTTACAGTACATAGGATTTGTGACGTATGGTAACACTAAGGAAGATTTTTTGGTAATTCTACGGGAATGCTAGTACTTTAATAAGGTGGCCATATCTCTGAATCTCGTAGGCTTAGATGCTTGAAGTTTTATTTGGACTTCTCATTTAAAATAATTTGATACGTTTTAAAAGTTTTTTTTATTTTAGTAAAAATGTTAAGATAAGAGGGTAAAATGTAAAACAGGGGATGGGTTTGCAATTATTATAATCAAATGTCAATATCCCGCAAGATTTGAAAGTTAGGAACATGGAGTTTGGACTCATCATTTAACATATTTAGACACGTATTTAAGTTTTTTTTAAATTATCATATATATATATATATATATATATATATATATATATATATATATATATATATATATATATACTTTTTGACACAACTTAGAATGGAACAAAAAGGGCAGATACACGGAAATTGGTGAAAGCATTTTAATAAGATGGCCACATCTCCGAATCCCTTAAGCTTAAAAAATTTGATGCTTTGTATTTAGGATCCTCATTCAAAATAATTTGTACGTGTTTCACTGATTTTTGATATTTTAGTAAAACTTTGAACAAAAGAGGGGCAAAGGAAAAAAAAGTTTTGGTTTGAAGGTTCGAAACATGGAATTTGGTATTCGGACTTCTAATTTGAAATAATTAGATACGTAATTATACTTTCTTTTTTAAATATATGTCCTAGAAGGAAAGAAGAAGGGCACTGACAGCTATGGAGGGAGAATAGAGCTGGTAAAAATTAGTAGACACGTGTCCAAGAGTTTTTGAAAATTCCGTATATTAGAGTGAAAGGGGCGTAATTGTTAGTCTGACAGCGAAACGAGTACGTTTAGAACTAGTTGAAACCTTTAGAAGGTACGTAGTTTATCTCTGCTGCATGGGGTCCTTGGTTCGATCCCAGCTCGCGCCAAGCGGGCTTTGTTGTAGACAAACCGTATTCGTGTGTTTTCTCGGGGCTTTCCCGTTTCCTCCCACTTACTTTATTCCACTATTTCATTCATTTCTCATCATCAGCGTCTCACTTAACCTCGATGCATAAACGTGGGACGTTAAACTAAATGTTTCATTTCATCTTAATTTCCGTGTAAAAGTACCTGCATCTTGAGCTATACATAATATTTCCAATCCGTGAACAATGCTAAACTAGTGTATTAATATAGGTTGCTAACGTTATAGTGCCTACAATTCTGATATTTATGATGTGGTGGACAAACAACCTGTGCGTGGGTTTTCTCGGGGTTCTCCCGTTTCCTCCACTTTCTTCATTCCACCGTTTCATTCATCTCTCATCGTCACCGTTTCCTTTAGCCTAACCGGCATAATCGTGGAACGTAACACTAAAAAATTTCATTTTTTTCTGATATTTTTGAATTCTGATAGAACAACTTCGTGTAGGCTTTGCTTTGGAAGTAATTTGGAAAAACGTGACTTGTTCAATGCATGCCGGAAAGTATCTCTCATCTATGTTGAAGTTCGCGAATAGTTTGTGTTTTCTGCATTACTACTCCCTGAATACAGCGTGCGTATAAAGTCAGTTCTTATTTGTAACAATGTATACATCTAAAAGTTAACAACCTATCACAGTTCCACTTTCATCGAATACATTATTAGAGTGTACCATTTGGTTAAGTTAAATTTCAACGTATACACCCGCATTTTTCATTTCTAAAATATTAACAGTATTACACGCCAGCTAAAGCTGATGCTAGTTTCTAGGGTAATCTAGATTAAAAATAGGTATTGACTTTACAACCACCCTGTATATTCTGAAACTGTTAAATTATTCCTTGTCTTCCTGTAGATTTCGTAATACTTTTTATAGATACGTTGCTTTCATCAATTCTTAATTTACAACTACAGAGTTGGATGGTTTAAACAAAAAAAAAAAAACTTTAAATCATGTGAGCTTCATGGTGACGTCTTCACATATCGCACCATCTGCATTACGTTTAACTACTTTTCACCTTTTAATCAAGGGGTCCCGTGTTCAATTCTCGGTCGAACCACAACCCATATTTCAAGTGTAAACCAAGTAGCGATTCAAGGTGTCCCTTTAAGCGAAAGTCTTCTCCGTGATAACCTTGGTATTTCATAAGGATGTTAAGCATAAACATACGACACGAAACCAAATTATATATTTCTACTTGCCTGAATGTCTGTTGTTTTATAAAGAAGCCAAGGTTGCTTAAATATATTGATAGAAATTGGCAAAATGTATCAACTGCCTACGTAGCTTCCAACATCAGCTTGGATTGGACTTTGTTTTAATTTTGTTGAATGTTATTTAGATAACAAATTTGTAATTAATATGATGCGGTGACCTTAAAATTTTACATACAAACACATTTAAATTAATAACAGCATTTTGCCAGTGGATAAGGCGGGAGTTTCCCGATTTATATGTAATTCTGTATAATGTTTTTACTTGTGTAACTGCTTATCTTTTTGTAATTTTGAAATGACTCTTGACAATTATATTAACAACTAAAGCTATGTAAAGTTCAGTACAACGTATTTTTATCAGGAGTCCATGAGTGAGTCGGCAATCTCATTTGTGACCAATTAGTCCCGGTTTCGTGTCGAAATAGACAATTTCTCTTGTATATGTAAGCCGAGAAACGGTTTGGATTCCCTTCCAGCATAACCTTGTTGTTGCATAATAACACCAAGACGAAACACGCTAATTTCTGTCCATATCTAATATAAATACATAGAGTAAATTATTTAAACCAAAAAAAAGCAGTTTTTTCAATAAAAACCATGGTTTTTGCCAACCCTGTACTACTGCTTGAAAATTAGTATGTAACTTTACTTTTATTGGAAAAACGAAACGTCAGTGCAAATATTAATTTTTGAGGATGCGCTAATTGCAACTGACTCAGTGACACTGTCTTCTAAAATCAATGTAATTTGTTTAAGGGCATCAGTTGTATGCTCTAAATTTCCATTACTATTACTTGAGTGCTTAGTGTGTATTTCGTTACAGGTCTAAGAAATGAAAAACTTGGAGGTCGCAGCTCAGAAGCCATCACATGAAACATCATGAAAAAGACAAGTGTAATAGCTGAACAATTTAGGTGGCACGGTGCAAAAGGAAACAGCAAAACTCTCCCTACTGTTCTTTAATTTCATTTTCAAAGTAGAAAAAATTATAGAAGTTGGCATTTGAACAGGGATGTAAATTCTATGTTTAAATTTTTGTAAAAAAAGAAAAAAAACATTATGGTACCCTTTATATTTTCTTTCGCTTTAAATACATACTATTGTGCCATGAATACTTCTCAAAATCATCTTCCTGTAAACTTTATTTCCCAAAAGCTTGTACTACAAGCGCTGTTATAGCATTTAGAACACCTTGAAAATCTTTATTTTATCAAAATTTGCAATTTTCCCCATCTTGAAGTGCCACGTTACATTTCAGTGTCCGTGGAAGAGAGAGCTGAATATGTATAGAGTATATTTCATCCTTTCACTGAATTCTTCTGTCATGTTGGTACTTTACTTGAGCATTTCATGATTCATTCCTACATTCGCGATTTTTTGGATTCTTTGCAATGCAACGTTAACAAAATTATTCATTTGTATAAGGCAAAGTAATATGCATGGCATGCTCCGTGGGGACCGAGCAAGGTAGCGGTCATCAAGGCCTTAGTAACCACCTCGGCATTCACCTGGTGCGACTGTGGAAAAAAGAATGATCGGGTCCAGATATGATAACAGAGCCTTCGGAATGAGACGCTAGTTCTTCATCAACTTAAATACTGCCACATGTTTTCAAATTATTTTTTAATATTAGGTTTAATATTTATAAGATGCTATATTTTTTAAAAATAAATGTGTGACCGCTTCAACATGTCACAACGTCCGTAAGTAAGCTACAGTCTGAGGTATGTCACTTTCAGCTGTAGCTGTTGTCTTCCTTGCCGTTTACATTTTCTTCAGGATTTTACTTTTGTAACCTAATATTCTCTTCACAAGCTGCTGTAGATCCTACACAAACATTTTAAATATTTTTGTAAGTTTAAGATGTAATAATTGATCTTTAATCATTCCCTGCTGTTATTATGTTATTAAACACTGCCTATTATTTTTATTTTCAGAAACTGTGTAACACAAGAGAAACGTAACTAACCATGAGATCGCGTAGATTATTGGGATATGGCTTCAGCATGTCATACAGGGACGGACAAGAAGATCAGCTAAGAATTCAGCTGCAGTTCCACAGAACTTTAACTGACAATTCGCAGCATCGAAATTATAGTTAGTTGTGGTAATCAAAAGTGACGTTATAAAGAAGGAAATATATATTTCTGGTTATTCAGCAATGTGATATTTCTTCAAAGTAGCAAAAAGTGACATTTCGTGAAAAGATCTACTGCCCATGCGCCGTAGATTTGTAGAACATATTTTCAGTAAATATTGTTGTTGATTTTTATTTAATTAGTGTCAGTGACATAATTTTCTAGAACAAGTGTTTACAAGTTAAATTGTGAATTTCTGATATTTGAGAAGATTGTTCTTAATGTATAGAAACAAATAATACGAGCAGCATGAAGATGCTGCTGAAGAGAATTTAAATAAATAAAGCCAGAACAGTGTAAATTTATATTTTTATTTAACTACTAACCGATATAAACTGATATATATGTATATTTATTATAGTGGACAGTGTAAATTATAACTACATAATTTTAGCTTGCTCTCATAATAAGCTGCTTTATTATTATTATTATTAATAATAATAATAATAATAATAATAATAATAATAATAATAATAATAATAATAATAATAATATTAACTCAATCTTATTTACACACAGAATGCTTCTGGGTGTTCCACTGCTACTGCTGGTATGTGGCCATGCCGTCTATGTATGTTGGGGTGTTTTATGTGATGTTGCGAGGTTCACACTCACAAATTAGAGCCTTCACAATCATCGCGTGCCAGTTTTCAAAGCGGCTATATTGGATTTATTATTTTAAAGATAGGAAAAGGATTGCCAACAATTGTTTCTTGAAATGGATGTCTAAACTTCAATCCTTTTCGTATTAAAAAAAATCCAATACAGCCGCTTTCAAAACTGACAGGCGACGATTGTGAACACACTGATACGCTGTATGAATCTCGTAAGTCACATAAGACCCCCCCCAACATATATCCACGGTGAGGCCACATACCAGTAGTACCAGTGAAACACCCAGAAACATTCTGTGTGTAAATAAGATTTTGATTAAAAAATGCTTAAAATTATGAGAGCAAGCTAACATTATGTAGTTACAATTTACAATGTTTATTATTATTATTTTATTTTGTTTTTATTTATTTATTTATTTTTTTTGTCAGTGTGGAGCGCTATGGTTATTCGTCATGAAGACAGAGTGAGGCAAAGATGTCTAAGCAGGTAAAATTGTACAGAAGAATCTTGGTTTCTTCCAGCTGCTATGTCACACCTTGGCCACCTTGTTTTCAACCCACTATTTGTTCCCAGCAAGAAGCCGTCATATATGCAGAGTGACGCAACAGTGGCAGCGTTGTACTTTTCGTTATTATTTGGCAATATACTAATATAAAAACAAAACTTGCTGCATTTTAAAAATTTCCTTCTGTATCTTACCTTGGTTTCGTATCTGCAATAGTAACCGAGTTGGCCTATGGGCTTTGGGTTCTATCATGTGCAGAAAACATTCTGTAAATATTTTGTCATGTACAGAAAATATTGCCTAAATATTTTGTCACACAGAAACTGTTCTCTAAATATATTCCGTCATGTAAAGAAAATATTTTGGCATATTTAAGAAAATATTGTCTGCGTTATTGGTAAATAATTTTAAAATATTCAATGAGAAACATTTTAAAAACCATTCCGTTAACATTGTATAAAACGTTTCAAATTCCTTTTCAGTAATGTTTGGAAATCGTACAGGAAACATTTATTGGAAAGCTTTTCTAACGACGTATAAAATATTTCTACAACATTTTTTAGTGTACTCAGAGAATATTTTCAGTATTATTTGGAAAATGTTTTCAAGAACATATGGAATATATTTCCTTATGGGATGTAGGATACATTTTCTGAAGGAAAATGATGGCACGTTTTAGAAACGTTTTGAAAATATTTCATTGCTGAGTGGGAACGTGCCCAGCATTGAACAATGGGAAGAAAGTTCTTTTTGTCAATTAATGAGAAAATTAGTTTTCCATAGTATAAAAGGTAAGCATTCTTGCTGTCTGGATTGCCGTTTTGGTAAGACAGCGCCTTAGTTGCACATGGAATGTAGCACATGATGTTGAATCTTTATAAAAACTCCAAATTTTATTTTGAAAATGAGAGTGAGTGCCAGATTAATTACAAATGTCGCAGAATTAATACTCCGATGCTCCTTGGATGTGACAATGATTAATGTAAGGCTACAGCCTCTCTTCTGAAAATCATATGAACAATTTACCATAAATATCCTTAGCAGAAACATACCGGAAGAAGCTATCTTTCCATCAATTAATGTGAAAATTGATGCTGTCTTATTAAGAAGTTATAAGGTACACCTTATAACCTTAGGAGGACACCGAGGGCAAGGAAAGTAATTTTTTTTTATAAAAATGCCAGTTTTTCTAGAAATGAAAATGAGCGTCAGATAATTACAAATGTCACAGAATTAATATTCAAATGCTCATTGGATGTGCAATTGGGGCTATGCTCGCCCCTTCCAAAAGTCATATCAAAATGCACGATAAATACCCTTAGCATGGATATACGGGTATAAAGTAGATGTCTTATGAATGTTATCATTATTGCAGACACATTTTGTGATATTTTTTAAATCTACAATCTACTGTAAAAATTTATCTTCTATCACTGTTACAGATTATGCATATAGATTTGTTGTTATGGGGTCACTGGAATATAATCAGAGAATTTGCATTTGTCAAAAATCCATTGCGACTCTTGATATAACACAAAATGAGACACACAAGTCACCTACGTATTTTCTGCACACTGAAACAAAACCAGCTCAAAATAAAACACAAAATGGTAATGGAAAATGGTGGAGGAGCCACAAAAAATCTTAATGAAAAGAAACATTTTTAAAGTTACAAGTTTAGTAGGTTAGCTTTACATTGCAATATTATTTTCTTGATTTGAAGATAGAGTGTATCTATTTCGTACTTCTTACACAACAACTGTATGATCCAACTTTCCAGATAATAAATAACCTACTCGTACGTACTGTACACGTAAATATACTATGGACACACGGTTGTACAAGAAACAAATGCCTCATGAGGAACAAGGGTCATTTCTTCAAAATTATTGCTTCTCGAAAACAAAATTCTGTGCCTCAATCATCATTAAATGTTTAAAAATATAATGAAACCTAAGTATAGGATCGATAATATCAATTTACTTTCATTCAGCATGTCCTTGTGAACGGGCAAAATATAAAGTAATACGAAAAACTATAGCCATTGTGAACACCTTCTCCAACGTATCTGGAGTGATTATCTCTACACTGTTTTAAGTCATCTAGTAGATATGTTACAAAATGTGTTTGTGTCAACTGCTCATATTAGTAACTGGCACATGCATGGAGCATCAGAGTATTAATTGTGCAAAATTTCTGAATAATCTGGCAAACACTCTCATTTTCAAAATAAAATTTGGAGTTTGTATAATGTTTTAATATATGCCGCCTAAGACGCTCCCTTACAAAAACATCAATCCAGATTTTAAAAGCGCGTACGTTTGTATACTACAAGAAAGTTAATTTTCACATTAATGGACAAAAACATGTTTCTTATAATATGTCGGTGCAAAGGATATTTATGGCGAATATTTATATGAATTTTTAGTTTTTGGACTGTAGCATCATATCAGTCACTGGCACATGTAAGAAACATCAGAACATTAATTCTGTGACATTTGTGATTAAGCTGACGCTTACAGGTATTCTCAAAATAGAATTTGGGATTTACTGACACTCAACCCATCTAATGTTTACGTCCCTTCGCACCCAGAAAAGGAACCTTAAAATGAAGTTCGAGATATATTTCTAAATATACTAACATTTCAGCTGAGTATTATTGCATTTTATAACAAATAATATTGATATGCTCGAAAATCCTTAACAATAAACATTGAAAAAAACTGCTTCAAAAGTTCACATACAATATTCCGTAAGGAAAATGAAGTTTTGTGCTTCCGTACAAAAAAACTGATAAAACCTAATAATTTTGAATCACCCATCCAATTTCGATCAAATTTTCAGCATATATGATTGTTGGGCATCCAATGTTTTTTCAATCGTTTCACGATGACGAGCCAACATAAAGGAGGGGGAGAGGAAGAGAAATTTAAAAATGATCAGAAGTGACCGATATTGGTGTGAAATCAACAGTTTTCTGGGTCGATGAGAGAACCAATGACTTTTCTTCTGATTTTTAATTCATGTTCACCTCTGATAGTTGGGGAAGGGGAGGGTACAACGTAGGGGAGAGGGATAAGCATTTAAAGACGATCGAGTTTGGAATCCGTAATTTTAGGAGCAACTGAGACAATTCTGACATATTTTAAATTATCGAAAATGAGCAATACCAGTGTTGAATCCGTAATTTTCGGTGTCGCTAAGATGAACATTGATACTTACGATGCAGCATAGATCCGAATTCTGCCATACGTCTTGAGGGATTGGGGAAATGGGACATCACATTTCCGCAAAAAATTTAAGTTATTATATATCTACAACATCAAATTAGGGTGACTGGGTTGGTAGTGGTCACCCTTTCAGTAGTAGTCACCCAGAAAATAGATTTGAAGTGCAGACTCGTATTAGCCAATAAGCTTTAGATTTTTCATTTTTACTGCAATGCCTACTACTCTTTCTGTATAGTGCACACCTAATGGATAGCTTTTTTAAATTAGAGTACGAGTCTAGAAGAGTATTTTTATGTGCAGTTTGAAATTTTTTTCAATTTCTAAATTTTGAAGGTAAGCCAGCCGTTCGATTTATTCCCCTATGTCTGTTTATTTTCTGCGTATTGTGAATATTTTTAATATAAACAAATTCAATAATTATCAATTATTTCAAAACTATATTTACTTTTTACTCTTACACTTTTGCATTTGATAAAAATGACTACGTTTTCAGTAGCGGTACAGCAAGGTGGCCATAATTGAAAGCACAATTTCTGTGGTGGACATGAAAGTAAACAGAATAAAAATTAATGGTGGGCACAAAACCTGGTTTCTCGGTTTTGGGTTTTAGAAAAGTTTCAAAAACCGTATTTTCTTCACAGAAACCGGTCTTCAGCGAAACGGGTCTCAATTAGGGATGCGCACGAGACAAGATTTGTGGTTGTCTGGTCTCAAAAATGTGCTGTAGAAGTAATGTCTCGACTCGAAAAGTGTATTTTTCTTTATTGGAAGAGCCGTGTCACGACAAGAAGTTTGTCAAAAAAATCCTGTCTCTACTCCCTGCTCTCGTGCGCATCCCTGGTTTCGATTTTCTCCAAAATCAGTTCGGTTTTACAGAAGCCAGTTTCCGTTTCTTCCAAAATTGGTTCTATTTCTGACGAGAATAGGTTTCGTTGTTCTCCGGAAACCGATTTCGTTTCCACAAAAATAACTTTGTGTTTACCAAAAACTTTTACTGGGACCAGTTTCGGTGAAAACCGAAATGGAATTCCATGAAAAAAGTAACCGGTTTCGGAAAAACCTAAATATTGGGTTTTCGGATTTCAAGTTTCTACAAACCGGTTTCTGTTTTTTTTATAAAAATCGGCTTGTCATCCCTAATAAAAATATTTATTTAATAACGGAATCCAATATTGATAAGCCAACGTAAATAAGTTAGAAGGAATCGGGTGACACCTAGCGGGTAGGGATGGAAGATTCATAACTTTTTATATGCGTGGGAGGAATTCCGTTCAGAGCAGATAACAGAAGATATGCAAACGATGTCAACGGAGTCAATTCAAGATACACAAACTACCAAGTCTGATGCAGGATACCAATCAGAAATCATTGCGTATCCTTCAACAGTCACAGCCTCTCAGCCTGTAGGTGCCATCTCGACATGTCATAACCAATGCAGTTCCAAAGTAAATTCAAAATGGGAAAACTGTGCGTTTAGTCCATTTAAAAGAAATATGTTGTGGCCAAAAAACTCCAGAGAAAACACTAAATTGCAAACAAAAGAAGCTTCGATTCCCTGCTGTATTAAGTTCAAACCAATACAAGGACGTCTTAAGTAAAAAAAAATAAGTTGAAACAAAATCGAAGTCTAAGAATTGCAACCGGTCACTTCAAGCAAAACCAAGTTGTGAAATTGATACGAAAATAAATATCGAAGGAATTGAGTGTCAAAAGAAAACTGTAAGATGTCAGTAAGTCCATGTCCGAAATATGTCGAGATGTATGCAGTGTATTAAATGTAAAAGGTGTTTTCACGTTAGTTGTAATCAGGAAAAATTGAGAGGATTTTGGAGTTTTCTATCTTCGTAAAATGGCTTAATCCGATTCTGACAATGAAAGAAACTGTAAGTGTGAGATAAAATAACCTAATGAAAACTGAAATGATCTCTTTTCAGACGATGTAGAATAAAGTTGCTTCCTACCGTATGTTTGGCATATAGGTTCTTCCAAACAGTTAAAATAAACTAGGTTCTTCAGAGAATTTTAAGTTTTCCCGTAATAACTTCAAACAATCGAAAAAAAACGCAGAGACCAACAATATTTTGCGTGTGAAGCCTTTATCATGACGCACCTCTCTGCTATTGCTGTACAGATATTTATACACCCGCGAATAAATGCCAAATCCATAAAGAGCTCCAAAGCGATAGCAGATAGGGAGATATGATAATCATATTAAATATACCGCATACCGCACAACCATATCACAATATTCTACACCGCACCGCGTTTTCACTTCTCGAATTCTATTGTTTGTTTCGAAGATATTACAGACGTACTGTTAAATTAGTAGTAGTTTAATTTCGTTGTATGGAAGACTCTTAAAATATGATTTATTACCAGATTGGACCTTTGTGTATGGATGTAAAGGAACATAAGCATAGCTCCACTATAAGATTACATTTTTTCTTTTATTAATGTAACACTTTAGTAGTTTCCCTTTATATGTTTATTCAATTACTTATTTTGTTTTGCTTTCGTAACTAGAAGTGAAATTCCTCTTCTCGTGTGCAACACTAAAAAAAACAACGATCTTGCAAATTTTCACCTTCTTGTTTGTAGTTGTATGACCTGAGCGATAATAAGCTCCTGTCATCGCCGATCACTTGCCAGGAAAAATTCTAACAAAAAATGATAAGTAACAAAAGTGAATGTAACGTTGAAACGAATCATGCAAAACATTAAAAGTTTTTACAAAATACTGTAACCTGTGAAATAAAATGAATGTTTGACGAACATTGAATTTTCCTTGGTATGTCTAAGGTTAGATAAGACTTCTTTGTAACACTGTCATGATATCAATAGCACTCTATATACTAAAATGTAACACTTCCCAAGTGCAAGATTCCAATTTTGAAAAAAAATACAGGGGGATACTACATATAAAATAAACAAACACGTGTTTCTATTTTCTTGAAAACCGGTATTAGGAGTCAAAAGCCCCCATTCAAAATTTTTAAAGTTGATGCCGGAAAGGCCAGAAGAAGTGAACGAAGTGAATGAAATTCTGCAAAGATATTGTAGACATAAAATGAGGGAATATCGGTTTCCTAACTTCCTGAAAAAAAGAAAAAGTTTAAGTGGGTCAGAAACTCTTCCAAAACTTTGATCGTGAAATATCAGAAGTACTAATAACAGTATGTCGAAAGTGCTTAAAGGAAATGAAGAATTAGAATGGCACGTTGGGTAGGAACAATACGCATAAAATAAACGAATACGGGTTTATTTTCTGCGGAAAAACAGTTTTAGGGGGCAAAAGCTCCCACGCAAAACTTTAAAATTTGAGGGCCAAATGGCAAGAAGAAGTGCACGAATTCAATTAAAGTGCGCAAAGATATTGTAGACGGAAATTCAGATAATTGGGTTTCGTATTTTCCTGGAAGAAAACGGTTGAGTGGAGCTCGGACCTTCTAAGCCGTGGATTGCGAGATAAGAACTGTGCAAATAAGTATACGTCTGAAGTTCCTAATGAGCACTGGCCCAAATCCCGTGGTGATGAGGGGGCATGTCCCCTCCAATCATGGAAGTAAGGTGGACTCTCCTCTGTATAATCAGATTTGAAATGTGTTTTTTGGTGAGAAATTTGATTATTTTTGTCCGATTTCCACAAAGGAACGTGAAATGATATTGATGTCCCCCAAAATAATCCTCAAATCTACCTGCCTCCCAACGTTGAAGACAACTCTGCTGTTCTGATCCTCCTCTGCTGTTCTGATCGCTAAAAATGTTTATAAGAACGGTATTACCCGTCCCCCCAATGTTCAAGACAGATTTGCGATGCTGCTAAAGAGTATGGAGAATTGCAACGAAACTTCATATAGGGACGATTTGCAAAACAATAAATGAAACACGTTTTAATTTTAATTTCTGCGGAGAAAGCAGTGTTGGGGCTTAGGGCTTATCCGAAAGAAAGTAAATATTACCGTAACAGCGAAGGAAGGATTGGTCCGAAGCAAAGCAATTGTGTGTAGATATCGTATAGACCCACTAAAAATTAACTATTTTTGTCCTTCTCAAGTATCCCTATCCGTTTTTCTTGAAATTTGGCACATCATCAGCAAACAGAAAATTAATCGACACGTGATTTTTGTGCGGAAAATCACTGTAATGGTTAAAGGTGCCTGTCGAACTGCTATGAAATACGCTATTCTTGTGTGCTTGTTGTTAATCTGGTAAATTTGAAGAAATCGGATGTAGACACTTGTGAAACACAAATTATCATATTTTACATATCAAACGTGTACATTCAATTGCACTCGCTTCTATCTATTCCTTCGCCACTCAACGACTCGTTCCACTCAACCGTTAGTTTTTTTTTCTTTTCAGGAAAAAGAAACACGTACTTCCTCATCTTACCTCTACAAAATTTGTGCACAATTTCATTCTCTTCGGTCTCCTTTCTTTGACCGTTTGGGCGTTAAATTCCAAAATTCTGGGTTAAATTCCAAAATTCATTTCGGTCCACCTGTTCCCTCCGTAGGAATTATTGTCCCTAAAACAATTTGTCCGTAGTAAGTAACATGAAATTTTTCCTTTATTTTATTGTAGCATCTACGTGCCAAATTTTATCAGAATTGGAGCGTTACACTTTTGAAGTAGTACTTGTAAGAGGGTACATCCACCTGTTTTTCTTTATTCGTAGGATATGCATGTATATTTTTCTATATACAGATATATATATATATATATTCCTGTTTGGTACACTGACATATTTCAAACAACCTAGAGCGATTGTAGAACGCCTTGTATTGTTCTCAAACCACCAACCTTAAGAGAATTTTTATTGTCTACCGTTGCAGGATATGAAAAATTGAAATGTGAATGAATTTCTGCTCGTGTACAGCGGCCAGAAATGCTTGATGTACATAATCCGTTAGTTAGTCAACCCAAGTAAGGCTCCTTCAAGATTATTTACGCCTGGTAGTTGCTCACACAGCAGCGTGAAGTTGCCCCAACTACAGAGGGCAACTCCTCTCTTTTTCCTTGTCGCTCTTACTCGCGTATCTATCCCAGCTCTGTCATGGCGAAGAACGATTTTTTTCCAATAGCTACATTTTCGTCATGTTCGAAGCTGGGAGGACGGTAGAAAAATATATAAATACCGTAAAATGGAAATATGTGCGAATGACTGACATAGGCACAAATAACGATAAACTAAAATTGTCGCTAAGCGTAACTAAATGTTGTAAAGAACATAACGAAGTTTAGTATAATTTATACTACATTAAAAATAACATCAAAAGATTACAAATAGACAAATATTGTTTACTTCATATATTTATGGTGGTTTTTACGTCATCGACGTGGGAACGCGATCAATAAATTTTCATTTACTCACAATATCTTCGACCGGTCAACTCCTTCAGGAACGTCGTGGTTCTGGTGTCGAGTCTCAATTGAATCACAGGTCCACAATAAGTTTCATAAATAGGAATTTAACTAGGAATTTATATATTCATATACATACAAACACTTCGTAAAATAATTATAACGTTAATCACATACTGATTATTTAAAATACTATATTGCAACTTTAGGAAATATCAAAAGTACTAAAGGAATTAAAATCATTTAGAATCACAAGTTTCAATAATCATATTGCTCAAGCGTCAGAACGAGATTCATTGAAATATTTCAAATAAATTTTGATGTACATACCAACTATCCAAAGTAATTTCCTTCAACCTGCAGTTATTTAAAGCAATATATCAGAAACTTACCTTTTAACTATTGGTGGCACTCTCAACATGAATTTTCATCCCTACTAAATCAGCAATATAAACTAAAACAGGTAAGGAGGCATCAACACTAGTGCACGAATCTTTACAACATTAGCAAACACACGATCTGTGTCTGATACAATCATTATTTAAACTTATCTTCAACAAAGCTCCTCATTGGCAATGGCAAAGCAAAACTCTACTAACACATTTATGGGGATTAATCACAAACAAATATATTACAAAAGATATATACGATCCAACTCTAAAAACATTAAACATGCACAACAAACACTTCCTACTCATCTAACATTCACAAGCCAGACATTCGAGAAGCAAGAAGGAGTAACTACCTTCAGGCGTGAGACACCCTCTAATGGCCTTTGGCAACACAAATACGCATTCATCATAGCAAGAAAGTTATATGAAGATGCCACTCTATGACAGTCTTTCGGCATCTGAAAATAGCCCTAATTCATATGTAATGCTGAATTGCCATTCCGTTGAATTAAAACTTATACAACTAAAAATACCTTATACACAATTTTATAGAAATATTTTGTGCGTTTGATGAACATTATCGATCTTCATGTGGCTCATTAATTCATGATGGATTATCTAAACATACCATGAGCAATGTAACCTACCCATTACTAGCTTACATAACGAATAAAAAAATTAGTATATTTCTTTACTCTTTTTAATATGAAAATTCCCAAATTTAATTTAAATTTTGTTACATAGTATGAGTAATAAATAAGTTTATTGACAAGTGCTAGTTTAAAACAATATTTTCTTTCCTTTTAAACTAATAACATAAAAACAAGGAATTAAACAACAAAGGAATTTATTAGTTACGACTAATTTATCCACGTGAATCATATAACGAAAGTTTCAACTAATATATTTTTCGTATTGAAGTAAATTACAATTTTAATAAAGTGAATTAACTAAATTTTCCACCTGTATGAATATTTGAGGCAAAACAAAACAAAGATTAGGTTTTCTCTCCTTTGTGTGACTCGTTGAGCAAATGATAAACTTATGATAAAATATGGAAACGAAACCTTTTAAATACGATTTCCGCGCTACAATTACTTCTTCATTTCATTTCAAATATGCATTATTCGAAAAAATGATCAAATTGTACTAATATAATACGTAAATGTATATCCATAACATATTAATAAAAGTTAAATACTAATTATATTTTCAACACTAAATATGCAAAATTTATTATGAAATTGGACAAATTTAAAATTGAAAATCTATGCACGTATTATTTAATATTCCTACATATCATATCACTAAAAACAAAATAATTAACATATCTATCTATATACTTACATTATATAACATAACTAATAATACTTTCAGCTTTCAATACATATAAATGAGTTAAACGGCGGCCAAGCCTTACGAAGTGCCACCCCGTACGTCACTAGTTGACAACGCAGGTCTTAGGTCATTCATAAAAAAAAATGTAGGTTGATGAACTGGTGCCAAAACCAACTGGTGAGGACTTTCAATCTCATACAGCTGGAATGTGCAAGGTCGCTAAATTCCTTGACGATACAGATGAATCGCTTGTTCACTAAAACATTATATATACCACCCAAACTGAATGCTTTACATATTCTAGTTATGACACAGCCGAGTAAATTTCGTAACCCCAATTGGACTGTCAACATTTACGCCTTTAGGAGGCATTTTAAGAAACTAAATATCAATGAAAAGGATTACAAAAATTATACACTGTGGAGGAATCTTAATGGTACAGCCCTGCATCTAAATTTCATCAATCATTTAACTATTAATTTTACTCAAGACTCGGTCATACCTACAAAATTAGTGGGTTTACAAATATAACCTTTTAAAGAGCGCTAGCCAATATAGACATGCGGCTTAACTAGCAAATAAACTTATCATTATTGGTACAAACTCATATCTGAGAATATTTGTCATAATCAGTATACGAATAACCATGTTAAACTACTTATTAAATATTAATGATATTCGTGGCCTGCTTTAAAGTAGTACAATTAAAATGTTTTCTCAACATAACTTTAAGTACACAAAACACTGGCCGATATAACACACTGCATAACTAACTTAGGCACTGAATATTATCTGAACATTATTGTATACAGTTGCCATTGTAATATTGGGGTACCGTGGAATTATCGATTGATTTATTTCTCGTTTCCCAAACCGAATTGACAACACCCAGTACAAATGAAAAGAAGAATTTTCAAAATTCATAAGAAGTAATATTTTGCTATCTTCTCTCAAACCAAATCAGACTTTAAATATTACATAGAAATCTAAAATCTAAACTTCAATTTTCATACTATACTTTTCCTGAAATATGCCAAATATTGAAAATCTAAAGAAAACAAAGAAATGTGTAGTGAATTGCCGAATCTACACATTAGCTTGAACCCAACCAGACGCCATAAGGTTTAATCACTTTAATTTAGTAAAGAAGTAGTGATGTTCCTAGAGGATGAACTAGACTTTAGCTTTAAACTCCTCATAAATTATAATATCGTAGTATCTGAACTCGACATTAAATTTCAAATTTCATTATGATAGCAAGAAATACATATTGACCTTTCATAGTACGAGGGTCACTACGAAAGTTTTGAGTTGTGAAATAACTTACTTACTTAAAATCAATTTAACACTTACATTTTCTCAAAGTATTCACCATTACACTCTAAACACTTTTGCATCCTCGAAAATCAATTTTGGAAGCAGTGTTGCCAGTCTTATTTCTTCAAGTGTTGAAATTTCATTCTCGTAAGCCACTACAGCTTCTTCCGGGCTGCAAAATCTCTTCCCACGCATGCGATCTTTGATCATGGGGAAGAGAAAAAAATCGCAAGTTGCCAGGTCAGGGCTATATGGCGGATGAGTCATAAGTTTGACCTCCGTAGATTTTAAAAACTGAATTGTGATGTTGGCCGTGTGTGCGGACGCGTTGTCATGATGAAGCAGGATCCAACACAATCCAGTTCTTGGACGCCGTTCCCGAAGCTTCTGGAAGACTTTTTTTAGGCAAACAGTGGTGTTCTGCTGGACAGTAACAGTCCTTTGTTCTTCAAGTGGAACAGTTGCAACATGGTCAGAATTGGAGAAGAAAGTTGCGACCATCTTCTTGCCCACTTCGCGGTCGCTTACTTTCGTGCGTGGATTTTCGTCTGGAAAGATCCAAACTGTATACTGACATTTATTTTCAGGGTCAAATTGATAGACCCAAGTCTCATCACCAGTAACAGAGACTGCATAAAATCTTCCATAAAATCTTGCAAGCATTTCTTCACACCATTACACACACATGCGCTTCTGCTATTCAGTCAAAGTGTGAGGCACCCAGCGAGACGAAATCTTCCTGAGCCGAAGATGATCATGAAGAATTTTTGTTACTGCTGGCGATCCAATGTTCTTGAAAGTTGTTCAAAAATTTTCTCGAATCATTTGTTCCAAAACGGCATTGTTTTCATCTGACACAGCTGTTTCCAGACGTCCAACTCTCTCTTCATTTTTAAGCGATGTCCGGCCTTTTCTGAATTCACCAAACCACCGAAAAATTCTAGCACGGGAAGGAGCAATGCCCCCTGCGAACGGTCAAGGCTTTGTGTCTCGTTCATACCACTTTTGAAATCGCAAAGAATCAATACCCGAAAATGTTCCCTTTCGAGCGCCATTCTAGACAGCCGAATATTGCTCACATCAACAAACAAGTGAAGGCGATACGGCCTCGCCGATAAGCAAGGCGAGTTGAAACTTGCTTCCCTTCTTCGCTCTGGATATCACTATCGAATGCAATTGTTGGAATTTAAATACTGTGCCACAACAATGCGTATATTAAAACTTTCGTAGTGACCTTCAGTAAGCACCAAATTCACAAACAGATTTATCAAATCCAACGTTAATGTCAACTCCTTTCTATATTATACTATTTTATGTTTAGTTTACAATATTTCGACGAGGAATCAATCTTGAATTATAAATTTAGTATACTTTTACCATACTTTGATGAAAACATCGAATGGAAAGATTCATTAGATGAGGAGAAGTTTTTGAATTACCGATAATTCAAGTTTCATAATTAATTACAGAAATTAGTAGAAATTCTCTAAGTTTGTAAATATCTCTAATTAACTAATATTTCTCTGGCTGCATAATTTATGGGTACTGCTAAATGTTCATATAAACATAAAGGAGGACGAATAAAAACTCAAAACAAGAATAGATAATAATATTTTATTATGAAGTCTGGATCCAAAACTGGAAACACCTGGAAAGAAAAAAAACATACAAAACATGATTATCCGACAGAGAACAGGATCCCATACAGAAGTTCCATGTCCAAAACGGGATAACCAATATTTTCAAAGGTGGTAGGATATTATTAAAATTTCAAAGTCCGAATTCGCGGTCTAAATTAATTACTATTCAAAATTTCCAATGCTTTCCTTCATCTGCTTTTAATATCTAATCCAATATCTTCAAAAGCTGTAAATAAACCATAGGCATGACATTTGAATTAACGTACCTGATTTATGAATGAACGTGAATGGTCCCTTTGGCTGGCGCGTTGACGAGGGTGGGCAAAAGCTTTTAAGCTGAAAATCTAATTCCTAACATTCAAACCTCGAGGGGAAATGATGAAATAAATAATCAATAATCCTTTTTCATTCTCTCTGAAAGCCCAAAAAGTCAGATTCGGTATTATTTTGTGTTCTCCGGGATTATGTCCAGGTTCGGGGAAAGTTCAAGCTTTAATTATGTTTTTCTCATTTCCGTTACTTCTCTCCTTTCTACAGCGCATTTGCTAATCTCCCAGGCAATTACGCGTCTTCATTTGTGACGGTTGGATTTACGGTGCATCACGGTACATTGCATAAAATTTCTTTTCGCGCTCGCGCTTACTATTACTATATTTTTCATATAATTCGTTGCAAGCTGATTTCATATTTTCGCGATTGCGTTTCTTGTAATTCCTATGAATCGATATTGTCCTTATCCGCATGTTTCAGTCGAAATAAGCTCGCCTACAGCTCAACTTTAATCTGCATCTAGTTTGTCTCTGAGCGTGTTTAGTTCGTTCCGAATTACCTTACCAGAGCATTTTTCCTTTACTCTTAGTTTACTTGCTAACATATGTCTGATGTTTCTTCGTTTGAACTGCGTACACACTCTGAAATTAGGTCGACGATTCTTGTTGTCAACACGAACGATTACCTGTTTCGCATTCTGGCTACTTGTGCAATCGAATTTTCCCATTTTGCACATACGCGATGGCGGGATACTAGCTTTAAAACTTCCAAATGCGAAGGAATCAAATTTATTACGCTCACGACCCAATTGTTTATCACTATTTTTAGGTTTATGGACCTTGATCTTGCTAGCTATGCGTCGTGACGTCCTTTTGGTTCGAGCTAGCATGCTGCGGAAAATCGGTTAACCTTTTCGAACTTTTTTGGTTTATCTTGCTTTATTCTTGCATTCTAATTTCTTCGTTATCTTACCTTTCAGTCTATATTCATTGATGACAACATTACTTTCTTGCCTGGTTACTTGTGATAGTCCTGACCAATTAATCACGCAAGAACTACTGACTACATAAAACATAATTCTCTTCCCAGGCCTACATTTTAAGCTTTTCACTTGAAGTCGTTGACATGCAGCATTATGTTCAAAGTCGATACGTATAGAATCGAATTGCAATATAAAGTCGTATCTCATACTAAATGATACGCACAGTACTACAGACGCATATGTAGTCGTGAAATCACGCGAAAGTATTTACTTGCGAAACAAAAGTAACAGCATTAAATCCTCAATATCGTACAAAAATAATAACTCACACGCCTCCCTTTGCTTCTCCGAGCAGAGGAATACGCGCTAACGCTACGCTCCATTCATTTCATACTATTAATCGGCATCGCTCGCCGGTGGTGCAACTACATTTAAAACATGTCTGTCTACGGGTACTCTCATCAAGGTGTGGTTAGTTACTGTCTCTGTATTGCTTATTTCTTTTCTTTGGACACTAATATCCTCTTCTTTTGTTCTACATGTATTTATTATCTACTTTCATTCAAACGTTTCACACGACACATTGAGTTCCTGTTCAAACCTACAAAGCGATTCATCAGCCTCTACGTAAAGTTGTTCACCAAAGTCATAGTCAATACTCTCACTCACATTATTTTTCCTAACCACTATATCCGGTGTAAACAAATAAATATCTTTAAGTACGACAGGACTAACAAATAAGTCAAAATTTCCTTCCGCAACATGGGCTTGTGCGTACTCAAGGCTTTGTTCATTCTCAAATGCTGCTTGAACTTCATATGCTACACTTAGAAGTACGCTCACACTAGCCTGGTGCACTATTAAAGGTGGTAATTCGCAACTAACACATTCAGAATGGATATTATTCACACAAATTTCCTTCGTTTCATAACTATTCAATGGTGTCACTACTAGCAAACGCTTCCGGATTAATGTTAATTTTAATTACTTCTTCAAAGTCAACTTTTATTTTACTAACGCTAGAATGACGTTTTATTAGTGATGGTGATTCAATAACTATGGTGAAGAAACCTGACATCGGTCTGTGCATTCATCGTTCTGTGCACAAAAGTGACATTAGCTTGCACATGCTCTGCATGATTTTCCACTAAAATATTTTTACTTACTAAACACTCGATGGTCCTAATTTCACAGCTGTTCGACTAATTGGCACTCAACGGTGGTAACTGGACTACAGTAGAAGGTGTGATTTCGTATACTTCTTGACACAAATTGTCTACCGTAACTATGTGCGCATAATGCGATTTTACTTTCGAAGACGATATTAATTACAAACATTTTTCAAAATCTATATATTAAAAATTATGTACTAATACACAATAACACTGAGCAAGGCTATGTGATAATATGTAAAAAAAACAATATTACGTAACAGTTTCAACACAATAACTGTGTCTTCATCAGACTTCCACTCCTTCTGGCTGCTTGGGAGTTGGTCATCACTTATATAGCCTCCGGCTCTGCCCCTTCATTAAAAAGTGACACTTGTGTGACTTTCACTTCCACTTTTTAGTTGCACACGTGTCCAATTAAAAGTTTACCTTTTTTCGTTGGATACATTCTGTCCTCATATTATCCTTACTTTCCTTATTAATTTTACATCGTTCTTTCCTCCTTTTCATTTCTTCTTCTTTCGGCACAACCTTCTCCCACTCTTTATTTATCTAGAATCCTGAATTCCAATTCATCACCTTGTCTCCTGCTCTGCAAGAACCTCTCTAGGTTCTTTCCATTTTGCCACCAAAGTTCTGTTCTCTACTTCTATGACATCTGCTCCTTCCCACTCTATCCTGTGGTTTGTCTCTTTCTGATGCTTGTATATCTCATTGTTGTCCCTTTTTAACCTTACATCATCCTGGTGCTGTTTAATCCTTTTTTGCTTTTTCTTTTTTTTGTTTTTTCTATGTAAATTTTGTTACACTCCGCGCATCCTACTGTATATATGACTCCCCTTTGATCTTTGGCCGCTACTGCTTTTCTCTCGTTTCTTCTTTCTAATTCAATTATTCTGCTTTCTCCTTCCTTGTACGCCTTAATTCCTGCTTTCCGAAGCATTCTCTTTATGTTCTCTGTTTCTTTGCCTAGGCTTTCTATTCCAAACCATTTTTGTTCTTGTCTTCTTCCTCTTTCTTTCTCTCTGTTGCTATGTCTCTTGTGATCCTATCCTCTTCGTTGTATCCATTTCTCCTTAGCTATGTCCAGAACTGCTTTAAATCGGTTTTCCTCTGTTATTCATTTGTGTTTAGGTCTCCTATTCTTTCTTCCATGTTTTTTTATGAAATTCTTCTTTGTCCCCTCATCCACATCACTTCCTTTGTGGCAATACACTCCCGCTGCACACTCTTATTTGTACCAGAATGTAATAAACTCTCCTTCTTCCAACTTCTTATTTTTCATATCTAAATAGTGTATCTTCTTGTCTGCTTCTATCTATTTCATTTTCTAGCCTAATCCCTTTCCTCCGACTTAATACAGGCTAATGTATCAGCTGACTTTTATTCTTGGCTTCGTTTCTCCTACGCTTGCAGGGTTCACTTTCAAGTTTTGTTACAATTGTTTCACGTAAATTTTGGTTATTCCAAGAATCTGTTTTCTGCATGTATGGCTGCAAATCTTGCATTGTACGTCTACCTATGACTATAATCCGTTGTCTGTCATCTGTGCGCATTTCCGTCGTAACATCAACTGTAAATGGCCAACTTCTTGAGTTCAAGTAATTTCCTTTGGATTATTCGAAGTTTTATCTCTATCTGGTGAAAAAAAAAACATTCCAGTAGATTCATTCTACGCCAAGTTACGTAATTGGATTCTTCACTGTTACTTAAATATACGTAAAAGAAACATATGCCTATACTTACATGATGTTATTTTTTCATAACTTGGAGCTCAAAGCTAAGCACTGAAATGTTCAGCATTAATTTCTGTTTTCCGAATATTGAGTTTTAGTTTTACCCTAATCAGTGTTAACTGGTGCTTTAATCATGTTTGAAATTATACTAAAATACTGGACTCCAGTTTGATACAAATTATGAACAAGTAATTCACAATACAAAATGTAAGCACGAAAATCCAATCATGTTTGAAATTATACTAAAATACTGGACTCCAATTTGATACAAATTATGAACAACTAATTCACAATACAAAATGTAAGCACGCAAATCCAATGCACATGTGATAAATATGTATTCAAAGCAGGAAACACTAAGAGCGTTATTATTTCGCCTGTTGGCTACCACTCGTTTCAATACATTTTTTTTCAAATCTCAGATTTCACTTTACGAAATGCCTCAATGTAAAACGTTACGACTGTAACCACATTTAAAATAACACAATTACTTTATAAACTAATACCATGAACAAAATATTTAATTTATTTTTAATGAAAGGTGCAAATAATACAAATTGTGTGTATGTGTGTGTGTTCGGTTACGCTGAGGTGACTGGTGTTTGTTCGTCTGTTCTCTGCAGTTCTCCGAAGTTGACGGGAAAAAATTCGAGTACAAAGATAAAATGTTATAATTTCGTGTCTTACAAAAAGCTTATACTCGTGATATCCCTATAGTAATTCAATTTACCTCATTTTATTTAAAACTTATTTGTTGTATTTTCTCATTGTCCTGTTTAACAAGTTTGGACAATTAACGACTGAATTTATCTGAAGTCCTATGCTACATGGAACATCGTAAATCAAGTTCTAGCTTCTATGCGCAATCTCTACAATACCTATTACAAATACTATCAGGATTTAACAAGTAAAACAGTAATATGTTCAGGTACAATTACATTGGAAGCTTGCATTCTCTCTTGTCACGGTATGCCATGTTGGACAAAGCCGTGGGCTCCGTCGTGGTTCGAATTTTGTTCATATGAGCATAACATTTATGTTTGTTTTCTTCCTCACTACAGAGTTTACGCCTACCTCTCCCCCTCGCACTTTCTCCCGTATCTATCCCAGCTCTGCCACGGCGATTTTTCCAATAGCTACATTTTCGTCGTATTCGAAGCTGGGAGAACTGCAGAGAAAATATAAGTACCGTAAAATGGAAATATATGCGAATGAATGAAATAGGCACAAATAGCGATAAATTAAAATTGACGCAAAGCCTAACTAAAGTTTGTAAGAAATATAATGAAGCTTAGTATAATTTATAATATATTAAAAATGACATCCAAAGATTACAAACAGACAAACACACGTTTACTTCATATATCAATAAAGTTTCATTTACTCGCAATATATTCAAAAGGTCAACTCCTTCATGAACGTCGTGGTTCTCGCGCCCAGTGTCAATTGAATGAACAGGTCAGCAATAGGCTTCATGAATAGGAATTTGAAATGGTCCGCGTTGATTTACTGACACCTTCAAAATACTCACACCTTATCTGAGAAATTTCAATCGTGAGCTGTCCAACTGGTGCACAGTTTCTTAAAACATACGAGTGAGTAGGGTATGTTTGTATGTTCTAGGACACTTTTCCCCTCCTTCAATCCCCCTACCTACCTAAAAAAATAACTACGAAGCCACCACTGACTATTGTGCTTTAACACAGAAGGATAACTCAGAGTGAGATTGCATAGGCTTTTATGACATTTAAAATCATAAAAACTTACATCTAAAATTACACTACATTACACTACTTATAATTAACTTTTACTCTATCCCATAATGACCCCAAGCTAATGTATTTATACCATCTCGCATAATATATCTTTTATCGTCCGAAGAATATAATGCTAGTTTATGAACGGTTATACTATATATATCGTGCCTATAACTTCTAATGAGGTATATGTTTTTACATTTTTAAATAACCTTTCTTTATAATCATTAAACTGCAACTCCTTTGATATCACAGCTTTAGTTACTCCTTTAGCTTTTTTCTTTTCTTTATTTTCTACTTTAAAAGCATACATCTTTGATCTCAATCCAATAAACTCCGTCATTATTTTACCCTTATTCTCATCTTTCATCTTACCTATTACTTTCTTGTTTATTAGTGGTAGTCCATATATACTATTTTCCTCGTATTCACTCGTATCAAATTGATCATTTTTTTCTGCTATGTCTTTGTAAAAGTCTTCAGTCTCAATCTCGTATATAGAGCTATCGGTATCCATGTAACATAACTCTGTATTGTTTCCATATTTCGGCTTCATGTTGTTATAGTAAAAATCATACATTAATACTTTTGACAGTTCTAATACACTCATACCAACATATATTGGTTTACTAAATGTCAATCGCTCTTTTTTCATATGTAAAGCACACAAATTCTCTGTAAATATTGTTGTATAATCAAAATTTGATTTTTCAATTAATTTTTCTACTCTTTCAGGATCACATTCTAATTGTATGGGTTGCCTCTTTCTAATATTCTCCATTGCTTTTCCGAATACCGAGTTATTCATGAGCTTATAAAAATCTTTTTCAAACTCATTCTTAGCTCTTGTTCTTATATTTGTATTTAAATCAATGTATTTCTTTAACCAGTCTGATTGTTTGAATTCTAATACTCTATGCACTTTCTTTAATTCCATTCCAAGCGACATATATAGTTTTAAGTTCCTATAGAGAATTACATATCTTTCTTTATTATAAAGTGTTGTTAGTAGTTTCGATTGTTTAGATTCCTATGGACACATGTTTTCTGGAGCTAACGGTAAATCAGAGTGTTTGTTGGGTAAATATATCGGATACTCTAAATCTACTTCTAATATGTAACCAGTTTCTGAGTCATCCGGAAAGTTCATTATATCTATGTAAGGTTTAACCCACTTAAAATCTTTATAAGGCATATATTGACTCATCGCCCATCCATATAAGTTGTTTGAGTCTAGATATGCTAGGTATGTTGAACACTCATCTTTATTATAATTTGCCATGTATTTGTTATTTGCTTTTACATATCGTTTACTACATTGTGAGATTCCTCATCGTATACCCTTTTCTAACATTAGTATTTTATCATAATCAGTTAACATTTCTAAGTTTATTTTAGTCATCTTTAACATTGCATCCCACGATAAGCCCGTTGCTGTATAATACCATGCAGGATCTAATCCATATGCCTTTAAACATACATCTCTAAAGTTTTCAAATGCATCTGTTAATTGAAGGACATCTGTTTTATTATAATGTTCAGTTAAGTCCTCCCCTAATTTCAGTTCGAATTCTTCACAAACTCGTACATGAAGCTTATGGCGTTCAATACTCATTTTTTCTCCTGTTAATCTGTTTGTAAATTTATCTGGAGATAATGGAACAGGTTCTTTCAATTTTTCAAATGAATCAAAAAAGTCATATGGATAATCACCTTTAGTATTAACTAGATCAAGTTTATCAATCGGGAAAAACTTTAATGTTTCTCGAAATTGTTCTGGTTTTAAATGACTAGTTAACTCTGCTAAACTCTTTGGCATAAATCTAAATGAATCAACAAATCTTAAATTTATTCCATCTCTTTTTGGTCCTGCTTTTATATATTTTTCATATGTTATGCACCTTTCCTCATTATTAGCGATTAGTTTAATTTTATGTGTATCATAAGCTAACTCCTTAATGATCAAATGGGTATCATAGCCAGTTAAGTTGTGAAGAAATACACGAACAAAATTAGGATTTTTATAGTTTAAATTGCAATAACTGTGAGCTGCACCTCTAAACTTTCCAGTTAAATGATCATGATCTCTCACTTTTGCTTTATTTTTATTTATCTTATACAAACATTTTCTTAATTCGTATTTCCATTCTTTTATTTTTTCACTCATATCATCTTTATCCATGTAGAACTATATCTTCTTCTTTAAAATATTTTTTTTCAACAGCTGGTTGTAAGTCATTCAAGATTTTCTCACATATATGACAAGTATCCAAACTGTTATAAACTTCTTCTTCCTCCTCACTAAGCGGGGTTATATCAACTACCCTATTATATATGTCCATAATTTCTATTGCTTCTTTTTGAAACATTTCAATAAATACTTTCGCACATCTGGACCTATATAAAGAACAGGGGATTTATAGTCCTTATTTGAATATTTGACATAGTAACAAAAACTCATTGGTTCATGTTTTTGATATTTTACTATTTTACTACAATTATGCTCTATTTTTAAGTTACATAAATACATTCAAAGTCGGCAAATATGACAAATTGAACTCTTAATGAGCGATTATAGTTTTGAAACTCTATTTGATTGTCGTATGGTTTTGGAAGTTCGATTCTAACAGCCTCATGCTCTTTACAATATAGCTCATGGTTCTGTAGTTGCTTCTTATTTCTAAAATGTCTTGTCAAACATCTATCATAAAAGTATAACTTCTCAGTATGTTTTGTCACTTGACTTCTTATTAATCGTGATAGGTCTTTATCCAACAAAAATGGCTATTATTTTGATCATCTTTTATATATAATAAATTAACATGTTTTTCTTGCTTTGTTTTTGTGATTTGAAGTGGATATATATTATAGTTCCTGTCATAGCTGTAAACATTGTGAAAATATTACTTCTTCTTTAAATTTCGGAATATCTTTTAATTGTACTGGGAATTCAATGTTGTCACAATATTCCTTTTATAATTTACCAGCAAGTCGTTTATAGTGTGAAGGTCTTTCAAGATGTATTTCAACAGGTTTTAAGTAACTTGCAATAGAATACAAGAAACATTTATTGTCTTTATTTTTAACATTAATCACTGCTTTTTTATCTTTAATTGGTTTAGGAAGTTCAATATAGGAAGAAGCTCTTAATGGTACATACTTGTTTATCTGATTTGTAAGTATTTAATTTGGTGTAATATTCATCATGATCCTCTACCTTCAAACTCTTCCATTTCTCTACGAAGTTTTTGTTATGCATGATGTATATATTCACTTAAGTCAGTTGATTTTAATATTCTCTCGTTTGATGTTTTGAAATTGCGCTCTTGCATTTCTTTATCATTAATATAGTCACAAATGAAAACGAGATTTACTTTAACAGGGCTGAATTTTAATTATTCTTTGATTTTGTTAATAGCAACTCTTCCACTTGTATCTAAAAATTTTATTAGGTCTTTATATCCACCTACGGTTTCAACTTTAATAGTTTGTAAACGCTTCTTGAGTGCTGTTTCTTTTAATTCTATCTTAATTGGTATACGTGCTGGTTTCGGTTCTTCAATTACTTCTTGTTTAAATGGGAATATATCCCTAATCTGTCTTCTGCTTTGTTCATCATCATATTGTTTAAGAAGGTTTATTAGTTCTGCTTTTCTTAATCGGGAATATCTTTTGATTCCCTTCTCCTTACATTGTCGCCTTAAATCTATTACAGTAAATCAACTATAATTACTCATCTTATTTACTATATAAAATCTTACTCTTCAATTTTTTATCTTCGCCGGATTATATCTAATCATTTTTGTACTATTTTTACTTCCATATATCCTAATACAACACTTAACATTGTATACTCCTGCCATTGTCTACATATTACGCGTTGTATTAGAACACAACTTTCATGGGAATAACCCATCAAAGTTACATATACACATATCAAAATTAAATCATTTTTGTAAACTTACTCATCGTCATAATAATCACTACCATATTTATATTCATCATCACTACTCAAATCAGATGTTTTTTGTTGCATTATTAATAATTCTTTTTCCTTTAACAGAATTTGCTTCTCTAGTATTGCTGCTAAGAGTTTAAGATCATGATTAATTAGTTTAAGGCTATCATGTAATAAACCAAATTCTTTCTCCATATTTATTATATAGAAAACCAACAAAAATAAGATAAATTTTAAAAAATCTAAGAATAAAAACGAACAGGTGAATATGACTAGTGCTAAGGAAATATTATCTTACAAACCTATATTTGATTGTGTATGTAAACATTTAGATATTGGTGGTTATAATGATGAAGACAAAATAAAGTTTAGCCTGTCCATAGGTATGTTAAAGTTCATTCAACGAACCTTCTGATCCTGATGTAAACATTGCAGAACTGTATTACTCCGCCAGTCATCGGATGATTGGCTATCGGTCACCGCTTCTTTCGAGAAGCACGTGCTTGTACCCTGTCGGCGTTTTGCATATTCCCCGCACGCAGCTATATTGTAAACTGTGATTCGCGTACTGTGATTAATTCAATTTAGTTCTTAGATAGAGTGTTGTTTCCGTTTTTTCACTGTAAGTAAATTGTATTCTGGTAATGAGCCTTAATAAGAGAATTTGCAGATAGAGTTGATTGGAAAGAAGTATCGTTAAATCAAAACCTATCTGAAGAATTTATTAATGACTTTATAGACAAAGTTGATTTTGATGCTATATCTTATGGAAGCAAACTCTCTGAAGCCTTTATACGAAAACATGCAGATAGAGTTGATTGGTGGAGCTTATGTAGGACTCAACAATTATCAGAAAACCTTATAAGAGATTATGCTGACAAAGTACAGTAGATTGGGCAATGATTTCAATATTTCAAAATTTAACAGAAGAATTTATTGCAGAGTTCAAAGACCGCGTTTATTGGGATAAAATTTCAATTTATCAAGACCTATCTGTAGAGTTTATATATATAGTTAGACATTTTGTGGATTGGAGAGTTATAATAAGAAAATATCATAATAATTCTGATTTAGGTAGTATATTGAATTTAGCATACGATGTTACAACATATGGTTTGTTTAATGCTTAACTAATTACCTTTTATACTATTATATCATAAAAGTCGTAACCTTAATTATTAGATATTAACCTTAATTATCAGATAATAACCGATCATATAAACAATCAATTTCTTTAACCAAATCTTCTTTTGATAAGGATGTCCAAAATAAGGACCCTTACCTTTACGAATATCTAGTTCTTGCTGCATTAGGTTGAATAGCTTAATACTTTTAGGATCTCTAAACTTTTCATATATTATTAAATGATTCGGATATTTTTCTTCTGCTTCATTAAGAGGCTTGTATAGACTTCTCTTTTGACATCTGATTGCGTAATAAGGGAAAGGATCATTAGGTTTGTTCTTCTTATATATGATTAGACAATTATCTTTTCAAACATCATCTGTATATGGTGCTGCGATTGTTTTAAGACTATTTATTTCTTTTTCTTCTTTCTCTTTGTTTATACGTAACTGATTCATTCGTTGTTCTATCTCTTGCACTCTTGCTTCTAGTTGTTCCTGTTCATCTTTGTATTGTTTAAAGTCTTTTGTATAATAGTCGATAATGATTTGATTGCATTTAAGGTAAAACTCAGGAGAAACCCATCGAGATATATCCAAAATCAACTCTTTACATACATATGCTCCTCTAATTTCGTTCCATGTTTCACCTTTACCTCCTGTTATTGTTTTGATAATTTCATCTCCTATTATTATAGCATTGGAAATATACTCTATTAGTTCTTTTGATTCTTTATTTTTCAGCCAATTATCAAACATTTTTCCACCATCTTAACACAACTTAGCAGCATTGAAATAGCCTGTACTCTTATCCATAATCAATTTAAAATCACCAAAAATGCCATACCAATAATTACCTTTAATCTGTTCATAGCAAATATCATTTAAACTAAGAGAATTATCCATAGTACTCATATTTATTATATAGAAAATATTGATTTTAACTTTATTTCGTTACCACCTGTTATTTCTTTTTTTTTGGAAATATATGCTATGAGAGTAACGTTTCCTTACCATTATCTCATTCAAACTAGCCTTTTATGGTTATTATTCCATAAAAGACAAACTTTTATATTTACATTACAACATTACTTTTATCTATCCAGTTATTATATGAATCATCAAAACCTAGCCATTTAACATATACTTTATCACCTTTCTTTCTTAACACCTTTCCCACCAAGTATTCATCTTTATGTTTCGTCTCTAATAGTTCTGGTTCGTAAAATATACCTTGCACATCTTCTAAATCTCTAATTCTATATGTAGGTGGATTACATGGAATAACTTCACTAATAACAAATACTTCTGTTGACCAATTAGGTGTATACCCTTTCTCAAATAACCCTTTCGACTTATACGAACATAATCACCTAATTTGTATTTGGGTTTAACGCGATTTTATTTTTTCTTATACACTTTCTCCAATATTGTTCGCTCATTCTTCTTATTAACTTCAATAGGCTTTAAACCAATTGTTCTATGTACTCTATTATTATACTCACTAACCAATGTTGGTAATATCTCTATCCATTTATAATTTCTATGTGTTGTGAACCTTTTCCACATGTTTTGTTTAAGTGTTCTATTAAATCTCTCAAGCTTTCTTACCACTATAGATTGAGTAATGACTAATCTTATTTTCCTCCATTAACTTTTTAAATTCTTTATTGTAAAACTCTTTACCTTGATTACTTTGTAAGTTACTAGGCTTTCTCGTTCTTAATATGGATTCGAATGCTTCTGTTACATTCTTACCACTCTTATCTTTAACAGGAACAGCAAAGGTATATTTCGGAAACACATCTATAATCGTTAGCAGATACTTATAACCTTTATTTAATTTGGAAACACCTCTTAATACTCCACTATCCATTTATACAAGATCAGCTTGCCAAAGATCTTCGATACCTTTTATAACAACGCTTAATCTATCAAAGTTTCTTCTAGATGGGTTGTGAATTTCTTCTATAATGTCTTCTCTAACCCCTTTACCATCATGTAGTCAATCATTCTTTTTATCGAATTGAGTTTTGGTAACACCACATACAGAACAAATACCTTTCTTTAGATGTCTTCCATTCTTTGTTTGCTCAATTCTAATGGTATCTTTCTTTGTATCTGTTGATTTCTTACATTTAACGCAATACATCATCATTATTTATTGTATAGAAAATCAATAAAATAATTAAAATTTATCACTACCTAATACTATACTTTTAACATTATCATCATCTTCACCTGATTCGTTTTCACCTTCATCTTCTATTTCTATATACATACTAAGCAATAATAATTTGCCTTCTTTCAATTCAGAATCTTTAGATGGTCTAATTGTTAACTGATCATACATATGAAAGGGTAATGGAAAACTTTCGACTAAAGCGTCTTTTAAAAATAAGTCTATAAGATATTTATTAAGACTCGACTCTATATGCATTACCCTACCTCTATAAAGAAATTTGTAGGCAGCAGCTAAATTATATACAAAAAAGGCTGGTTTCCCAAGATCATCTTCTGCCAATCGACATGAAAATTCAACAATTTCTTTTCGTGTAAGTAAATTAAACTCTTCTTTTACTGATTCAAGCTGTTCTAAGGTTACAACATCTTGTTTATCAATAGCATTAGATACATTAACCAATCTTTTACTCTTAAAATCAACCCAGGATGTGTAATTTGACCTAAAAACTTCTCTACATTCTTCCATTATACTTTTAATATTAATAAACATATCCATATTTATTATATAGCAAACGTCTTTAGAAAAGCTCTCTTTCTATGTACATTATAAGGAACAATAATCGACCATCTTCCATAGCTGAATTTTTAGTTGGTTTAACTGTAATTATATCATTCTTGTTAAAGCTAAAAGGTAAATTTTCAATTAAAGTATCCCCCAAATATACCTCTAGAAAGTATTTATCCAAACTTTATTCAATGTGCATTATTTTCCCATTATAGAGAAATTTATAACCATTAGAAAGATTAAATATTCTAAAGATTGGCTCCTTAACGTTTTTAGCTCTTAATCGACATAAAAAGGCTATAGTTTATTTTTGTATAATCAATTTAATATTATCCATCCTAATCTTTTGAAATTGTTTTTATGTGTGTGTCTTGTAACGTTTCTAATGCATCTTCAAATCGTTTTCTATCGTTCTCTAATTGAGATTCTATTGTCCTAAGTTGACTTACGCTAACCACATCATTTAAATTCTCCAACAATTTTAATTTTTCTTCACTAATATCAACATTATCTTTTCTATCTTTAACATTACCAAATATATCCATACCCATTTATTATACAGAAAATGCCCATCCTAATTTTTCAAAACATTTCTTTAACATTTCTATTTGTCTAGATGAGTTTTTAAAATCAATATCAACATGAACATCGTGCTTTTTCAACAGATAGTATAATACACATTTTAAGTTAATAAACAATGCTCTTTTCGGATACAGTTCTTTAAAGGTTTCGTATAAGTGTTCGAAGTCGTTTATAAGTGTTTCTTCCATATGCCGTAAGTTTAATGGTTTTTGATCGGTAACGTGATAGTGTATTAAATAGACATCATCATAATATTTTGTGTATTTGTTTTTGTTTAGTACTTCTAGAACATCTTTTGTTGATATTAAATATTTTGGTATATCTCTAAGTTCATCATTTAACACCTTGAACACATCTACAGGAATAATTCTATCCTGTAAAGCTTGCAAACGAGATAACTGTAACTTAAATCTTTTTCTAGTATCATACCATGGTTTTCTTGCACAACTAGCTCTCATTCCTTCATTAGTACTGTAAACCCAACCACTCTCTACAGAACAATAATCACAAATGTATCTACTCCTACCTTTTTTGATGACTTACTACCAAAATTACTACATTTCAATGGTCTAGAGCTATAATTTGACAACAATTCCTTTAAGGTAAATAATGGATATAACTTTACCAACTCTTCTTCAGTGTACAAAAATTTAGGTATTAATATTTTCCATAACTCAGTAACTCTATATTCGTTATTTTTATCTTTTAAGTCTATCTTACTATCATCCCGAAAATACCAATAAAAATTATATCTAACTAGTGCATCTAGTTCATCCTCATGCTTCTCAAAATAATCTAAAAATCTATTGTGTATAGCTTCCATATTTATCTTAAAACAAAACTTTTATGAATATAAATCATAAAAGCACTTAAACTTAATCATTTTTAATAATATACATAACATCACTAAAAGAATACCCTTGATTTACAAGATTTAAAACCTCAACAAAGATGACCAAATATAACTGAATTAAAGTCTTGTATTCGTTCGTCATTGTAAAATAAGTTTTCAGTACCAAGATATTGTACCAGTTGTTTAGAAGGAACACCACCATAAGAATCGAACACATACTTTATGTTGTTATCTTTCAAATAGCATATCCAATTAATACAAATGTTTTCTGAATTATCGAGGTTAACTATACCACAGTCATTTACATCAGGTTTTAGTGAAAGTTCGTCACTCATAAATACACCTCTAAATCGTTTTATCTTTAATTCTTTAACCAATCTCTCTATATCGAAGTTGGTCAATGGTTTTAGTTTTTTGACTTCTTTGGTTTACCTGCTCCATGTTTTTCTTCTATAGACATATTGTGTCTTTTTGGTTCTTCAAGTTCTTGTTTATTCTTAGCATCAAGTACAGTTTTAGTAATGGCTGCTGCAATACCTGCTAATGAGCCAACTGATCCTAAAGCTGCTAGAATGGCTGGAATTGTAAAGATAAAACCACCCATATGCTCTTTCCTAATCTTTTTCATTTGTGCAGTAGTTAAAGCTAAATCCATTTCTTCACCTTCTTTAATTTTCTTGGATTTATCACTAAGTTGTTTCCTTCTTAATACATGATCGATATTTAAAACCTTTAGTTTGTTATAAGGAATACTAAAAATACAACAATTAATAGAACACATCTTCCTATTTATTTAAGAGAAAATCTTAGTTTGTAAAAGTACAGTTGTTGTAGCTCCACCAAAATCAATTAAGGAATCATTTTCATCTGTTATCCTCATCTCAAAATTGTCAACCTTGTCTTTAGATATAGGGAAAAATAATGCATAAGAAGGCTCATAAATAATACTATGTTTAAAGTCGGCATCTGTTTTAAATGATGCCATAACTCCTGTTTCTCTATGTGTATACTCAGTATCTTTAACAAACATGCCATCTGCTATATTACAGTCAACATTAATTGTATCAAATGGGTGAAACTTCGGTATCTTATCTCCAACATGTTCTGTGTTTTAGCCAAGTTTTTATCATTAAAACCTAATAGAGTATTAATGGTATCTAAGGTTATATCACACGGTCCGCTAAATATTTTAACTCTATTTTTCTCGCTGTCCTCAGTAAATTTAATATTTTTAAAAGCATCGGCGGAGTATGGAAGATTTGATTTAATATATTCTTCTAATTCTTTTAAACTATATTGACCAGGTTGAACTATAATTTGTTTTTTAAGATTAGGATGAAGGTTACTACAAAATGTTAATTTATTATTTCTTTCTGTAATGTTTGGAGTTAAGTATGTTTTGTAAAACTCAACTAGTCTTATACTTAAATAGTTGCTACTGTTGTCTAATTCGTAATGGAATTTCTTCTTTAAAATAGAAGTATCACTCGTTAACTTAAATACCTTAGCCATTTATTATATAATAAATGAATGAGTCTGATTTACCTTCAGATATTACAAGAGAGAAAGTAATCAAGTTAATAGAAGATGTGATTCAAAAGTTAGAATACAGTTTAAAGAAGAAAAAGAGAAAACTACGAATTGTTAAATATGCACACTACACTTTAATCACGTTATCGGTTATACCTTCTGCAACAACTGGATTTATTAATATTTTTATACCTGTAACAATTTACGCAATATTAACAACGTCTCTTGCAACTGGAAGTGCTATCCATAACAGGTTTGTCTTCTAAGTTAAACATAAGCAAAAAAAGACGAATATAAAAAACCATTGTCACTTGTATTAACTCATTTAAAGAACAGTTAGAGATGATAACATTAAATGGTGAAATGGATAGCGAATATATAAAAGATACGTTGCTTAAGATCAGAAAACAACTTAAAGATATAAGAGCATAAAAGAGACGGTTCTCTATAATAAATGAGTAAGAAAACTATTAATTGGGATGTGAAAGAGATGATAAAAGAAACTACAATTAAGAAAAGAAATGGGGAGCTTATACCTGATGATATTCGATGTCTTATTGTGGGTCCATCTTGGTGTGGTGAAACTATTTTGTTATTTAATTTTTTATTACAGCCAGGTTGCTTAAACAATAATTACTTCTATATATATTCTAAAACATGAATCAGCCAAAGGATGAGCAATTAAAAGATCGATTTGAAAAAGCAGAACTAAAGTTCAATAAGCATATAGCAACGTTCTTCAGCGGTAATGATTCTGTTGTACCTATTGATGAATGTGGAAAATACTCTATATTGTGTTTGACGATTACATTTTAGAGAATCAAGATACTGTAAGAAATTACTTTACAAGAGGTAGACATAGACATTTAGACTGTTTCTATCTTGCACAGATATATTCAAAAGTACCTAAACAGCTCATAAGAGATAACATTAACTTCCTATGTGTATTTAGACAAGATGATACTAATCTTAAACATGTTTATAATGAGTTTGTTGGAGGAGATATGTTTTATGATAAATTTAAAGAGATATGTTCAAAATGTTGGCAAGAAGATTATGGTTTTATAGTAATTGATATGACAAGGAAGGTAAACAATGGTAAGTATAGGAACAAGATAAAACACTTTACAAACGTTTGACGTTTTTTGATGTTTTTTGACGTTTTTTAACGTTTGACGTTTCTTCGTTTTCTATATAATAAATGGATGAGAAAGAAATTAATGAGAATATCAAGTTAAAGGAGCTCTAGCATTTTATTATGTATTTCAACCACTCGTTCTTTTGATGAGAGTGAATAATCTAGCAACGGGCCAGAAAATTTTAAACCATGTTCAATTTCTTTATTTATATTTTCTGCTCTATAACATCTTTTACAATTATCAGACCTCTTGTTTCCATTTATAGTGAACTCTTGGAATTGTTTTAATTCTCCACAAATTACACACTTTTTCATGATTTATTAAATATAAAATATCCAAAATAGTTAGGTCATTTTTGTTTGATTTTAAATGTCGTAAAAGCCTATGCAATCTCACTTTGGGTTATCCTTCTGTGTTAAAGCACAATAGTGAGTGGTGGCTTCATATTTTTTTTTGACAATTAGGGGGTTGAAGGGGGAATAGTGTCCTAGAACATACAAACATAACCTACTCGAGTGTAAACTAGTATCCTGGTATACAAGATAGTATTCATAACACGACTTGTAATACTTCAGTAATCACAACATTACCAACAAAATAAAAGGTCACTCTCTTGAACTTCACGCTGAGTTCCCTTTTGTACTTAGGATTTGATCACTTGATTTTCAAACAACAGTCTAGTCTTTAATGCTCAACCCATTTAGGGGAGAGCATATAAAGCAAGGGCGCGTATCAACTAAGAATGACTTGTCCGACTTGTAATGAAGGGCGGCCTACGAGGGACGAGCGACGCGGATCGTGCGTCGTCACGAGCAAAAGAATCAATGGAGATTTTCTTTAGCTAACTATGGGTCTTTAGGCACAGTTTTGCGTGGTTGGCTGATGGGAGTCAAGAAAATTAAATATAGAGAGGACCATTGTACAATCAACTGTCGCATACAACAGTGTGTGGGTGACGGGTGAAAGCGCCGAAAATTAGACATAATGAAAATCGCCAGATATGCTGGGATCACGTGATCAGTTCCTCTGTCGTATAACCATATACGGCCACAGAATCGAAGGTAGGCTTACTAACACAAACGGATAACTTACCAAACTGATTAGAGAAGTTTCAAAATTGTTCCTTCATACATGAGGCTTGGTTAATAAAGTTCAAAATTAACAGTGCCTTTTCCAATCTCTTCTAAATTTTATAAAATGAGCTTGGGGTCGGTGAAACAACAATAATTTCAGAGAAAAGTCATATTCACGAAAACATTAAATGTCGACTAAAATCACGGAAATCGTGTTATTATTCAGTTCAAAATATCTTTCCGTCGTGAATTTTAATGAGAAATTAGAACTTTAAAATATATAATAATATAATCATGCCCATTGTTCTGTATGGTTACGAAGCATTGACGCTTGCTCTGCGGAAACTACGTAAACTAAAATTGTTTGAGTATAAGATCTAGAGACGGATATTCAGACCCAATTTAACGGCAGTATAGAATGGCAGAAAGTTAATAACGAGGAACTAAATAAAATATATGGTTTACCAAACGTAGGTAGGTCATGAAATCTAAGAGGTTCAGGTGGGCATATCATGTAGCCAAAATGAGGGAAGATAGAAACGCTTCCAAAGTCATAACTAGATGACAATCTGAAAGTGATCATTAGGAGGACCTAGGAATAGACAGTAGGACAATAGTAAGATTGATTTCTGAGAAATAGAAAAGGAAAGTTCATAGAAAAAGAATCCAGTTGGCTATAGAAGTGAATGGAAAGATTTTTGTGAGTGTGATATTGCACCTTCGGGCTCCATAGGACGTAGAGTTGGTTAGTTACTTAGGTATAATATAGAAAAAAAGCAAGAGAATATCTAAGACGTTCATTAAAACCTCAGAACACATATCGTAATGATCTCACTGGTGGAAGTTTACGTCACAAAATTCTGCATTTCCAGCACATTTGAAAGCTTTTAAAGCCTAGGCTCCAAATGTTTCCATCATTTTAATGTACAAATTAATTTTTGAAAATTGTATCTATGACATGTTTCAAAATGTCAAGAGCCATATTTTCTCAAGAAATGGACCCTCGAAAAATGGACTCGTACAAAAAAAAATAAATAAATAAAAATAAAATGGAAAGAATTATGTTAAGAAAAGGAAAAATATTCTTTAATTTATAGTAAAAATACAATGTTATTCGTAATAAGGAATTATGGTTATACATTTATAGAATTCTTCTTTTATTCTGTCTTATTCTATATTTTTTGTGTTTTCTTAAAAAGATAAGGAGGAAAAAATCTTGTTTCTCTTACTTTGAGCTGCAGGAGAACGCAAGAAATGTGAATTGTGCCTAGCGGGCGTTTCTTCTCGCGAGCTGAAGATTTCAAGCCTGCGAAACTCCGTGTTCACTGACTCGATTCTTAATGTTTCGCCGGAGCCGAACTTTCGGCTTGTTGGTGTTTTCCATTCAGTGTTTCAGTTGCTTCGCATTTGAATCTTTAAGTGTGAATATTGGACGGTTTGGTAGTTTGTGCCAGTGCTCTTTATTAAGTGCTTTACGCGGCATGGATTTTCTTATATATCAACGTTGAAGATTTGTATAGGAAATAAATTAAACGAGAATATCTCTAATATTGAGATTGGTGCCGGATCCAGGGGCCTTTTTCGTGAGTCCGCTGGAAGTTGGTTCCAAAATGGTGATTTTTGTTAAAGAAGTTAAGATCGAGCGATTTCTCTAAATAATGAAGACTCTGTGACTTATGTATAGTTGCTCAGTACGAGGAAAAGCTTTAAATTTTAAGCCGTGTTGTGAATGCTCCCTTTCTTGGATTTAGTGTAAGAAAAACTGGTTAATTAGCTGAAAGTTTCTTTAGTTTCCAAGCTGTTTCCGTGTAGCTTCACTTCTGTACATTTTGTAAATGCCGTATGTTATAAATTTGTTGAGAATTACTTGAAATATTCACTGCCATTATACTACCGATTTGTCATCATCTTTCTGAAAGTAGGGAAGTTCAAACGAAACAGACGAGAGGGAACGATTAGATCTGAGTTGGCAAGACGGAGGTGGACGTTACAAAACGTACTGACTTGTACAAGGCTTTTCCATCATTAATCACTAGTTTCAAATCTAGAGAATTTTAGAAACTAACTCTCATTAACAAAATATTGCAAATATCTCTCGTTAAAGAAGATGTAAATGTGTTGTCTTGATAGAAGATCTCATTTAGCATCCTCCGTTGATTTCTTATTGAAAGTGAGATTTTCTATTAGATTCGCTTATAGATGACTACTATAGCTGAGACATATTGTACTCTTTAATAGAAAGAGTTACTATGATTTCGAAAAATATTCCGTGACCAAGTATAGTAAAGGATGATCAAAATTTGAATATTGGTAACATCAGATTTGTAATAATACATACCTTCAATTCTATGATTACAATCACATTATAATACTTTTCAATGCTTAAAAATATGCCTTAAGAACTTTGAAGTAATAAGAGCACCAAATAAAAAATATAGAAAAAGTTTTTACCTAGAATTTCTAGTTTTCCATAAAGAACGCCTCGAAGTATTCTTGAAAATGGGAACAAAGTTACGATATGAACAGCATGTCCTCCAAAAATAAACCTGGAAAAGTGATTTGTAACAAGAATAATGTAGTAATAAGTCATATTATATCATAACATATTACTTATATCAACATTCATAGTACTATTTTGTGATCTTCTTCTGCAGGAATTCGATCCGTACTGTATTTGCTAAAATTAAAGAAATAATTTATGGGTGTCGTAGCAATCGAAAGCGTGAGGACGTCTTTGCGGTAGTGCGTAAAAATTGTGCCTGCATATAAGTATAAACCCTGAGAAATTCCAGAGATTTAAATTAATATTTTCTGTTCTGGCAAGGTCTCTGCAGTTTCGAAAATTTGGTATAAAAAAGCAAAAATCGAAAGTTGTCTAGATTTTCAAAAGAGTGTACGTCTGATGAGGATCTTGGCTAGAAGATCGAAACGTCACGTGTAAATGTGTTTTTATATTAAATAAGTGCAGTCTTGTTCAGCAGTGTGTTTATTTTTCAAAAGAATCGTAAGCCCTTTCGCGATAGTGCGGAAAGGTTATACCTAGATGTAGATTAGTTGTGCGAAATTTCAAAACCCTACAGTGATCTTATGCTCTGGAAGGGGGTACAAAATTTTGAAAATTCGGTGAATTTTTCCAAACACATTTATCAGAGCAGTTTTCTAGGTATTAACGGAAAATTACGTTAAGATATTCTTAACCTTTCTTCTCGCAATCTTTGACCGCATAAAAATTAAAATATGTAGTTTGCCTTTATGGTCGTATCATGTCTTCCTGATCATAATTTCGTAAATTTTAAAGTTTGTTTGTTGTTTAGTTACGAAATGCAAGATGTCTATTTCAAAGCACCAGTGTCATAAAATATGTCTTCTGTGTACCTACTGAGCAGTAATGCTTTATTAAGGTCAAATATCATACGAATATTCTCAGTAATTACCAACAGTTTCGCTGAAATACAATATTTTCATACAAAGCAAAAACCACAAATAAAAAAATGAGACAAGAACTTTCGCGGAACGTAGGAAATACAGCCTCTACAATACTAAATTTTACTGTGCTCTGTCGATAAAGATTAAAAATATTTAAACAAGCGAACCGCAAATCATGAATATGAATATTGTATTTAAGCAATAATTCCAATGAAATGATCACTGAAATTATAATATGAGTGGGTAACGCAATAAAATACCAAGTTGCTTGCAAGAAGCAGTGAGGAAAAAGGGATAATTACCACAAAAATTTTCAGAAACACTGGATTATATTTTCTCTTCTGTCACTTACCGTAAACTTACATATATTTTCTTATTAGAACATGAACAACATTCTGAAAATCACGGTAACTCGGAGGTAACAATTGGGCGATCCGGCGGAGGTAAGAAAAGACGAAGATGTCGGTGCAAGAGCACGACCTTTGCCTTGAACTGCCTCTTCCCAAATGCGAATGAAATTTACAAACACCGACATATTAACCCTCGAGAAGTCGCGCTGAAAAAGTAACGCGAGTAGTCGCGCGCGGTCAAAAGGACCGCACGAATATAATGTGTTGCAAATCTCGTTTTAAACATTTTTCTTGTATTAGAAACGTAATTTTGTATATTTTCTGATAGAGAGGGATTTAGATATTTATTATTATAATAAGTTTTTCAGTAGTAAATATTAGTGGAACCTGCTAATAGACATGTACTGTTTTCTTTTTTATTTCTCATTTGGAATATTTTTTTCGTTACATATTTCTTTTGATAGATAACTACGCACTGGTTTTATTGAAAATTTTAATTCTGATGACCATCTTTTCTTTTTGTCAACTCTTTGGTTCGTCTAAAATTAGAAATGCAATAGTAAATTAGTAAAATAAATACTATATGCACATAACATTAAAACAAAGCTTCAAAGCGCATTTTACATTCAATTATAGCTCACTCGTAGCTAAACGGTTAGCGTACGCCCCTTTGGCGTGGAACTTCCAGATTCGATTCCCGGTGGGAGCTCATGTGGTTCGGATCCCACGTTAAGCAGTAGGTCTACGTCTTGCATAGTCTTGATGCTGAAAGGGGCGCTAAATTGAAATCAAATCAAATCAAATCAAATTTACATTGAATTATTTTCCGGTTCTATTATTTTGAAACTTTACCTATACAACACTACATTGAATTATTCTAGGTTATATTCAAATTTACACTGTTTTACACTTCGTCGCCGCTTATTTCGGCCTCTGCTGCGCTGGCTACATTCGGGGAATTGCTGGATATTTCTGGGTTTGAGATCTTCAGACTGGCTCGCAGACTTCTCACTTCCACTTTCGTGTTCACTCACTTCTACATTATCTTTCTTGTTATGATCTTTCTCAGACAAAGCGTCCACGAGATCATCATGGCTGATTTATCCGAATAGTAAATTCCTAACATTTCCCTCCATTCTTTTAAGCTGTTCGTTTCAAATTTCCTCTTTTTCTACACTTGGTATCAGTTTAACTTTGTTGACATCTCTTCCATCCATTAAAATAATATTTAGGTTTATAAAGCTTAAAACATCTCCAAAGCAAAGGTCACGTGCAGAGCGAAACACTGAGAAAAACATTACACGGTTAGTCGCGCGCGGTGGAAAGCCCCGCAGAATCACTAAACAATCACTAGTAGTTAAACTAAACAACGGATAAGGGAGTGATTGCGCAGTAATGTTCCGGAAGGTAAGGGGTAAGATTAGGTAGACGGTGGAATCTGTCGGACAAACAAAGTGGGCACACGATAAAAATTAATTTCTCTGCGGTGCTTTTGACCGCGGCGCGACTAATCGAGGGTTAAGTTGAAATTAGGGGTACAGCTACAACCCACTGCTGCAATAGCCACAGGTGTTTTGCACCATGCATGCCTAATCAGTGCATCGCAGATAATGTTAGTGGTTGACAAGAGCAAAATATCAAGAGAAAGATCTCAAATTGTGAAAAACTTTAGAAGTGAGAGTTTACAAAATGCGTTTGTTTCTGTTTTAGGTCTTTACTTCGATCGCCTACATGATAACACATTGTCAGGACAAGCCTTTACATAAAGTAATATCCGAGAGCATTAAATAGAAAAATCTTTTTCTGTTGTCTTTCTGTCTACGTTGGACACATTACATGTAGCCCTAGTTCCAGTCTGGACATTTCTGAAAGCATTATCAACTATGTTACATCAGACGTCGACGGAGGTCTCAAGAGCATTCCTGTGCTAGTTTGTCATGGGACACCAGTGAATACAGTAGTACAAAATGGAGTACTGCGCAGCGTTGAGTTGCATTTTGACAAACGTGTTCATTAGGCTGTTTATCTCCTTCATTTAATGAATTACTACTACGTCACTAGTTTCAGTTCCGTCATGGGCCCACTTCTGGCCCTTGGTTTTATTCTGGAACTACAGAGGTTGTTCAGCCTACGTTTGGCCGGTTTCGTTCCTTCCCCCTCCCGGGCAGAATGGACTCACCCGACGTGGCTTGTGGAGTCCTGCAGTGTTTTGCAATGGCTACCTTGGAACGCAGTTATTTTTCCGCTCGGACGATAATAACGCACAAAACAGGATCATTGTTGTGGGTGCTTTGTCAAATTTGTTTCCAAGTATGTAGGTTTACGCTCTGTGACCAGAAAATAACCCAAACTTAGCCGGTTTTGGGAAGGTTATTTTGTGGCATCTTATGAAGCACACGTTGGTGTTTCTGTCTTAAGAAAACAGTACAAAATTAACGGTTGCAACGTCAGTTTCAGTGGAATAAAATTGCTATTAAAAAGTACAAGAGCAACGAAACTCCACCATTTAGATCACCAACTAAGTTTACCTAGGAAGCGGAAATGCACAAAGACCAACTCCACCATGCAGAGGAAACTTCGCAAAATGGCAATGCAAGAAAATCCACCAACACAAAGGTGTATGCCTAATCGTCTTGACGTGTCTTTGGGTTCTGTGAGTCGGACTTTACACCACCAACTCTAGATCGAAAATGACATGAAAGCTCGTGGCCATCTTCTCACGGACGCCCACCAAAGGGAACGAAAGTGTATCGCCCGGAAGCTGTACGAACGGCATCTGGGAAAACAAATGTGGATTTACATCGTAACGCTCGATAACTTATTTTTCTGACTGCGGCAAACAGACAGCCATCATGTACAGAGAGAAAGGCGCCAAGGACTTCAGAAGGTGGATCCGTGTCTGTAAAGAATCCTCCCCAAAAGGATTCATGGTCGTTACTGACTACTGTTACCGATGTAAACTGAAGATTCGTAGGCTGGCGAAGAACTGCGAAATAAATTCGCAATATTTTCAGGGGCCGATCATGCGGCCAATCTACGAGCATGAGATTCAAGAATATACGAAAATGACGCAAATCTGGTGCGCATTCACATGGACAAGGCTCGTCCGATACTTCACGATCTTCCCTTGCATTCTACAGGGAAATGAAGAAGGTAAGACACCGGTGATACAGGTGATACCCGTTAAATCTCCAGATGATAGGGCTATGGACTATTGTGGATTTGGATTGGTGAAGCGGGATTTTGGTAAACGGCGTGTGACAACTGTGGAAGGACTTAGGAAAGCTGTGCAAAGGGAATAGGACAAGATTTCCCTCCCAGTTCTTCAGAGAAGCCTACTACAGTTGAAATTACGCTGTCGGGCTATTGTTAAGAACAAAGGGAAACACATCGAACACTTGCGGAGATGTATTATTCTAAATTTTTAGGCATTTAGAAATTGGCCAAATGTAGACTGAAAAACCACTGTACTTAAAACCATTTGGTCGGCTGTGAGCAACGTCCGTTAATAATACATGAACGAACTTATTGAGTCTTGCTTTCAATGATCCGTCCATTGTTAGTAAGGATGCAAAATATATATAGCATTCTTGTGTTTTATTCAGGAATCTGTCTAAGTGCGATCCAGGTTTACCAACGCGTCTTTCGGGTTGACAACAGAGTTGAGTTTATTTTAGTTTAGCGTCCCTTTCAGCAGCGAGGCTATATGAGACGTGGACCTACTGATTAACGTGAAATCCGAACCACATGAGCTCCCGCCGGGAATCAGGTTGACAACAGAAAACATGATTGTACATGAATATGACTGTATATTTTCACACACAAAAAAAAATCTTCGCACAACCTAGCCCTTTTAGGATTGCACTTTTAAAGGTTAATTTTAGATTTTCACACAAACAGTTACTGCTTCCTTGTTATTTATTTCTCGTATGATAATGGATCATAAACTTGTTTTCTTTTATGATAGAACATACTCTCCAAATGGACCACTCGCTCTTCTGTATTATACACAACCAACGTAAAATCGGGAAAACTGGGTGATTTTTCGAAAAAAAATCGAAAGACTGGGTTTACGCAGGAGTCGGAACTTATTTATAAAATAATACGCATCTATATTGAAACGTTCCTACTACCTAACATAAAATTAGACCTCAGTGAACGTCCCTGAGAAACAGAGTAGTGAAAAAACGCTCAATTTTATAATAGAGCAGCTATAGGAAAATAATATATTGGCTTCATGGGTTCCCTTACATCAAGAGCTTTAAACATACACAAAAGCCTATTATCACTCATATGAAGTAAAAAATAATTTATTCACAAACACACACACACACACACTTATATATATATAAACGCTAATGATTATGAAACGAAACACTATTCGAAGTATTATTGCACCCTCTGGAAAACGTGAAGTATATTAATATTTATTTGCATATATTGTTATTTTAGACTGTTTTTATAATACCCACCGGCTTCGATTTTACAAAATTTGAGAAATAATATTTGTTTTGTAGCCATTTGAAGGAATTTATTTATACTACCATTAAGAAACATCATATTACGAATCAATCATTATGGAACAATTTCATGTGTTACACGCAGTAGTGGTACCAATCTTTAAACTTTCAAACTTTCATTTAAAACTTTTTTCTTTTTTCTTTTTTAATTGATTTTGTGAGTAATGGTGCATTCAATATAAAAGTACAACAATAATTTTTTTCTCGCTTTCTCTGTCTGTGTGTGTGTGTTTCTAGTTTCCGACATAAGCCTGTGGATACTACCAGGTATACTTCCGTGTGTACATTTGCTAGTGTGTGTGTGTGGCGGGTGTATATGAAGTATTAATTGGGATCCCGTAGTGGAACTTGTCCATATTAGTACGTACATACGTGCGGCCGTTACTTCACACGATAACTTTGGACTAATGCGAATTTTTTAAATTTTGGTTTTTGCAATAAAAAAGTAGTTATTCCTCTCGAGGATAGTTCGTTAATTGAGGTGATTCGTCAACTGGAAGTGGTAGAAATGGGTCATATCCGATTTTAACGTTGATGAATATAGAGCGGAAATGGTAATAAATAGTAAGAAGCAGTCTTCGGTAATCGATAAAGGGTGTCAAGAATAAAGATCAGCTTCATCCTTAACATCCTGGTAAAATCGGAAGAGATAGAAATTAACCTATCTATGACTTCTTGCTTCAAATTAATCTACATAGTGGGATAGGAAGAAGCTGTTTTAGAAATTAATATAGCGTTGTGGGAATAAACATATTCTTCTCTCTTAAACTTCTAATCAAGTCGGAAGCAGCAAAGCTAAACTATTTCCCATTTTAGTGTTGATCACAACATATTCAAACGATACTAAATAGCGAGAAGAGGTATTCTGAAATCAATTAAGTGTCCCAAGAATATGTTCTATCTCGACTCTAATCTTTATACTAAAAGCAGAAATGGCAGATATCAATCAGTTCCGGTTATAAACTGAGTGTTATAGATTGGGGAGCTAGAGGGGATTTTTATATAATTCATTAAGTACCCCAAGAGTGTGTTCCATCTCAAGAGTAATCTCTCTATTATTACCAGAAATGAAAGAAATTTGACACAAATTCCTATATCCGTATTAATTGAGAACATATTACGTCATCATCTTTACGGTTGATACTAGAGTTTATTTTTAAATTAAATACTAGCCGGATGTTTACTAAATTTTGTGAGTTACTAGCCCATTCCCTAAGGAATAAGTACTGGTATATTCAAACTCGGCCAAGACCAGGGTAGACACGCGTTGCATTTGATACCATATTTCTCGATAACTACTTAATTAGCCAGCAGCATTTTCTTTATAACCATTGGCCGAATCGGAACAAAATTCGGTGGTTGGCAGCCTTCAACCTAATTAAGGTCTCTACATTTGCTGGCAGAGCTTGGTCAAGTTTTGCGCTTGATTTGCGTGCAGTAATTTATTTCTCGGTAATCTCTAATCAGATCCAATCTAAAGGATTTGCCTTTACAGAAAGCCGCTCGTCTCTATTTATGTATTTTGCTTTATAATGTTCAACGTAAAACCGGAAATGGATTATTTCTACCACGTTTGGTTGGCAACGAAAAGACATGAAAGGTATTCTTGGAATGTTTAATCGATAGCCAAAAACCGTTTTTGTTTTATAGTAGTCAACGTTAAAACTGGAAATGGTTTATTTCTATCACTTTCGGATTATGGATCACTTCAATAAAATCAGCTCCTCCGAAATAATTACGCTACCCATAGTTTGCAAAAAGGAAAAAAAATGTTTCTTCCAAGAGCTTTCGTGCGCAGTAACTTAGTCGCAGCAGCTATCGTTGCCTATTATTATTATTATTATTATTATTATTATTATTATTATTATTATTATTATTATTATTATTATTATTATTATTATTATTATTATTATTATTATTATTATTGCGTCCATGTTCTTTTATTCTTTTATCTGTTAGAGAAAAGTTTCATTTTTCAGCAGCCTCACTTTATATATAATGGTACTTCGGTATTATACTTAATGCTTAGCTAACTCAAGAAGAAGCAGATATTGTTGTTTGAAGCCTCCATTTCATGTTAGCCTCGGTGATCATTTAGTACTGTTCAGCGATAATTAAACAGAAGTACAATGTTCTCATAGATTATTCGTTGTAGTGTTATAAAGTAGGAAATGATGCAAGGCGCTGTGTTTTCTAAATTGAAGTTTCGGGATCTTCTAGGGCAATTGTTCCAACATTGTTAACAAGCCCCCTCATTCTTAAACCCTACATACTTCACTCCGACATCATTCGCTCATGTCTTTGACTCTTTCTGCAATTTTAGGCACAGCATTGTATTCTCAAATCATCAGTAATAGCAATAAAAATAATAACAATAATATTAATAATATATACGGTAGTGTACATAAGACAATATAAGTGTGTTACTCATGATCGACCAACTCATAATACTATAATTAGCAATAATATTCTTTTTGACGAAAGCAAGGGATAAAGAAGGATTTTTGGAAATATGTATCCTTACGGGCGTAAATAGGATAGTGTATCATGCTAATCCCTGAAGGAAGGAAGATGAAACTATACATATAAACTAGCCATTAAAAATAACTAAACATGTTCCTCACATTTTCTGAAAATTTCACCCCTAAACAAGAAAGGAGTAATTCGTATAACATTAATTTTTCAATTGTATTTTATTTCATTTATATTTAGAAAATGATAAATGTAAGAATTCTTTATATTGGAGACGTGAAATTTCAAAATTAAACTCAATTAAAAATAAACTAATACATGTTTAGTTTTCCCGAAAATTCTGTCCTAAGAGGAGGTTGGAGGATAGTGTCTATCTATTAAAATTTCTTCACTGGCTTACGTTTGAGGTGTGAAATTTGGCTTTGATTTCTTAACTAAAAATAATTGAACGTATGTTTTTGGAAATTCCCCTCTTAAAGATGGAGAAAAGAGACGATTTCTATAATATTAAAATTTGCCACTATTTATTCAGAAAATGTTTGAAATATGAAGTTCGCTTAAATTCGAAATGTTAATTTTGGTATACCAACTCTGAACTAAAAGGAATGGAATATGTATTTCAGAGTTTTCGAGATTGTCCCTTTAAGCAGAAGGAGGGAGGAAATAATTTACTTATTTCTCAATATTCAAATCCGCGTTCGCTGTCTCATCATCATAGAATGTTCGAGGAGAATTACTGAACATATTAGAACTACTCTAGAGCATGGTTTCATCATATCACTTTCACTGAAATGCGTATCCTAAGGGGAGGGGTCAACGTCTAAAATATTTGCTAAAAATACAGTATCTTACAAATCTCTCATGTAAGAAGATGAAATGTGATATAAAAACCAAGTAGACACGCAACCCACGCATTCTAGATAATTCGACTTCCGTCGCATCTCATGAAATATGATTGAGAATTTTAGAACATAGCACTTTCTGAAGCCATTTCTTAACCATGTCATTTTCATTAAAATTCCTATCCTAAGAGGGTGGAAAAGTTAATATATACTGCGAAAATTAAATATCTTCCAAGACAAAGAGATGAAACTAGGTATAGAAACTTTTTACTTAAGGAGGTCACCATGTGGACATGCCCAAGCGTTTCCAAAAATTCTGATTCCAAAAGAGGTTACAGGGTGGTAAAGTGTTTGAAACGTCTGAAATGAATTTTTAAACATATTTAGCACGTGGTACATTTCCATTTTATCAATTCACTTTGGAAAAAAAGAATCGAAAAAGTAGAAGAGAATTTAGATTTCTTGCAGAGAATAAATAGTGCATCGTACGAAACACATTTTTGAACATGGTCGAGCTAGGGGTTTTATTTCACTTTTGTTCAAAAAAAGTTACTTAACGGGGAAAGGGAGATCAAATATAACTTTCAAATATTCCCCATAAATCTATTCTACCCGTACGAAGAACGGGCTTGTATATAATAATAGTAAATAATAATAGCCATAGTCTCATAAATTTATATTTATTTCCAGCAAGACTTCTGCATACCATTGCAGTGCAGTAGAATATTATATTTTATCAGTTTTGTCAATGAAGCCACAGTTCTTACACAATAGTTATTTCGTGTTTAAATTATATTTAATTTAATGTGTGTTACAACATTTGTAATATTTGTAATTTTAAATTTAGTTCTGTCAGAGACTCGCACCCCTAGATTAGAAGCCACTGATCTAGGGACTACTTAAAAACTTTGAATTTACACCTACATAGGATTTGTGACGTGGGAAACCACTATGATTTTTTTTGAATATTCACGAAAAGAGGAGGAATTGGGGTGAGAGTTATTTTAATAAAATACCCTTATCTCCGAAACGTATAAGACTGGGAACTTAAAATTTTGTATTTGGATTTCCAATTTAAAATAATTTAACAAATGTTTCAGCATTTTTTTTATATCTTACTAATAAAGGGGAAAGAAAGGGTGAGAATAGGAATTATTACTCATATAATAGCATATCGGTATTTCAGAATCTCTGAAAGCTACAAACATGAAATTTGGCTTTAGGACTTCTCATTTGAAACAAAATCTTTAAAGACAGTAAACAGGACCACCCAATACTTTTCAGTTAAAATTGAAACCAGGAGTTGTAGTAGATAGTGTTATAGACTAGTGATTAGAGTGGAGATGGAATATATTCTAGAGACGCTTAATCGAATACAAAAACCGTGCCTATCTATTGCTGTTTGTCATATACAGTCTTGTTCAACAAAACTTCGCCACTCACTTCTATTTGAAAAGCCCTGTAGTCTTACCTACAGTTAGAATTAAATCAAATAATTGTGAATTTTGTTTGGTCGATTAAGAAGTGTATTAAGAGCATTATAATTTCCTTTCGCTGTTGCAAGAATATTATCTTTCATAGCAGGGTGAGTGGTCAAGATTTCTTGAACAAGACTGTACAACGATGAATGTTAAAACCGGAAGTGGTTGATTTCTAGTAAATTACATTTGATTACATGGCAAAAGAAAAAATTGTACCTATTTTAATAACGCTAACTTCTTTAAAAAAAACTCTTCTCGCTGTCTCTTATAGGTTACGTTCAATGTATATTACATTGAAACTGGAAGTCATACTAGATTACCAGGGTGTCTATTGGTAACGAAACGTATTTAAAAAGTCACAAAATCAGAAAACGGTAATGCAATTCAATACATTTTGCTTTTGAGTCACGATTCATTTTATCTGTACAAATATAAGTACATACTGGGAAATGTTCTCTAAAATGTTAAAAATTAACCACCAGAAACATCTAAGGTTTTAGACGCTACCAAATCACAAGTAAAGCAAGCTTCTATGTCGTGCGTGAAAATTGGCCTACGTCGCACTCAAATTCGCTTTTGGAAATGTTACTAAATTTAATGGTTTGTTAAAGAAAATGTCATGATATTTCATTTTGGAATTTTAGTAGACACCCTGTCATTTTTTATTTTATTAGAGTGTTATGGATACACAAAATGTATTTTCGAGATGCTCAGTCGATTGCCGAAAACAGCTTCTCGCTATCTATTACAGCTTTTTGGTCGACAGTAATGAAAAATAAACAGAAAATTGTTAATTTCTACCGCTTTTCGTTTTATCAAAGTGTTAAGGATAAAAAGGAAAGGTGTTCTTGGAATCTTTTAGTCGATTTCCCAAAACTGCCTCTCGCTATATATTACCGTTTTCCCTGTTCAAAGTTAAAGTGGGAACTAGTTTATTTGTGCCACTTTCTATTTCAATACAGTATTAAGGGTGGAGTTGAATGGTATTATTGGGATGCTAAATCGACTACCGGAAACCGTTTCTTGCTATCTATTACCCTTTTTGGTTTACAGGATCAAAGCAAAAATGGTTAACTTCTATCTCTCCTGGTTTCTGATCCAAAACCTCCTGGTTTATGATTCTATACTAACAATCTCATTCGAGATAATTACTCTAGCTATCAATTGCAAAAAGCAGAAGTCAAATTCAGTTTCGTTCAAGAGTTTCGTGCGGAGCAACGGATGGGATGGCCCAAAGTATTAACTGTACAATATTATTACAAATCTTATTCTGTAATCCCAATAATTAAATACATATTTCAGCGTTTTTGATTGTGATCTAGAAGGGAAGAAAAGGGTTTGGAAGAGAATAGAGGTGGATATTACAATTATTATTATACTAAGATGTTTATATCTCGGTATCCCGTGAAGTTGAAGACATGAAACGTGGTATTTGAACTGAAATTGGTGTGCTTCCAGATATATAAAGTGCAAGGTCATAGGCCGAACAAACACGGTGGCCTGGGAGCAAAGCCGCCAGGTATTTCAACTGAAATCCAGTATACTTGTAGATATGTGAGGTGCGAGGCTGTAAGCCGAGCAAACACTGATGATTGCAGGTTTGAGAATATAGATTCAAAAAATCTAAACCTAGAGATACGCCAAAAACAGGTAACTTTTGTACCCCTCCTCCTGAGGGTGAAAATCCAAATTCTACTATTAGTGTTAAACCGCAAAAATTTAAAATATTTTCTAATGTCAAAATTCCCCTCTTTTCTAGTGGAAAATATGAGTGTGTCAAAAAATTTCTTTTTAAGAAATATGAGTTGGTGGCCCGCATAAACGTGTGGTAAGAGGCACAATTGGCCAATTTCCTTAACTTTTTAATCAACGAGCAAGCACTCTCGTGGTACCTAGTAAAGGTAACTAACAACCCTCTATTTCGTTATGGTGAATTGAAAGTGAAGCATCAGAAAGCGCTCCCTAGTATCCATTTAGAGACCAGGCAGCAACAGCATAATAAAAGTAGTATAGCATTTATTTATAAAATAATGAAGGATTTAAAATATATACTATGTCACATCAATAAAACAAAGATAATGAATACAATTAGAATGAGTTTGGTACCAGACGTCCAGCATAAGCTAAACCTTGAAATGAACAATATTATTTACTTAAAACAGTGCGTGGAATATCTTAGAAAATAAGAAACTTCTAAGCGGATAGTGGAACTTTAAAAAAATCGCAGAACACACGTGTAAGTTGGTCTTCATTAAAAGTCGCCAAACATTACACTTTAATTGACAAATTTCACGTCTAGTCAGAATACGATGCAACAGAACCCTTTAAATTACCATATCGCAACCGTCATATGACAACTTTGGTTTTGTGTTTGGTCGAGGTCAGCTTTGTACGTTTAAATTAAGGGGTGAACCCAGTGGACGAGTGCAGTGATTGACACAGGAGCAATGGTTAGTCTTTTGACCTGAAATTACGTTCCTAAAAATACTTAACGCCAGAATTCGCTAAAGGATGAATCAAAATTCAAGGTGTAAATGCCCCAACTAGTGAATTGTTAAGGGTCGTGCGAGTACCGTGCTATATTACGGACCACTTGGAAAGTGCTAGTCAACAATACGTAGATTTTGCTGTGACCCAATCATATTATTGCTCTTACCTAGCAATACTTGGTGCAGATTTCATGCATTTACATATGTTAGCGATTTTGCGAGATCATATGGAAGTAACAGATTCTTCTGGAAATCATGTCCTAGAATTATATTTCAAATTGCCAAGAAACATAAGAACAAAAATTTAAAAAAAACTCACAGTCTCTTATAGATACTCTCGAAGTTACGTATAGCGTAAAAGTTTGAGTGATTGAGATTCAAACCAGCAAGACCACCTAATGATTTGAAATAAAAAATGAAATCTCAAAGCAAGAAACGAATTGTTCTAGACACCTCCTCCTCCCGTTACGGTTAGTAACAACTGCCTTAGAAGGAAAAATTTCAATGTTCCTAGGAGTCACCACATTCCTCATGGTCGCAGGAAGTAACCCATCTTTTTCAAACAGTCGTGGTCAAATAAGGCAAAATAAAACGAAACAGGAAAATAACAATACACATTCGGACCCAACTGCAGCTAAACAATCTCGCAGACGTCATAGAGAAAAACAAAAAAAGCGAAGAAATAACATCTACCATTACATCTAAGTCTAAGCTTGCTAACATCCTTGTACACTGTTCGGCTACCCAAAATAATGCACAGTAGTTAGTAGTAATTAATGCTCCAAATAGCAAAAAATAAGCTTTACAATCTAACATCGAGTTATGATTCGTTGCTGGAATCAGACGCGCCTATATGAAAAAAATAAGTTAAAAAGAACACTACTATTACATGCAGTAGCGCGGCTTGGTCATAAAAAACTGCATTTAGTAAAATAATTATGAAACTTGGCACACTTGTAGAGCAAGACATGGGAAACATTCTGAGATATGTTAGCGTTCGAAATTCTTTTTTGTTTTCCCGCCATCTTGGAAATCAATATGCCATCCACACGAAGGCACAAACTTTTACTTACAAAATAATATTTCCTCATAAAACTACCCTTCTTTCGTGAAATTAAAGATAATAAAAAGAGTTAAGAATTTAAACTTAGTACATGTTCTTTGTACGGCCACCATATTTAAATATAACGAATGTTATCAGTAAATTTGAGTTGAGCTTGTTACTGAATATTTTTATAATAGCAAATATCTATGAATTTATCAGATTTGCACATTCTTGTAAAATAAAACGTGATAGAGTATAATCTAATATTTCAAAGATGTCAGTATTTTTGCTCCATCTTCAAAATAAAGATATCTAGTCGACAGGGTGTTGTGCTTTGGGATCTTCAATTTCACAGGGTTATGACCGTTTGTGTGGACGTTTTGACATTTCTTGAGTGTGGGTGTTTTGGCTGTGGGGGTTTTGACCGGTTCCCGAAAATACAATAAATACTTCTTTCTCGAGTCAAATCAAAGAAAAAGATTTTCGCAAAAGTATCAGACTTGCAGAATATATTTGCTCATTTAGTCGCATGCTCCACTCATTTGTCTACAGTTACAATGAACGGTGTACATCTAACTACGATGTATAATGTTAGTAGAAAACTAATTTGAAATGTTATTATTAGAAATTGTATTATATGAGACATTTTTCTTTAAAAAATTAGGTGAGTAAAATGAATTTCAAAGTGTCAAGTCACTCCAGGAGCAAGCTCCTGCACAATTTTTGCACATGAACTTACCCTTGCAAACATTTTGCTGGCGTCCTTTCTTACAACTCCACTTAATCAACTCTGCTATTGGCTTAGAAATTTCCGGTTGAGATGACCATGTTGGTGCTGATTTCCCATCTAGCAAAGTCCATCCCAAATCTTGTAGGTGGAGTATTAATGATGGTCATTTAGGTTTGTCCCACTATGTGACCACTTTTATAATGTGTCCTTAAAATATGCCGCTTCAAAGCATCATCTGTTAGGGGGAATGTTCAACATTGTTCTGTTGAAGGAAGTGAATAGTTGCTTTCGAGCCTCAGTTACAGTCATTAAGTTATTCCTCAGAGCATAGCAGAGCACGGCATATTTTTGGAGTAGGTCAAATACATTGTCTGTGATTACATCTTGAGCAAACCGCAGAAACTGAAATGCTTCCAATACTTCATAAGATGAATTCCATCACTTCTACATGGTTGCTTTGCCCCGACCTGAAAAAAACGAACACTGTCATATCCACTCGAAACCGCGAAGTGCAACTAACCCTCGTTGTCCAAGTTGTTCAGCAATAACATGGACATAGAAGAATCTGGCCTGGCTTTCGTTTAAGTCCTAGACGTTTAAACTCGAAATAGTACGATATTGCCAAAACCACAATATTGGTGTTAACTGTTCTGATACATATGTCATGTTTACCATGAAGCACAGCATCCGGAACTTGCAAAATAATGCGGGTATCAACTTCTTCGTGGTTGGAAAGTTCAAGATAACTTTCGTGAAAACAAGAGAGTTTTGATTTTGTGGTGCTGATCACGAATTTGAAAGTTATTTTCGAATATTAGCTCTACGTTTCGTTTTACAGGCATGTCTAATAATAACGCTTTAAAAATAAATATATTCGCTTCGTTTGGGGTAAAATGTTACACTGATCTGGCAACACTGGAGAAACTATACGAACGCTTGGTTTCATTGCGTTCTTTATCTCAGTGGTGTTCTGCTATTGTGAGAAGAGACAGGTATAGTGCAGTTATCAGAGTTTTGGGTGTGACGTTTGTGTAGTGCATGACATAAAAATACAACTACAAGTACGCAAAAATACTGGTATTTCAAATGTATATTTTTAAATAGTTGTCGGAACTATTTCAAGTGACATTTTGAGGATTTAAATAAACAAAAATGCTGCGAAATTGTGTAAACAGCGCGGATAGCTTCTTGTTGTAGAAGAACCTCCATGTGAACCACATAGACTTACTGAAAAGGAACTCAGTGATCTAATCAGAGACTTGGACCTCTCGAAAAGCAAAGCCGAAATTTTAGCGTCACGCTTAAAGCAATGGAATTTATTGCAGGAAAAAGTAAATATTTCAGTGTATCGGAATAGGGAGAAGATGTTCACTTCATTTTTTAATATGGAAGACACACTTGTGGCATCTACGTATGTAAATGGTCTCATGAGGGCACTTAAAATTAATGACGAACCTACGGAGTGGAGGCTCTTTATAGATTCGTCCAAGGTGAGTTTAAAGGCAGTGCTTTTACATATTGGAAATGAACTTCCTTCAATTCCTGTAGGTTACGCAGTTCATATAAAGGAATCTTATGAAAACTTGAAACGTTTACTTCAAGCCCTTAAATATTACGATTTTCAGTGGCTCATTTCTGGTGACCTTAAAGTAATAGCTTTGTTGCTAGGTATGCAGTTAGAGTATATAAATTATTGTTGCTTTATATGTGAATGGGACAGTAGAGATCGTGGATCCCATTACCGCAAAAGTGATTGGAGTACCAGAGAAACTCTTCAGCCGGGAGTGAAAAATGTGCAGCATGAACCACTGGTAGATCGTAACCGAATTTTCCTTCCCCCTCTATATATTAAATTAGGTCTTATGAAAAGCTTTTTAAGAGCATGAACCAAGAGGATGAGGCCTATAAGTACCTAAGAGGACTCTAGAGTACTTAAGTGATGCCAAAGTTAAAGAGGGTGTATTCATAGGGCCACAGATTACGCAACTATTAAAAGATCACAAGTTCGACGAAATTCTCCAAGGTGAGGAGAAAGCTGCGTAGGAAAGCTTGAAGAGTGTTTGTTCTCAGTCTTGGGAAGACACCGAGCGACAAATTACAAACAACTGGTAGCAAAGTTGTTACTGTGCTACGAACATCTTGGTTGCAATATGTCTCTGAAACTCCACTTTCTTCATTCACATCTAGACTTCTTTCTCGAAGATTGTGAAGCAGTAAGTCACTAACATGGTGAGCGTTTCCTTCAAGATATTGCAGCCATGCAGAAGAGATATGAGGGAAAGTGGAGTTCTAACATATTGGCCGACTACTGTTGGACTGTTGCAAGAGATGCTCCAGATGTAACCTACAAAAAGCAAGCCAAGCGAAGACGCTCAAAATAAAATAAACATAATCCTCTACAAGGGATCACTTGAAACTTTTGTCTACATTGCAGTGTAGTTCTTACACAAAATGTTATTTGCACATATTTTTCATGTTTTGATGTTAATACTGATTTTTATTACGGAATTGTTAATGTTTAACTGGACCACGGTTACTTTATTTTCTGTATCGCTGTGAAACAGGTATTTGCGCAATTTTGAAAAAGGAAGTACAAGGGTATAGAAAGCTATAGGTTAGGGTACTGCTTAACTCCCCAGCTTATCACATCGCAGAGAAATAGATAAAAAAGTGAAATGTAGGTTTTTACAAGGATTTTTCTTAAATGTTCTATACATATTAATACATTTGTATATATACAGCTACTGTTGTACAATGGCGTTTTTTTTTCACAACCTGAGTTAAGAAAATTTTTTCTATTATCACTTCCTTTCATATTATGCTTTAATGAATGTAAAAATCGCAGTTTCAAATTTACATACTTTCGATCAAAATTTGTTGAACAGCGTAATTTAGAACCACGCTCTTTCCTTTCGAATATGCAGCACGTATAGAATAGCTAAAAAATCTTCTGAATAGAAATTACTTTAAAACAATTCTTAAAACAAACAATAACTTTTAAACGAAGCCACACATTGAAATGTTCTTTCTACATTTAAAAGTAGGTTATGAGGTACTGCATATCACAAAATTACTGACCATCGAGTTCAAAGGTCAAATGTCAAACTGCATGTCCAGAAAGTTACGGCCATCGAAGGAAAAGTTAAGTATTTAAACCCGAATAACTCGTAAACAGAGCCACACATTCAGGTGGTTTTCCCACATCTAGGAATATGTTATCAAGCACTACATGTCCCAAAGGTGCAGATAATCAAAACAAGGCCTAGTATTTAAACCTGAATAGATTGTAAACGAAGCAATGTATAAATTTGTGTGAACTATTCAATTTTTTACTACCTTATTTACTTTTGTACTTTCAAGACAAGTCAAAGAAAAAATATTTTAAAAATTCAGTATTTCATATCTTTACGGGCTGTTCAAATAAACAAAAAAGTACATTTGGGTGGAGTTTTTATTTTTGTACTAAATGCAAAGAAAGCAATGATATTTCATTTTAGTTAGCTGATAATTCAATATCATCTTATGCTATTTATCAAACTAAGGGATACATTTGAGTGACACATTCACTTGTGTACCAAAGAAAGATGACATTTTAACTTCCTCAGAATTTCTGTACCTTTTTGTGTTATTCAAATAAACGAATGAATAAAATTTGAGTGGTCTATTTAGTTTTGTACTAACCTAAAGATGGCGTAGTAGGGCCATTTTAAGTAGCTCAGAATTTATGTTCCGTTTTATTACTCAGATAAGCAAAAGAATAAATTTGGAATATCTACTTTTTTACGAGACAAGAAAAAACAAAGAAGGCCCATGGTATCTACCTGAATATCTTATACCATTTTGTGCTATATAAATAGAAAAGGATTAAATTTTCACTAACCATAAAAATCGAAGAAGGGACTTTGTAAGTAACTCAGAATTTGTGTAACTTTTGTACTACTAAAATAAACGAAAGAACATATTCAGTGTTCTACTTTTGATCGCAGCCGAAAGAAACGAAGATGGATCATTTTAACTAGCTGAGAATTTTATAACATCTTGTACTATTAAAATAAACGAACGAATATATTTGAGTGTTCTTTCTAGTTTTGTACTAACCTAAAAGAGGCGAAGAATGACCACTTTAACTAGCTCAGAATTAATGTACCGTTTTATTACTCACATAAGCGAAAGAATAAATTTGGGTGTTCTACTTTTTTTACGAAACAAGAAATTGCAAAGAAGGTCCATGTTATCTACCTGAATATCTTATACCATTTTGTGCTATATAAATAAACAAAGGGTTAAATTTGTACTAATCATAAGAATCAAAGGGACTTTTTAAGTAACTCAGAATTTATGTACCTTTTATACTACTCCAAAAAACGAAAGAACATATTCCGTGTTCTACTTTTGAACTGAACCGAAGAAACGAAGATGGATCACTTTAACTAGCTGAAAATTTTATAATATCTTGTACTATCTAAAAAAGAAAGGAATAAATTTGTGTGGCTTATTTACTATTCTATTTACGAGATAAATGAGCATCCATTTTAAGTAGCACAGAATATCTATACCACTGAAGTAAACAAAGGCATAAATTTGTACTAACCAGGAAATTCGGAGAAAGACCATTTTAACTAGCTGAGTATTTTTATACGTTCTGCACTACTCAAAAAAGAAAGAATAAATTTAGGTGTTATACCAACGAAAAAATCTTACACCAGCTGAGAATTTTATATCATGTACTATTTAAATGAACGACAGACTAAATTTGAATTACCTATTCAATTTTGTATCAAAGATAAATGCAATTTTTAACTAGCTCAAATTTTATATACCATTTTGTACTTTTTAACAATCGAAGGAATAAATTTGAGTGAACTTATAAATTTCTGCAAGAGAGAAATATCATTTTAACCAGCTCAGAAATTCTGTACTTATGTGTGCTATGCAAATTGGAAGGAATAAGTTTGAGTGGTTTTTTTAATTTTGTAAAAACCTAAAGAAGACCAGGAAGGGCCATTTAGCTATGCAATTAAATACTGCAGAAACAGGAAAATTTATTCATCCCTCATATCTATATCTTCATGTACGTTCTAAAATTACAAAAGCTGGTGGTACAAATTTCACTGAAGATGATACTTTTGTACCAGTAAATAACTTCCTACGTTCATTATTTAGTCAAAATGTTATTTTGTTAAGTGATAAATTAATTAGTTCTTCATCAGGTCTTATCCTTATCGCGGATATATTGAAACATTATTAAAATATTTTTATGATGCTTCTTAAACACATTTAGAATGTGGCATGTGGTATAAAAATACTGCAAAGCAGTTTAACAAATTGGATAATGCTGCTTTTCAAAAACGTGCTAATAAGGTGAAAAATAGTTAATCGTTTGAAATGTACGTAAGTCTTCGCATTGATATTTTAAATTTAGATCTTATGCTCCCCAATACAGTAAGTTTCCCTGTAAATTTACACCGCAATAAAGATAAATTTTGCTTAATGTCTCCTGAAATCACAAGCTATAATGTAGCTCTTGAGGAAGTTATTCCTCATGCACGACGCATTGGTGTAGGTGCAGATTAAACTATGCAATTAAACACGCAAATGGTTTCGTTAACGGCCAAGTTACCTGTGATAAGAGTAGACATAGGATCTTATAACTGCACAAGTAAAGTGTTACAACCACCTTCATAATCTCGTTTTGGGTAAATTTTCTAACGGTTTAGTTATTGGCTTCATCTCTGACACAGTCTTCAATGTAAAATTACTCCTTTATCCCTATGAATTTCGAAGCTTTAACGTTAACAAATTGCAATAACAAGTAGGCTGAAAATAATTTTGTACTAACCCCCTCAGACCTGATTTTAATAATTATTTATAACTTCTAATTCACCATACTTTGATTTCAGGTACTGGTATATATTATCAAACTTATTCACATACTGCTATTCTTTATGGGATAAGCTCTGTACGTTTCATTCTGTCTCCAACAGAACATTAGATGATAATACTTGGGATGTAGTAAGTTATTCTCCTGCAAATTTAGAAGTATCATTTTTAGAAACTTTAATTGAATCTGTTACATGCATTGTGTATGCACAATCTGAATGCTTAGCATAAGTAGACAAAGATAGAAATATTTATACTGACAATACGTTTTAATTTATTAAGTATAATGAAGGTTGTACACTTCTCTGCTTTTCGCAATGAGCTACTGAGTATATATACAGCTACTGTTGTACAATGGCGTTTTTTTTCACAACCTGAGTTAAGAAAATTTTTTCTATTATCACTTCCTTTCATATTATGCTTTAATGAATGTAAAAATCGCAGTTTCAAATTTACATACTTTCGATCAAAATTTGTTGAACAGCGTAATTTAGAACCACGCTCTTTCCTTTCGAATATGCAGCACGTATAGAATAGCTAAAAAATCTTCTGAATAGAAATTACTTTAAAACAATTCTTAAAACAAACAATAGCTTTTAAACGAAGCCACACATTGAAATGTTCTTTCTACATTTAAAAGTAGGTTATGAGGTACTGCATATCACAAAATTACTGACCATCGAGTTCAAAGGTCAAATGTCAAACTGCATGTCCAGAAAGTTACGGCCATCGAAGGAAAAGTTAAGTATTTAAACCCGAATAACTCGTAAACAGAGCCACACATTCAGGTGGTTTTCCCACATCTAGGAATATGTTATCAAGCACTACATGTCCCAAAGGTGCAGATAATCAAAACAAGGCCTAGTATTTAAACCTGAATAGATTGTAAACGAAGCAATGTATAAATTTGTGTGAACTATTCAATTTTTTACTACCTTATTTACTTTTGTACTTTCAAGACAAGTCAAAGAAAAAATATTTTAAAAATTCAGTATTTCATATCTTTACGGGCTGTTCAAATAAACAAAAAAGTACATTTGGGTGGAGTTTTTATTTTTGTACTAAATGCAAAGAAAGCAATGATATTTCATTTTAGTTAGCTGATAATTCAATATCATCTTATGCTATTTATCAAACTAAGGGATACATTTGAGTGACACATTCACTTGTGTACCAAAGAAAGATGACATTTTAACTTCCTCAGAATTTCTGTACCTTTTTGTGTTATTCAAATAAACGAATGAATAAAATTTGAGTGGTCTATTTAGTTTTGTACTAACCTAAAGATGGCGTAGTAGGGCCATTTTAAGTAGCTCAGAATTTATGTTCCGTTTTATTACTCAGATAAGCAAAAGAATAAATTTGGAATATCTACTTTTTTACGAGACAAGAAAAAACAAAGAAGGCCCATGGTATCTACCTGAATATCTTATACCATTTTGTGCTATATAAATAGAAAAGGATTAAATTTTCACTAACCATAAAAATCGAAGAAGGGACTTTGTAAGTAACTCAGAATTTGTGTAACTTTTGTACTACTAAAATAAACGAAAGAACATATTCAGTGTTCTACTTTTGATCGCAGCCGAAAGAAACGAAGATGGATCATTTTAACTAGCTGAGAATTTTATAACATCTTGTACTATTAAAATAAACGAACGAATATATTTGAGTGTTCTTTCTAGTTTTGTACTAACCTAAAAGAGGCGAAGAATGACCACTTTAACTAGCTCAGAATTAATGTACCGTTTTATTACTCACATAAGCGAAAGAATAAATTTGGGTGTTCTACTTTTTTTACGAAACAAGAAATTGCAAAGAAGGTCCATGTTATCTACCTGAATATCTTATACCATTTTGTGCTATATAAATAAACAAAGGGTTAAATTTGTACTAATCATAAGAATCAAAGGGACTTTTTAAGTAACTCAGAATTTATGTACCTTTTATACTACTCCAAAAAACGAAAGAACATATTCCGTGTTCTACTTTTGAACTGAACCGAAGAAACGAAGATGGATCACTTTAACTAGCTGAAAATTTTATAATATCTTGTACTATCTAAAAAAGAAAGGAATAAATTTGTGTGGCTTATTTACTATTCTATTTACGAGATAAATGAGCATCCATTTTAAGTAGCACAGAATATCTATACCACTGAAGTAAACAAAGGCATAAATTTGTACTAACCAGGAAATTCGGAGAAAGACCATTTTAACTAGCTGAGAATTTTTATACGTTCTGCACTACTCAAAAAAGAAAGAATAAATTTAGGTGTTATACCAACGAAAAAATCTTACACCAGCTGAGAATTTTATATCATGTACTATTTAAATGAACGACAGACTAAATTTGAATTACCTATTCAATTTTGTATCAAAGATAAATGCAATTTTTAACTAGCTCAAATTTTATATACCATTTTGTACTTTTTAACAATCGAAGGAATAAATTTGAGTGAACTTATAAATTTCTGCAAGAGAGAAATATCATTTTAACCAGCTCAGAAATTCTGTACTTATGTGTGCTATGCAAATTGGAAGGAATAAGTTTTTGTGGTTTTTTTAATTTTGTAAAAACCTACTTCTCTGCTTTTCGCAATAATGATGAGGTTATTGTAAATACTGACGTTCTTTTTTTCCAAAACTGGATTTTTAAATCACCAAATCCTTTAAGTAAGTTATGTGAGCCTATCATAACTACAAGCAAATACCTAGGTGAGAATGTGTATGGCATTAACTGGTAGGAAAGCGATGTAGATTATTCACATCTTAAGGAAACACTTCAGATATATTTTCCAAATACTACAAGCATAAACACTTACGGAATAACTAGAAAGTGTATTGTTCAAGAAATTCTTCAAAGAAATGTTACATAAATTTGGAAGAAATGGACTGTCCAAAGTATACTCTATTAAGTTTCCTCATTTACAAATGTTCGCATAATAATCATCGTTTCAGACAATATACGGGCAGTGTTCATGAAGCATTACTGCAGTGAATATATAAAAGTGTAAGACTATGTTTTACATCTGAATGACAGTGACAATTAAATACCTACTGCAATTAATAAAACTAATTTTTATTATGTGTAGTAAGGAATTGTTAAAAGTGTTACTAACTGATAAAGTGACTGGTACAAGAGTTACTGGGATACGTCCTATTGACAGTCTTCCTGTAATAGTAGACCCACCTGGTGCACTTGTGGTTAGTCTCGATACATCACGAGTTTTACACGTAAAGCATATAAATGAGATTTCACTGTGTTCTTGTTCAAACACTTCAAAGAGTTCACTGAGAGCTTTATCAAGAGGTAGTACTTAATATTCCTATAGTATTTATGTTTTGCATATTGGTAAAACACATCTTCTTCAACTCTAGGAATTGCTACAAAAATCCATGCACGGATTTCTTTTGACTTTGGGGCTACATTCTTACAATCATGATCATAATTATGATAAGATCTCATTCTACAAAAAAAAATGTTTGTTTGAAATTCCAGTTTCAATAGCCTTTTCTACACATTCAAGCTCCACCTCTTTACTATTACTACAACAGTCTAATATCCAAAATATCGTTGGTCTTGATAATGCAGGTGATTCTATTGCCTCATTATCAAAGTCTTCATCTGATCATGATTCGTATATTTCTGATTCAGCATCACACGATAGTGCTTCAGTGTTAACATCGCAAGGTTCATCTTTTTCAAAGGACTGCATGACGTATCTATCTGTATTTCTCTTATAACCCGTATTAAAAGTATTTTCTTAGTCACAATGTAATCGCATGTCCATCCTTTACGGCGCCAAACATCTTTTCTATTCCCCGACGGTATTCTCTTATGTCTACTCTTCAAGGCACCAAACACCTTTTCTATTCCCATCAGTATTCTGGGACGTCAAAATTCTTTTCTATTGACTGTCGACATCATCAGGTAGCAGAGAGGTCATTATCCTACAGCACCGAATTTCCCTTTCCTCTATCCCGGTTCCAAAATCCCGGGAAGACCTAAATTAGTCTCTTGAGTTCAGCAGAGAAAGATGTATCTGAAGACTGCTCGGCATCCTGCTACAAGTACGACCATCAGGAGCTTCCACAAGTAACATTACCTGCTTACAAAGTTCGCAAAATATATCAAATGGATAACGTTTGTTCTCTCCCGCATGAATAATGTCCCGCATGGATAACGTTAGTTCCGTTCTACGAGATACTGCATAAATCAAACGTATTAAGGTATATAACAAGAAATTACGAGAAGTATAAAAATAAATAAATAAATAAATAAATAAATAAATAAAATATATATTACTTCCTTCCTTCCCTAAGAGGGTAGTGGAAAAATACTAACAGACCATCTCTTACACCGCCTGGGGGCTATTCTCTTCCTCTTCTACACGGGCTAGAAGAACCATAGGAAAAATAAAGTTCTTCTACAGGGGATATAGGGACCAAAAGTTTTAATATAATTATAAATTAATAATTGGGACCCAGGAATAAACATCTGAAGTCATTCTTTTCCTCTTACTACTTCATTGGCTTCTTCTTGGGGCTACAATTTAATTCCTGGGCCTATTCTTAAATGGGACTACAGGTTCTCTCTATTATTTCTACAGGGGCACTTTCTGCGAATCGTTCTCTTCTTCTGGGGGGCACTTAAACAAAGGGTATTGTAATAAATAATGCGAATGAAATAAAAAGACATTGCTCATTCTTTACAGGGGCTTCATTGACCATTATATGCAAAGACCTGGGGCCATACTTTACAGGGACACTCTTCTAAAGCCAATGACCGTGCTTATGAAAGGTCATTAACTTCATCCCAATGTCATTCAACCTTCCAGGAAAATCCTCACCTACTCTCTCCTATATACGTCTTAACATTACATGATTTTCTTTCCCTTGTAAAACATATTGAAATCATCAGTACATACTACTTAATTTTACAGAAGAGAAGTGTCAGATGCCGGTTCTACCTCACACCCCATCCAACGAATTAGGCTAAATCTCCAAAAAAATCTAGTTTAAGCAAACTTTTTGACCATCGTTTCCCCTCAAGGGTCATAGATACCAGTTTGAGCACACACACCCCTCCCACTACTTTTGGCAAATATTATTTAACTCAGAAGGTTAGTGCAAATACAATTCTAAAGTGAGATTTAGTAGGCGTATATCCTTTTTATAGCATTTAAAATCAAACAAAAATGACATAACTATTTTGGATATTTTATATTTAATAAATCATGAAAGAGTGTGCAATTTGTGGAGAATTGAAATAATACCAAGAATTTGCTCGAAATGGAAATACAAGACGAGACGAGTGCAAAGCACGCTCGAATAGAATGAAAGAACAAAATAAAGAAAAAGAAAAAAAGGGCGCGAATGCTTATAATGTTTTAAATCATGAACAATTATCTGAAGAAGAATTTACAGACTTACAAAACGAACTGAATTATATCAAAGTAATGTTTTTAGAATTTTACACCGACTAGAAGAATGAAAGAGTTGAACTTGATGAAAGATCAAAATATCATATTCACAGAATAAACGAGCTGTGGAATAATGTTTTGCCCTGCAAGAACTTAGGCTACTATTTCAGTTTTAAGAAACATCAAATCCTTATCAATCATATTAATAATAACAAGTGGAATGATTATATAGAAGCATTTTTAAAATGGAAGGTAAGGATGATGCATTATTCACATATGGAGTAAAGATAAATAAACTACTGTTTTATGAAATTACTGATAAAAAACTTTTATCTAAAATTACTCAAATCTAATTTAGCTATTCTATTCGTTGTGTTTCTCTTTCTCGTCTACTCTTAGTATATTGGCCATATAACTCTTTTAACTTCGGAATCAAATCTTCTTTCCTTAATCCTATCTTATAATTACCCAAAGCTAGAGTATGTATACCATCTCTTGTCGTCATAAGCACTTAAAGGTAACTTGTTTTCTTCTACTGTACATTATGCTTTTACTACGAATATGATTTTGCACTTTACATAACTTTTTCTTTTCTGAAACACAGTTCACATAATCCTCAAATGATAGACCTGTTATAACTACATTTTCTTTATACCCTTTGCTTTTCTAATCGGATCATCCTGATCTCCTTTCTTTTTAATAGCATACATTTTTGATTTTAGACTGACAACCTCCTCTATTACAACACCTTTCAGTTCGTCTTTAAATTTTCCTAATTCCATTTTATTAACTAATTTCAATTCATATCCATTGTCTTCCTTATAACAAGAGGTATCTAAATATTTATATATATCTTTCATATCCTCGTAAACGTTTTCTGTTTCTATATGCGCTATAACAGAATCAGTATCAGTCATTAAAAATTTTGCGATGTCTCCACATTTCTTTTTCAAAACATTGTAGTAAAAGTCATACAAACATATTTTAGAGATATCTAATACTGCCATCCCTACATAGATAGGTTTGTTAAATACAATTTTAGTTTTATACTTATGAATAGCAGCTAAATTCTCAGAGAATATCGTTCTATCTTTGAAGCTATTTTTAGCTACTAAATCCTCTAAAAAATTTTCATTACGTACTGATCTTATATTTATTCTTTTTCTTATATTTTCCATAGTTATACCAAAAGCAGTATTATTAGCCAACTTTTAAAATTCCTTCTCAAATGCATTCTTTGCTTGTGATCGTATATTACTATTTAGATCTATATATTTCTTTAATCAGGCTGATTGTTTAAATGTTATTACCTTATGTATTTTTAAAGCTTCATTCCTTGTCACAAATAGAATTTAAGGTTTTGAAAGTGTAGTAAATAATAATCTCTATAAAGTCTAGAGTTGTCAATAACTTTGGAAGCATTTTCTTATTAATGTAGTTTTCTGGAGCTAAGGGAAAATCTGAATGTTTATTATGGAGTTCCTTTGTATATTCTAAGTCCACTTCTAAAATATAACTATCCTCATAATCATCTATTGTTTCTACTATTGTTTCGCTAAGTGTTTCTCATTATACTTATTAACATATATCCATTGAAAACCTCCATACGGCATGTGATGATTCATCGCCCAACCATACTCGTTATTTGCATCCATGTAAATTATATAAGAGCTTTTTTCTTCTTGTCAAAGTTATCTAAGTGTTTATTATTAGCAACTGCATATCGATTTCAACATTGAAAAATTCCACCTCTTATACCTTTCTCTATAAATAGTAATTTGTCATAGTCAGTCAACAATTGTAATTTTGTTTTGTCATCCTTAACATTGCATCCCAGAAAAGAACAGGACCGGTAAGATACTACGCTGGATCTAATTTATATGTTTTAAGAGCTATATCTCTGAAATTTTCAATAATATCTGTTAGTTGAAGAACATCTGTTTTATTATAAGATTGAGTATAGTCAGTTAGTGTTTTAAATTGAATTCTTTACAGACTCTTACATGACGGTCATAACGCTCAATACCCATTTCCTCTCCAGTTAATCTTTTTCTGAATTTGTCTCTAGATAATGGAACTGGTTCATCTAACTTTTCTTTAGAATGAACAAAATCGTATGGATAATCCCATTTGGTACGAACTAATTCAAGCTGGTTCTTTGAAAAAAAAAAAACTTTGATGTTTCTCGAAATTGTTGTAGCTTTAAATTTTTTGCTAACTCTGCTAAGCGTTTTAGTAAAAATCTGAATGATTCAATGAATCTTAACATGATAGACCTATCTTTTCCTTTTGCATCCTCATACCGAATGGTTTATGAGAATGTAGTGTAGTTTTCTTCAGTGTTAGCTATTACATCTACTTTTTCTTTCTCATTCCCACCTCCTAAACGTTTAAAAATAAATACGCATCATACCGAGAGAGATTCGAGAAATATACAGGAATAAATCTTAGATTTGTATGTTTTCTATTACAATAAGAATGAGCAACACCTCTAAATTTACCTGCTAAAGGAGCTTGATCACATACTTTAGTTTTACATGCATATCTACAATTTTTAAGCTTTTATATTCTTTCTTACATTCTACTAGGACTTCTTTTATCTCTTTCCTTTGCTATTTTATCTCTGTTATGCTATTATCCTCCTCGTTCTCTATTTCGAAATGATGTATTTCTTCGTCTTCTCTCTTAAACTTCTGATAAAGTCGGAAGTAGCAAAACTCAAGTACTTTGCATTTTAGTGTTGATTAGAACAGATTAAAACGATACTAAATAGCGAGAAGAGGTTTTCTGAAATCTGTTAAGTGTCCCAAGACTATGTTCTATCTCGACTCTAATCTTTCTACTAAAACCCGAAGTGTTAGAAATCAATCGCTTCTACCATTATAACATTGAGCGTTATAGAATGGATAGCGAGAAAGCTTTTTTAGGTAATTCATTAAGTGCTTCAAGAGTATATTCCATCTCGGCAGTGATCCCTGTACTCAGATCGGAAGTGAAGTAAATATACTAGAGCTTCTGGTTCCCAAACCAATACACAAAATATAACATGATCCTCTTTAAGATTTTATTATTATTATGATCAAGTAGTGGAACTTGTAATATCGTAATGATAGTACGTACGTACATACATACGTAAGTTACTTCTCACGATAACATTTGAAAGGATGCAAATTTTCTATATATATATATATATATATATATATATATATATATATATATATATATATATATATATATATATATATATATATATATATTTTATTTATTTATTTATTTTTTGCAATAAGTAGATAGTGTTTTATTCTCGAGAGAGTTCGTTAATAGAAGTGATTCGACAAACAAAATGGTAGAAATGAGTTATTTTAGGTTTGAACGTTGATCAACATAAAACAAAAACAATAATGGATAGCGAAAAGCGTTTCTCGGCAATCGATTATACGTTTCAAGGGAATCTCTCATCTTATTCTTAACATTCTAGTAAAACTGGAAATGGTAGAAATGAGTCATTCATTACTATACATTCATTACTATACAGCCAAAACGATAATAAATAACGCGATGTTTTTGGCGATAAATCAAATTTTTCAAGTATAACCTTCTTCACATTTAACAAGATAGTAAATTCTGAAAGTAACCGATTTGAGCTATTTGTTGTTTTAACGTTGATCACTATAGAGAGAAAACGACAATAGATAGTAAGAAGCAGTTTTCGGAAATCGATAAAGCGTTCGAGGACTAACTTTCACATTCATGCATAACACCCTAGTAAAAAAAAGTGTAGAAATCACCTATAACTTCCGGTTTCAATTTAATTTACATAGAGCATAAACTATAAGATATAGGGAGAAGCAGTTTTATGCAATCAATTTAACGTTGTGGGAACAGGTAAGTTATTATCTCTCTTAAACTCCAAACCGGAAGTAGCAAAATCCAACTACTTCCGGTTTTAGTGTTGTTTGCAATAGATTAGAAAAGAAAACAGATAAGGAGAAGTGGTTTTCTATAATCATTTAGTATCCCAAAAATATGTTCTATCCCGACTCTAACCTTTATACTAAAAGCAGAAGTGGCATATTCAATTACTTCCGGTTATAAATTGAGTGTTGTAAATTGGAGAGCTAGAAGTTATTTTATGTAATAAATTAAGTACCGCAAGAGTGTATTCCATCTCGACAGTAATCTCTCTATTAATACCAGAAGTGAAAGAAATATGATACAAATTTCGGTATCCGTATTAATTGAGAACAGTGTTGGGCAAATTTCAATTGAATTAACAATTAACAATTAATCTGAAAATTTAATTGTTAATTGCAATTAACACTTGATTTAAGTAATGGTTAATTGTTAATTGCAGTTGGCCATTAATAATGGAGAATCAATTGCAATTAATCAATTGATTGAAAGTTATTGCAATGGAAAGTAATTACAATTGGATTCAGTCGTTCAATTGCAATTGAAATTAATTGGCAATTAAATCAATTACAATTGATTTCCACAGCAATTACTTTCAGTTGATTGATCAATTGCAATTGATTTTCACTGATTAATTTTCAACACTGTAGTTCAGAGAGGGCGTGAGGCAATGAAAAGTTTAGCCACGACCAATTTACTCACCACCCATTGTGACTCACAACCCACGGTGACCCACTCTGACCAACCACCCACCATGAACCACTCTGACCCACTGTGACCCATAGACCACCAAAACCCATTGTCGTCAACTCTGACACATGATTCACGCCCTCTCCTCTACTGACTAAAGAGTTTAAACTTGTAATAAAACAAGTCTATGAAATTATCACTCATCCGAGTTTGAATTTCTACGATCAATCGCTCGAATAAAGCTCTATTACAATAACGGCGGATCTGACCTTTCTAATATAAATAAAATAAAGAGCTGGTTCGTGTCCGTCTGTCTATCTTTGCGCGGCCTGTGGACCAGACGAGTGGATTGAAAATTTTCAAAATTTGGTCACGAGTAACTTGGTCTAGGCCCCAGATCAAGACGAGTTTTTTTTTTAATTTCGAACCAGGGGGTCTCAGGGGGGTGTTTACCGGGACATGTAAAAGTAGTAAGAAAAATGACCGATATCAGTGTCGATTTCATAGTTTTCGCGGTCGCTGGGATCAATGGTAAAACTCCGATCGCATTAACTTCCTAATTCACTCTATTCGGCTGCGGGCCGTGGGTCAACGGGGGGAAGGTACCGAAACGTAAAAGTAATCCAAAATGACCGATATGGGTGTCAAATCCATAGTTTTCGCGGTTGCTGCGATGAATGGTGGCACTACCATTAGCGATGACTTTCAAGTTCATCCACCGTTGTATGCGAGCCTTGGGTTACCAGAGGGGAAGTTCCGAGACATGTAAAAATAATCCAAAATGATAGATATTGGTGTCAAATCCATAGTTTTCGCGGTTGCTGAGATCAGTGGTGACACTACCATTAGCAATGACTTTCAAATTCATCCAACGTTGTATGCGGGCCTTGGGTCGCCATAGGGGAGAGTTCCGAGACATGGGGCCGCGGTGGCTCAGTGGTAGAGCGTTCACCTCTGGTGCTACGGGTCCCGGGTTCGATCCCAGCCCCCGCCAACTGAATTTTGTGGTGGACAAACACCGTGTGCGTGGGTTTTCTCGGGGTTCTCCCGTTTCCTCCCACTTTCTTCATTCCACAATTTCATTCATTACTCATCATCACCGTCTCCTTTAGCCTAACCGGCAAAAACGTAGAACATAAAAGTCAAAGATTTCATTTCGTTTCAGTTCAGTTCCGAGACATGTAAAAATAATCGAAAATGACTGATATTAATGTCAAATCCATAGTTTTCGGGGTCGCTGAGCTGAATGGTGAAACTCAAGACCACGTTTACTTTCACATTTAGCCCCCATCAGCTAAGGAACGGGGGCATTATAAAGGGGATCACGAGATATGTAAAAATAATCCACAATGACCGATATTAGTGTCAAATCCATAGTTTTCGCTATCGCTGAGATGAATGGTGATACTTCCACAGGCGTTGACTTCCAAATACAGCCCCCATCGGCTGTGGACCAGAGGCGTTGTGATTTTTTCAAAATTGGAACTAGGGGATCATAGGGGCTTTTTACCGGGATATTTAAAAAGTAGTACCAAATGGCAGATGTTAGTGTCACATTCATAGTTTTCGCGGTATCGGCTGGTGGTCAGAGGAGAATTTTTTTTACAATGCGAACCAAGGGGGTCTTAGGGGAATATGTAAAAGTAGTAGAAAATGAACAATATTTGTGTCGAATCCATATTTATCGGGATTGCTCAGATGTATAGTGACATCCCCGATAGTGTTTAAGTTCAAATTCAGCCCCCATCGGCCTTCCCAATGAAAACACATGTACATTGTTGGATATATATTCACACAAAATATATCCAATTTTAGAAATGTTTCTTAATTGTTCTCCCGTTGTTCAGTTTGTTTACATTGATATTTTATCTGATCCGTGTGAAGAACGGGCATAACAGCTAGTACGAAATGGTAAAGTGTTTGTCATGGACCAAATTACGATGAATTCAATTATATAGATAATTATTATGATTATCATTGATAATTATTTCCTTGTTGAATGATTGATACTTTTCAGTGGAAAAAAGAATAAAATTTGAAAGTCCCAAATCAACGTAAAATAGACCAATGTAAAGGAAAAAATGTATAAAATTTTCCATATCATAAAGCTTACAAACTTAAAATTCCCATGTGGTTAAGGTAAATTTTCATTTTTGTGTCGTTTTGTGCACCTATTTCCTCGTTTTGTGCGTCACCGGAAATGGGTTTATGTTATCCTACAAATATAGCGGAACAAGTTAATGGTGTTCCGTCAGGAACTATTTCGAGGTCGTTTCCTTCACAACGTCTTGTGCATGTTTTTTACCGTTCTGTAAGGCTATTTGCACGTTTTGTGAATCAATGGTGGTGGGTCAAAATGGGCATTTAATGTGGGAAAAAAGTGCCCCACTCTCCCACCAGTACTGAATTTTAGGTCGCTCTTTTCACCTTATTTAGTGCATGTTTTGTATCGTTTCTGCGCATATTTCCACGTTTTGTGCGCCAACGAATGTGAGTCAAAAAAGACCTACAAATATGGCAGAAAAAAGACACATTCATCCCACTTTCAAGGCCCAATTTGACCCACTTCTACTGATGCACAAAGCGACACAAATCATGCATAAAAATGTGAAGGAAACGACTTCGACATTCGATGGTGACGCAACAGCATTAAGCTATTCCGCTATACTTGTAGGCCATTTTGACCCATTTTCGTTGTCGCACTAAAGTGGAAATAGGAGCACAAAACAGTACAAAACAGGCACTATACGATGCGAAAGAAGCGACTTCCAAATTCGATAGTGGCGGAACAAAGGCTCTTTTTCCTCACACCTTGGTGGATCATTTTGACGCATTTCTGGTGATGCTCAAAACATGGAAGTAGGCGAACAGAACGGTACAAAATACACACTAAACGATGTGAAGGAAATGTCCCCAAAATTCGTTGGTGGCGGAACAGCATTAACTTGTTTCGTTATATTCGTAGGTCCATTTTGACCCACTTCCGGTGACGCACAAAACATACAAAACAGGCACTAAATGATGCGAAACAACCGACCCCGAAATTCGATAGTGGCGGAACAGTGGTCTATTTAACTCCCAGTTTAAAGGCCCGTTTACCTAACTTTGGGTGATGTACAACACGAGAAATAAATGCAGAAAATAAAAAACGGCACTAAACGATGCGAGAGGAACGACCTGGAAATTCGATAGTGACGGAACAGTGGGTCGTTTTCGTCACACTCTGGAGGCTCATTTTGACAAACTTCTGGTGATGCGCAAAACGTGGAAATAGGGGCAAGAAAAGGCACGAAACATTCACTAGTCGATGGGAAAGGAAGGACCACGAAATTCGGTAGTGGCGGAGCAATGGTTCATTTTCGTCCCACCTTTGAGGCCCATTTTGACCTCTTCCAATGACGCACAAAACGTTGAAATAGGCGCACAAAAAGGTACGCGATGTGAAATTAACGACCTCAAAATTTGATAATGGCGGAACTCTTGGTGATTTTCGTTCCATCTTGGAAGGCCATTTTGACCCACTTCCGGTGACGCACAAAACATGGAAATAGGGGAACGAAACGGCACGAAACATTCACTAGTCGATGCGAAAGTAAGAACCTCGAAATTCGATAGTAGCGGAGCAATGGGTCATTTTCATACCACCTTTCAGGCCCACTTTGACCGTCTTCCAGTGACGCACAAAACGTCGAAATAGGCGCACGAAAGGGTACGCGATGTGAAATTTGGTCCATATCATTGTAATTCGGTCCATGACAAACACTTTACCATTTCGTACTAGCTGTTATGCCCGTTCTTCACACGGATCAGATAAAACATCAATGTAAACAAACTGAACAACGGGAGAACAGTTAAGAAACATTTCTAAAATTGGATATATTTTGTGTGAATATATATCCAACAACGTACATGTGTTTTCATTGGGAAGGTCCATGGGGGCTGAATTTGAAATTTAACACTATCGGGGATGTCACTATACATCTGAGCAACCCCGATAAATATGGATTCGACACAAATATTGTTCATTTTCTACTACTTTTACATATCCCCCTCAGACCCATTTTGGTTCGAATTGTAAAAAGTTCTCCTCTGACCCCCAGCCTATACCGCGAAAACTATGAATGTGACACTAACATCTGCCATTTTCTACTACTTTTTAAATAAACCCGGTAAAAAGCCCCTATGATCCCCTGGTTTGAATTTTGAAAAACACAACGTCTCTGGCCCGCAGCCGATGGGGGCTGTATTTGGAAGTCAACGCCTGTGGAAGTATCACCATTCATCTCAGCGATAGCGAAAACTATGGATTTGACACTAATATCGGTCATTTTCCATTATTTTTACATGTCTCGCCATTCCCCACCCTCGGTGACTCCCGGCCCGCATACAATGGTGGCTAAATTTGAAAATCATCGATAATGAAAGTATCACCATTGATCTCAGCGACCGCGAAAACTACGGATTTTACACTAATATCGGTCATTGTGGATTATTTTTACATATCTCGTGATCCCCTTTATAATGCCCCCGTTCCTTAGGTGATGGGGGCTAAATGTGAAAGTAAACGTGGTCTTGAGTTTCACCATTCAGCTCAGCGACCCCGAAAACTATGGATTTGACATTAATATCAGTCATTTTCGATTATTTTTACATGTCTCGCAACTGAACTGAAATGAAATGAAATCTTTGACTTTTACGTCCCTTGTTTATGCCGGTTAGGCTAAAGGAGACGGTGTTGATGAGTAATGAATGAAATGGTGGAATGAAGAAAGTGGGAGGAAACGGGAGAACTCTGAGAAAACCCACGCACACGGTGTTTGTCCACCACAAAATTCACTTGGTGGGGGCTGGGATCGAACCCGGAACCCGTAGCACCAGAGGTGAACGCTCTACCACTGAGCCACCGCGGCCCCATGTCTCGGAACTCTCCCCTATGGTGACCCAAGGACCGCATACAACGGTGGATGAATTTGAAAGTCATCGGCAATGGTAGTGCCACCATTCATCTCAGCAACCGCGAAAACTATGGATTTCACACCCATATCGGTCATTTTGGATTACTTTTACGTTTCGGTACCTTCCCCCCGTTGACCCACGGCCCGCAGCCGAATAGGGTGAATTAGGAAGTTAATTGATCTCAGCGACCCCGAAAACTATGAAATCGACACTGATATCGGTCATTTTTTGCTACTTTTACATGTCCCGGTAAACGCCCCCCTGAGACCCCCTGGTTCGAAGTTAGCCAAAACGCTTCGCCTTGGTGTTGGACCTGTACCAATGTATCTTTGATCAAAATTTGGTAACTTTCAGTCAACTTTCTGGTCCCCAGGCCGGTCCCGGTAAACGTCCCTCTGAGACCCCCTAATTCGAAATTTAAAAAAAATCGTCTTGATCTGGGGCCTAGACCAAGTTATTCGTGACCAAATTGTGAAAATTTCAATCCACTCGTCTGGTCCACAGGCCGCGCAAAGATAGACAGACGGACACGAACCAGCTCTTTATTTTATTTATATTAGAAAGGTCAGATCCGCCGTTATTGTAATAGAGCGGTATTCGAGCGGTTGATCGTAGAAATTCAAACTCCGATGAGAGATAATTTCATAGACTTGTTTTATTACAAGTTTAAACTCTTTAGCCAGTAGAAGAGAGGGCGTGAATCATGTGTCAGAGTTGATGACAATCGGTTTCGGTGGGTCTGTGGGTCAGAGTGGGTGAGAGTGCTTCATGGTGGGTGGTTGGTCAGAGTGGGTCACCTTGGGTGGTGGGTCACGATGGCTGGTGAGTGTATTGGTCGTGGCTAAACTTTTCATTGCCTCACGCCCTCTCTGAACTACAGTGTTGAAAATTAATCAGTGAAAATCAATTGCAATTGATCAATCAACTGAAAGTAATTGCTGTGGAAATCAATTGTAATTGAATTAATTGCCAATTAATTTCAATTGCAATTGAACGACTGAATTCAATTGTAATTACTTTCCACTGCAATAACTTTCAATCAATTGATTAATTGCAATTGATTCTCCATTATTAATGGCCAACTGCAATTAACATTTAACCATTCTTAAATCAAGTGTTAATTGCAATTAACAATTAAATTCTCAGATTAATTGTTAATTGTTAATTCAATTGAAATTTGCCCAACACTGTTCTCAATTAATACGGATACCGAAATTTGTATCACATTTCTTTCACTTCTGGTATTAATAGAGAGATTACTGTCGAGATGGAATACACTCTTGCGGTACTTAATTTATTACATAAAATAACTTTTAGCTCTCCAATTTATAACACTCAATTTATAACTGCAAGTGATTGAATATGCCACTTCTGCTTTTAGTATAAAGGTTAGAGTCGAGATAGAACATATTTTTGGGACACTAAATGATTATAGAAAACCGCCTCTCCTTATCTGTTTTCCTTTCTAATCTATTGCAATCAACACTAAAACCGGAAGTAGTTGGATTTTGCTACTTCCGGTTTGGAGTTTAAGAGAGATAATAACTTACCTGTTCCCACAACTTTAAATTGATTGCATAAAACTGCTTCTCCCTATATCTTATAGTAAAAGTGCAGGAAGGAATGGACCGAAGCAAATGAAAGTATGTGTAGATATTGTATAGACTGTATATAAAATAAGGACTTTCGTGTTTTTAAGATGTCCCTATCAATTTTGGCAGATCAACAACAAACAGGAAATTAATCGGCACGTGTTTTCGTTTATGCACAAAAACATTATAAGGGTTAAAATTGCTTCGTGATATACTAAAAAATACGCTAACTGCTTGTGCTTGTTGTTGATATGCCAAATTTGAAGAAATCTGATGGAGACGCTTGTGAAACACGAGAGGCTTTATTTTTCATTTCCAGTATCTACAGACAATTTCATTCGCTTCGGTCCTCTCCTTCCGACACACAACGCCTCGGTCCACTCAACAGTTTTTTTTTCTTTTCAGGAAAATACGAAGCACGTATTCCCTCATCTTATCTCTAAAACATTTGTGAACAATTTCATTGAGTTCGGTCCATTTCTTCTTGCCCTTCTTGCGTCCAATTTCAAAATTCTGGGTGGGATCTTTTGCCCCCTAAAACCGTTTTTTCGCAGTAAATAAAAAAGCCGTATTTTTTTTATTTTCTGCATATTGTACTAACACAAGGTTTTGTTCCAATTCTTCGTGTAAATTTAGGCACTTCTGGCATACTGTTATAAACACTTTTGATATTTCATGATCAAAGGTTTGGAGGGGCCTCTGCCCCACCTAACCGTTCTTTCCAGGAAAATACAAAACACGTATTTCCTAATTTTATGTCCGCTATATCTGTTCACAATTTCTTTCACTTTGGTCCACTTGTTTTTACCTTTCAGGCGTCAACTTTCAAAATTTTGGGTGAGGGATTTTGCCCCCCTAAAACCGTTTTTCAGCAAAAAATAAAAAAGCACTTATTTGTTTATTTTATGTGTAGTATCTACCTGCCAAATTTTATCAAAATCGGAGTGTCACACTTGGGAAGTGTTACTTGTTAGAATTATAACAACAACGCATTGTCCACAGTTTGGACACTGACTCAAAGTAATCTGACATAAAAGAACCTCAAAAGGAAAAAAGTAGGTTTATTAAAAAGTGCTTGAGGTTTGGTAAGGGACAGCTTCCAGGACCTCACGCTGGATACGTTACTGAGTCAATGCATTGTATTTGTTTCTTGCAAAACATGATAATTAGATGCGTAATATGTAAAATTATATCATAGTTTGACTTTTAATAGGTCTTTCCTTAATACATCCGTATTATCCGGCGTTCTGCCTGCCTGTTTCATGTCGGATAAGCGAAACTCTACTGTATTTTCAAGGATAGCATATACTCAGGGGCTAGAGGTCTGCACGGGCCGGAATTTTTAGAACGGATCCGGCCCGTCCCCTTTAATTTATAATCTATAGGCATTAGCGGATTAAGGGCGGAGCCAATGTAGCCCAGCCTTCGGGGCCCCAAGCTCAGCGGATCCTTTAAAATCCCTCTGATTAATACTAAAATATAGTAATCAACTTATTATATTATAGGCTTCAGACCAGGCCCGTGCTGGCCCACCGGGACACCGGGACGTGTCCCGGTGCGCCCTCCGAAATATCACATTATAAATAAAGGTACAAATTTTTAGTAATAAATTCTTACAGTTTTATTGGTAAAGAATCCGTGAAAGGTGCAGTGCGCCCTTTATATTACGCGCCCTTCCGAGACCACATCAAAGATTAACGATTTTATTTACTCTTCTGTATAGCAGACTTCTGTACAATAAATACACAGTTACTGTTGGCGAAGAACCCGTGAAAGGTACAGTGCGCCCTTTACATAAGGCGCCCTACGAAACATCACATTATGGATAAGTGGTTTTAGTTATCCTGTATACCATCTTTGTATAATAAATTCAAATACTGACTGGTAGTACAGAACCTGTGAAGAATACAAGGCGCTCTTTACATAAGATGCCCTGCGAAATATCACATTATTATTATTATTATTATTATTATTGTTATTATTATTATTATTATTATTATTATTATTATTATTATTATTATTATTATTATTATTATTATTATTTATTCTTCTGTATTTCAGTTTTGTATTATGAATTCATACAGTTGATATTGGCGGAGAACAGGTAAAGAGTATAATCACTTACAAAAATATTATAAAGCTATATATCTATAAAACGAAACAATGTGATACATCAAGAGTAGTTCGGATAGTCAAACGTACGATGCATTTAGGTAATACTACACTGACACTAGTCTCTAATTTAGGCCTACGATTTTTACGGCATCGAAGCTTTCACAGTCTTAATATGCATCCATATATCCGAGCATATTGATTGTTCATGTGTGTTTTAAAGCAGTGTTCGGATAATCAGTACCTGTTGTATTTCTGGAATATAGCTGTATTAATTTCAGTGAAATGTCTTCCTGTCACTACAGCACGGCGCGTCCTCAGGTTGTCGATCGAGGAGAAAGCCTCTGGGATATAGAGGTTAGCTGTGAATATATTGACATGAGTAAGCAGTCGCGGACAAAGGGTGATAATCCAGCTTGAGAATTTGGTGTGAGGCTAAGAACCTCATCCTGTAAAAAAAGGATTGTTCAGAGAAGTTCGCAGAATACTCGGATCAGAACTGATAACTTGGCCCGAACTCTGCAAAGTAATATCGACATGAGATTTGGAATATGAAATGTAAGAAGTCTCCATAGGGCAGGCGCGTTAAAATTTGTAAAAAAATGAGTTTAGAAATAGAGGTTGGAGCTAGTGGGATATCAGGAAGTTAGATGAGAAGCAAATGGAGGAGTTAAGTCGGGAAATTTTACTTTCTTATACAGGGAACAAATTAAAAATTACCAACTAGAAACAGGGCTTTCCGTTTACAAACGAATACGTAATATCAGCAATAGCTTGAATTTGTTAATGATAGATTTTCTTTTACTTCTCTTAGGAGTCGGTGGTGTAATATTATTGTTTTAAATGCACATGCCCCAACAGAAAATAAGGATGGCGATAAAAAAAATACAGTTTTTACGAAAGAATAGAACCGATATTTGATCATCTCCTGCAATACCATATGAAAATCCTGTTAGGCGGTTTCAATGCGAAGGCAGGACGAGAGGGTATTTTCAAACCGATTATAGGGAATAAATGTTTGCATAAGGAAGGATGTAACAACGGCGTTAGACTCGGGAACTGTGCAATATCCAGAAACCTTATCGTGAAGATTACAAAATTCCAACATCGCCAAATTCATAAATATACTTGTACTTCATCAGATAGGAAAACACATATTCAAACTGATCATGTTTTACTAGCACAACTGGTGTTCGGTCGTTCAGAGTAGTTGATTGCGAAAGTAACAGAGAGACTATCGTTGAATAAAGAAAATATTCAATATATGAAAACGGAGCGTTTTTTTATTTTTTTTTTAATAGAGGATTGTCAGGTGAGAGGAGAGCCAGATTGAAGTGTCGAATAGATTCTCGGTTTCAGAAGGTTCGGAGTGCATTAGTGTTCAAGATACTTGGTTGAAATTAGAGATAACATTAAAATTTCAGCAAAATATATATTGGGGCACGCAGAAATACGTAGGAACAAACCATGGTTCAACCAGGAATGCGCTAAAGTAGCAGAGAAGAGAAAACAGAAGAAACAGCGTTCGCTACAAAATCCGAACGAAATAATTACATAAAATTTCATTGTCATCTGGCAGAAAACTTCTAAAACTTTTAGAACAAAGAAAGGCGATTTTTGAAAGTTAAAATGAATTAACTTGCAGATAATAGTGAAAATAAAAACATTCGGGACATGTATAAATGCATCAACGTACTTAAGAAAGGCTATCAACTTCGTGCTTATACGTATATTAAAGAAACCTTAAGGAACAGTTCTCACTGATACAGACAGTATCTTAAATAGATGGACAGATTTCTTTGATGATTTGCTTAACACATAGCCAAAAACGAATGCGCGTGGAGAAATTTAAATGCATGCAGCGTAACCGTATATTCCAAAACCTAACCAGACAGAAATAGAAATCGCTATTTAAAAAATTAAACACACATCTCCGGGTGTAAACGAAATTGTGGTTGACTTAATTTTAGCTGAGGGGAAAATTGTAGAGCAAGATAAACAAACTCATTCTCCTTATCTGGAACAAGGAGGAATTACCACAAGAGTGAAGAAAATCAATCATTGTTCCAGTTCAGAAGAAAAGCAACAAAACAGATTTAATAATTATCGAGGCATTTCTCTTCTGTCAACATCCAATAAATCCTCTTAAACATTGTATTGGCAAGATTGACTCCATACGCAGATAAAATTATTGGAGGTTCAGAACGGATTTAGGTAAAATCGATCAACTATCGACCAGACGTTTACCATTCAACTAATACTTGAAAAGAAATGAGAGAGTACAACATCCTGGCACACCAATTATTGACTTTAGACTCTGGTAGGAGGGAAACATTGTACAACATGCTTACAGAATTTGCAATACCGAAAAAAGTAGATTAATTAAGATATGTTTAAATGAATCCGAAAGTAAGGTTCGACTAGAGAAATTCTTGTTCACGAGCTTTCACGTTGAGAATGACCTGAAACAACGAAATGCGTTTTCGTCATTATTATTTAACTTTGTTCTGGAAAACACTATAAGGAAAATCAAAGACAGCAATCAGGTACTAGAGCTGAATTGCATTTGCCATGTTATGGCGTATGCTGATGATGTAAATTTAATAGGGAATGATAGAATAATAGAAAGGAATGCAGAAATCTTAATTAACGCTTGCAGGGATATAAGCTTAAAAGTAAATGCAGAGGAAACTAAATAAATGGAAGTTTCTCGAGATCGTAATACTGCATTATATGGATGCGTTAAAATACCAAATAATATTTTCTTTCGAAAAAGTGGATACTTTCAAATATCTAGGATCATTATTAACAGACCAAAACCATAATCACTAAAAAATTTGATGTCAACTGACAGCAGGGATTTCGTGCTATTATTCAGTTAAAAATCTTTTGTTATCGCTAATTCTGTTGAGAAATTTGTAGCTCAAAATATAAAAGATAATCATACCTGTTGTTCTGTATGGTTGCGAAACATGGTCACTGACTCAGAGAAAATCGCAGACTGATAGTATTTGAAAACAAGATTCTTAAACCAATGTTCGAATTCCAAAAGGAACGGGAATGGGGAAAGGCGGAAACTTCATAAGGAGGAACTGCATAATTTTATATCGTTTACCAAACATTGTTAGAGTCATAAAATCTAGGATGTTCAAACGGTCAGGTTATGTAGCCAGAATGGAAGAAATTAGAAACGCTTTCGAAGTTGTAACTGTAAATCCAAATAGGAAAATAACCCTTAGGAAGACCGAGGCGCAGATGGGAAGACAATATTAAAATGATTCTCGCAGAGATTGAAATATAAATTAGAAACTGGGTTCAGCTGGCTAAGGACAGAAATCAATGGAGAGATTTTGTAAACGCGGCAATGAACCTTCTGCATCCATGGGCGTGCTATATTAAGTTGTTGATATATTTAGCTTCTTTTTATTTGACAGAAATGTTATTACAGGAACTAAAAAGTTTTTCTGTAATAAAGAGGATTTCGATTCGAGGTTCGCTATTTACGTTAATACTAAAACAAATTTGGTGGTGATTATGATATAAAATGGCACCCATACTTTCTTTCAAAGTCTCTCTCTCTCTCTCTCTCTCTCTCTCTCTCTCTCTATATATATATATATATATATATATATATATATATATATATATATATATATATATATATTCCCGTTTGTATGGGCGCCCTTTTAATAGACTTGTCCACCGCCCTCATTAGTATCCCAGCACGGCCCTGCTTCAGACCGATACTATTTTTCCCCGCTTGTTACGCTCGCGGTATCGCTAGATTTAAGTCTTTCTATCAGCAGCATTTACCTGTTAATAATGAATGAAATTATTTAATTGTTAATAATGAATTTAACTAAACTAATTATTGTAAACTTGGAGCACATTCAAATATTACAGCATAGTTCTCGGTAGTTCCATAAGCCTATGAGGCTGTGGAAGGCAGAAAAGAAAATTTATGCACTGGAACTATTCTTAACATAGGGCCCCCTTAAAACAGTCGGTTCTAGGTCCTCAAAAGCCTTAATCCGCCCCTGTCTATAAGCAATATTTCACGAAAAGCTGGTATTTTTTAACAAATGTGTTCGTCATCAAGTTTTCATAAAGTAGTCCCTTTCTCCTTTAAGTAATTTCAGAGCCCACGGTGTTTCAGTGATAGAGCGTTCACCTCTGGTGCATGGAGTCCTTGGTTCGATCTGTGTTCGCGCCAAGTGAACCTTGTGCTGGACAAACACTGTGTGCGTGGGTTTTCTCGAGGTTCTCCCGTTTTATCGCACTTTCTTCACTCGACCATTTCATTCATTTCTTATCATCACTGTCTCCTTTAGCCTATCCGGCATAATCGTGGGACGTAAAACTTAAACATTTCATTTCAAATCATTTCAATCAAAAAACAGTTGCAGGAAGTATTTAATTTCGAATAAAACAAACTACTATATACAATTCTGAGTATATTATTCTTTTATGAAATTCTCGCGAACTTTATTTCTAAATCGAAGGGTAAGAAGACTAAATTCACTCTCTTATTATTATAGATCCATTTCAATTGAAGCAGTTGGAATAGTTGGAAAAAAATAAAAAAAACATACCCTATATTCCAGTGTGCCACAATCGGTATAACGCGCCACACTGGAGTGTTCAGCAAAGTGAACTGTGTGACGCAAACTTTTTTCTATTATTTGCAAGAATATTTGTCGAGCTTCGGTTATTTATTATTATTATTATTATTACTATTACTATTATTATTATTATTATTATTATTATTATTATTATTAGTAGTAGTAGTAGTAGTAGTAGTAGTAGTAGTATTATCAACGATTCTTCCATGGATCAGCTGTCTGTATAGAGTTAAGCAACCACAAGTATCACATTGAGGGAATGAGTATAATTATTTACTTTAATAGTAATACAAAATCTATTTGCTTGTATATTCTACCGGGAATAACTGCATCCGTCTAGAAAGCTACACTGAGAAAAAAAGGACTAGGATTTCCGTGTGGATACATCGTATTTACGCGGGTGCGCTCCTTAAGTAATGTAATTTCATGTATAAAAGTACAGCAAGTAGGAACACCATGCCAAGTCTGGAGTTCGGCGTCGAACTAGACTCGCTGTGATTGGATAATTTTATTCACATGATTGGTTTCGCATTAAAAATTATTACTCTCGTAAGGTAGGGAGTCACAGATTTAGAAAGAAGCAGGAGGGAACAATCGTAGGAAGGTGGTAACAACATTATATTCGTAAGTTACCACCGTCGGAATGGGTATGGCGTTAATTCTAGATTTGAAATGGTGGTACTACAATACAAAATTTTCGCTGGACGGTGGTGTAGACAGTACTACGGATGAAACAACATTACTTAATGAGGTGACGCGCGTAACCTGGTAAAAACAGCATTTACATGCCGACTGGAGTATGCATTTCTCTCAGTGTAGGACTAACAACAAAGGGATCCGAAGTTGTGACCACACACCGCCCCAAATCGTGGGAGTCACAAGTTCCCTTCAACGCCTTAGCACAATAAGGACTGTTGCGTTCAGGGAGAGATAGAAACAACTTAATTCCATTGCAGTTATATGCTTATTAAATGTTAACTTATATTTATAAGTTATGTAAGTGATCGTATCGTTTTCTGTTTATTATTATTATTATTATTATTATTATTATTATTATTATTATTATTATTATTATTATTATTATTATTATTATCATTATTATTATTATTATTATTATTATTAATTCTTATTATTATACATTTCTTATTACGTTGATTGCCATGTGTATGGAATTCATACACACGTCTCGCCTGTGCAGTAGAGCGTGATTATTTTCCATACGCAAACAATGTAGATATTCCAAGTTTGTTGTGTTCGTCCTATAGCTATGTATGTAATTAGATAGATATGGCGTAGAAATCAAACTTTAATGTCCATGCCACGTATATGCAAAACCATAAACAAAGACATTTATGAACAAAGAAATTGAGTTTGAGTTTAACGTCTCGCTCAGCAACGAAGCTATATGAGACGTCGGCCTACTGATTAACGTGGACTCCGAAGCACGTGAGCTCTCGCCGGGAATCGAAGCCGGGTCTTCCACGCCAAAGGCGCGTACGCTAACCGCTTAGCCACTAAGGAGCTCATGAACAGAGACATTTAAAACAAAGGCGAAAACAAAGATGTGTGATGTGATTTTGAGTTTAACGTCCCTTTCAGCAGCGAGGCTATATGAGACGTGGACTTTCTGTGAATCAAAAATGATGTCTAGGAAATTTTATGGGGTTATTTCATTCAGATTTTCTACCCAACGGATTTTGCCTATTTTCTCTTCTCTGCTAGTTTAATGCGTCCCCGGTAGATACATGGTTGATTCCTTTGTACTTCCGCGTTTCCTAATTTTCCTTTCGCTGAAATTTTAATACTATCTCTCATTTCAATCCAAGTATTCTCAACACTAGTGCGCTCCGAATCTTCTAAAGGTGAGAATCTAATCGAAACTTCAATTTGGTACTCCTCTCTTCCTGATTCACTCTTAATTTCTTTGAATTAAATCTCTCCGTTTTCATACAATTTAATACTTCACTTTTCATCGATAACCTCTCTCTTAATATAGTTTTACCAATTAGTGATCAGTGTCAAAATAAGCCCCTCTAAATGGCCGGATACAAATATGATAGATTGTCTTGGTTATATGTTTTACCGTTTGGTGAGGTTTTGGAATTTCCTACTTTTTACAATAAGGTTTCTATATGTTGCAATGTTCACGAGTCTAACACCAATGTTATTACTTTCCTTATGCAGACTTACATTCCCTATAGTCGTTTTAAAAATCCGTCCGTCATCTCGTTCTACCTTTGCATTGAAATCCACTAATACAATTTTCGTAAGGTATTGGGTAATTGGTCAAATATCCATTTCACTTCTTCGATAAAACCTGCCTTCTATTACATCATACTTATCCTCAATTGGCATATACTTTTAAAACAATAATATTATACCACCGACCGTCAAGAATAATAAAGGAAAGTATGCCAGTGACAAATTCCACCACTTAATGCAATGTTATAAGTTTTTTCTTCTAATTTTCATTTCAGTTACTACTTAAGAATTTTCGGTTTCCCAACATCTTTGTAATTCCTTCAAGTGCGTAATAGATGTTTAATATTCGCATGTGTTTTGTAAACAATGATTGTCTTTAGTGAATATACAAGTCAGTTTAATTTTCATTGACTTGATAATTTGATATTTACAAATGCCCAAAGTTATTCTTCTTAACTACGTCTTACGAAAGTCAAAAGTTAATTTCAGTCGTTCGGTTATAAGCTAAATCGGCTGCTGATAATTAGTTTCACTTCGAATCTCAGCATTAAATGGTTTGTTTCAAGGGATAAGTAGGAATTTTATAGTTGAATGAAAGTTCCTGTTTCAGTATTTTCAGATGTCTCCGATTTAATTTAATAGTACATTATTCTTGGTATTGTGCTGTCTCGGAGCAGAGAATTTACTTCATGTATTAATGTTCTATGTTTTAGTTCTGTTGATGCCTGAACTAGGTTGTTAGTTATTTGAACTTCCGTGTCCCGATACTCTCTTCGGCGGGATATAATAAGTAATTCTATTCAGCATTTAATATTGATGTAATTTTATATGTAAAAGTATAATGATTTCTTTTTTATTAACATGAGTATGTGTAAACTTCGTGGAAAGTATTTAGGGAGCTAAATGTAACTAAAAGTTCTCGAACGACGAAGCTCTTGGTGATCATTTCGAACTAAATCTATCGTCAATAACTATTATAATTAACCAAAATTAGCTATTAGCTATTAGCTATTCAAGTCAAATGAAACTATGTTTTTGGTGAAAATCCATTCCATTCAAGCGATGAAACATATCCATTAAAATCTGTCAGAACGCTGAATTAAACTTTAACCCAGTGAAATGTGTTTGAGCTTATACTAAACGTAGAAATTTTAATTCTTTTTCTTCTCATGTTGTCTCTTGCAATAATATGTTAAACGTGCATTGATACTCGAATCTTTCATACTTACATGCTGTGATAGTTAATATTGAGTTGTTAGATGATAAAGGCATATTCAAGAGAAGTTTCTTAGGTCATTTAACCTTTGAACACAGCTTAAGCTGGAAAGGTAATTGAAATCAGTATAACGTAAACTTCCATTCAAGAGATTGTTTCTTTGCTGTACTATCCGTAATGCATCTTATAAATACAAGATCATGGTTTTAAATCCTTTTTCCTTTTTTAAAAAAATGTTATTATACATTATGTTGCACATGGTACTTCTTTTATTGCTTCTATCATGATTGCTACGACCACGAGTTAGGTGTTGATAATATTGGGCGAACTTTGACTAATTTGACAAGTACAGTTTTTGTTGACCTTCAGCCAAGAATATTGCTACCAGTAGGATTGTGTTAGAAAGAAGGGTAAAAAAGGAAAAATGCAAAAAGGGACAGAGAGAGAGAATGAGGGTGAAGTGGATGATTGGGTGCTGGATGTTTGCTTGGTTTTGTGGCCTGGATTTCCTCTCAAGGAAATTTGGTATTTTGTTTATATATACAACGAAACTACGACCACATTTTTAATCCTCCCAGTACTTTGACCAATATTATTTAACACAGAAGGTTAGCGCAGAATATTTACATAACTACAATTCTAAAGTGAGATTCAGTATGGTGCTTTGGGCATAGGCTTTTATGACTTTTAAAATCATAAAAAACTTAAATCTAAAAACTTATAAATAAAACTACATTTTAAAAGTAAACCTTTTAGAACTACCTTTTAGAACATAAACTCCCTTTTAGAACAAACAAACGAGATTTTTTGAAAGCTAGAATTATGGAACTTGAAGATAATAGGAAAAAAAAAAAAACATTTGGAACATATGTAAAGAGATCGACCAATTTAAGGAAGGCTATCAACGTCGTGCTTCTATATTAAAGAAAGCTCGCGGAACAGTTTTCACTGATACTGATAGTATTTGAAATAGATGGAAAGATTACTTTGATTATTTTTAACACGTAGTCAAAAACTAATGGGTGTGAATAAGGGAAGATACCAGCAGAACCATATATTCCAGAGCCCAACCGAATAGAAATGGAAAATTTTATAAAGAATTTAGATAAAAACACAAATCTCCGCATGTGGACGAAAATCCGGCTCAGTTAATTTTAGCTGGATGCGAAGAATTATGGAACAAGATACACAAACTCAAACTTGTTATCTGGAACAAGAAAGGATTACTGCAAAAGTGGTAAGAATCAATCATTTTTCCAATCCAAGAGAAAGTCGAAAAACTGTAATAAGTATCGAGACATCTCTCTTTTTGTCAACATTATATAAAATCTTTTCAAACTTTTTAATAGCAATATTGACCTCGTACACAGATGAAACTATTAGATATCATGATTGCGGATTTAAACAAAATCGTTCAACTATCGACCTAATATTTAACATTGGTCAAACACTCGAAAAGAAGTGGGAATACAATACCACCATCATCAACAATTTATTGATTTTAGAAAGGCTTACGACAGAGTAAGGAGAGAAACATATCACGTTCTTACAGAATTTGAAATACCGACAAATCTAATTAGCTTAATTAAGGTATTTTTAAATGAATCCGAAAGTAAGGCTGGGTAGGAAAATTTTTGTCCTCGAGCCTTCAAGTCTAGAAATGCCTAAAAACTTGGAGATGCGTTTTCGCCATTCATATTCGCCTTTGTCCTGGAATACGCTATAAGGAAAATCATAGATAGGTACCAGGACCTAGAATTGATAGGTGTTCATCAGGTTATGGCTTATGCTGATGATGTAAATTTTAATTTCGGATAATAGGAAAACAATAGAAAGAAATGCAGAAGTAATATAAACGCTTGCAAGTGCATGAGTTTAGAAGTGAATGCAGACAAAACATAATACATGGAAGTACGTCGGGACCGTAATACGGCAAATTATAGATGCGTTAAAATATTTTAAAAAAGATGAAATGAAATCTTTGATTTTTACGTCCCACGATTATGACGGTTCAGCTAAAAGAGACGTTGGTGATGAGTAAAGAATGCAATGGTTGAATGAAGAAAGCAGGAGGAAACGGGAGAACCCACGCACACGGTGTTTGCCCACAATATTAATAATACTTTTGATAAATTGAATACTTTCAAATATCTAGGGTCAATATCAACAGACGAAAATCATATTTACGAAGAAATTAAATATTGACTAAAAGCAGAAACTCGTGTTATTATTTAGTTCAAAATATCTTGTTGTCGTGAATTCTCCCAAGGAATTGGAAAGTTAAAATATATAAAACGATAATCATGTTTGTCGTTATGTGAGTTTGCAGAACATTCTCGCTTACTCTGAAGAAAAAAACATAGTATTGAAAGTATTTGAGAGAAAGATCCTGAGACGAATATTCAGTTAGAAGACGAGCGGGAATGGGGAATAGTGGAAATTTCATAACGAAAAACTACATAATTTATACGGTTTACCAAACATTGAAAGGGGCATCAAGTCTGGGAAGTTTAGGTGGGCAGGTCATGTAGCTAGGTTGGAAGAAAGTAGAAATGCTTTCACAGTCTCGACTGGAATACCAATTGGAAGAAGACCATTAGGAAGACCAAGGCGCAGATGGGAGAACAAAATTAAGATGGATTACGCAGAAATAGAAACTGGATCCCTTTGGCTAAGGATAAAACTCATTAGAGAGTTTTTTTAACCTTTGTGCGGTATGTAACCTCCAGGTTCTATAGCAAATATAGTTGAAAAATAAGGTAAAGCATTTATCACAAGCATCCGTATCTCATATGAAGAAGGAAAGAGAGAAAGTCAACAGGTTATAGCGCATTAAATGGGATTATTAGAGGGCCCGCCGGTGTCCCGGTCATCAGGGTTGAAAATTCATCTCATTGGAAACTTATTTCCTCAACCATGCTGAGACAGAAGATGTGTAAAGTGACACTGAACATAGTTAATATTACGCTAAAATGAATACAATATTCTGAATATTTAGGTTACTATTTAATTTGAATTGGCGGTCGATCTACGAATTATTTCTAATTGTATTCTTAATTATATTGATTTTGATAGGTTATTGTCAAATGACAAACAACAGTACATAATATTCCAACACAGATCTCTTCGTACGTTTTCCTTTCCTGCAACCTGCTTACTTGATGTCCAATAAAATATTCCGATGGATAAATTTAAGCATACAGGATAATAAAGAGTATTACCTGAACTGCCGTTACACTATGATCAAAACTGCAAGAAATATTATCATACCAGCCAAAAGTCCCACGCGTTCGAACGAATCCTCACTATAAATTTCCTTTATTCATTCTAATCATCCATCTAGACAATCCCTTTATGTGTAAACGGGACACTTCTACTTAAAGTGAACTTAAACAGCATATAAGCTAGAATGCCATAATTACTCCGGATATTTTGCTTCTACCGATGAGATTGGGTGAATATTCAAGAGTCGTACCATCTTGTTTGGTTGTTTGTATGATATCACAGACTAAACTCAACACGACTTAGGCATCCAAACCGAATACCATAATTTATTACCATTTCCTATCTAATTACAATTTTCTTCGGAAACATTCAAAATACTTAAATGAAGACTAAATTATGAAACATACTTTTTAACCTAACACAGAATATAAGAAATACTTAATAAGGAAGAATAAAATAACGAAGAAAGAAGTATAGAGTACTTCTCATTCCATTTAAATACATTCTCATTCCGTATCCTCTCCTACGCATTCGAATGCTACGAATGTGAAACTTGGTAATGATATACAAATTGGATAAATGGGAAATAATACTGACAACTTATGAATAAAAAACATGGAAAAACGCGACACAGAGAATAAAGTCCCAATACCTCACAAAAGTGAATAAAAAATTATAACAATCGACACAGGATATATAAAAGACAAACTACTTAAGTTATAACAAATCCTAGGTAAATAAGAGAAGAATAGAAATATATAATATTAAGGCATTTTTCAATCGATCTCTAACGAACAAGGTACGTTACAAAAATAAACGCGATGAACATTTCTTGTCTAAAGAGATTATGAAAGTTCTGAAAAATACAACCATGAGATATTTAATTATTCATTGGAAATAACGCTTCCAACATGAGAGCATCTTTTAAATTAGTAAAGCAGAAATATTCTACTATAGAATCTCTGGGTTGTGTTGCTCATCTCCGTTTCCTTGGTTCTTACATCACCGGGTATCAATCGCTGGATACTCTACTGGGAAGTGTAACTAGGGTTAAAACAATCAAACATAGCTATCACTTGCAAGTACTGTTTACACGGCCTTAACGGAGAAAAGGGTTACAATTTCGTTAAGAGTATCATGGGAAAGGAAGATGGGGAAACCATTTACACTGCGTTGAAAGTTTCCTTGTGAGTAAAACTGTGACTCATACGCTTGTTGTAAGTGAGGGTTCGTTATTACCTTCAGAAATCAAGAAAAGGCTTCTTGATAATATATTCTTTGTTCGAGCTGTAAGACTTGTAGCCATTTTGAAACCGATAGCTGATTTTATTAATTACTTCAAGTCAAATGAGCATAAAATAAGAACTGTACACTCAAAATTCCAGATGCTTCATTCAACTCTGACAGAACAGTTATCAGCGTCAATCCTTTCGAAAACAGAAGAACGGGATGGAAAAATTTAAAGAAAGAAGTGAATTCGGTTTGGGTTCAATTCATCTGGATGCAGATCTCCCCAGTCTCAGTTTTCAGAGCTGCAAATTGTCCACTGAAGAATTGTGTGACGGAGCAAATTTCATTTATAAACTTGGAAAATAAATGATTGAATTTTGTTTAAGTGAGAGCACATTTGACTGACTATAAGAACAAGGAAGAAATATGGGTATTGAAGTACTTGTGGGACGGAGTGCGACAGATAAGTTCAATTCTTTGGTGGTGAGTGTTTCGGAACATCATTGAGTTAGGTGTCTATTGACTGCTACTAATGCCGGTGATAAAAATTATACCGGTGATGCCGGTTATATTTTTCATTCACAACAATAAAATTCATTATTGGTAATTGAATGATAAAATACCCACTAAAATAGCAACTGTGGGTAAATACCTAGCTATTTACCCGGGATATTTACTCGATGAATTAATACGGAAATATTTTGCATCAATTGCTAGCCATTAAATGGTAGGTTTTATTTGAAAAAAATATTTTTTATTGTTGGGGTGGTAACACTATTTCTGTGACGCTACTGTCGTGTTCTTGGTTACGTGCCTCCTCCCATATATATCGGTTACAGATTTTTCATTTCCAGATTTTTTTCCCAGTGTTTTCGGGATATAACTCGGCATAGTCTCAACCGGTCACTATAGGTTATATGCATTATACGTAAAGGGTAAGCAAGCAATTTCCGCATTAAATGACTTATCATCAGAGAACAAGACTATGATTAGCTAACAAGACTTAGACAGGGTATTAATTTTCATAAATGTATATCTGTCACGATTCACATACGTCACTTTAAGAGGAAAATTGAATTCAACTAAAAGTATCAATACTCACTTTCGTTTTACGATCTTCCATATTGAATGTGGAAATAATATTTAAATCTTATTTATAATAATACCCTTTGTTAATTAATTATTTGCAATAGTAACTAATACCGTTAGTAAGTATGTCATTTAACAAAATGTAGCTATATAAATTCAACATTGTTTTCAACCATAAGTGCAAGCAACAACAAAACAAAACAAAAACAAAAACGTCTAGCAGAAGCGGTTCCTCCAGATCGGAACAGTTCTCTTTAACACTATATGAAGCAAATTGGAGGTAATCTCATAAATAATATTGCAATATAATATAATGGAAATTAATAACAACAATGAAATTGAAACATGATTTCCAAGGAACAAACGCAATTTGAATAAATATTATGTTACAGGTGGATGGAACAACATTTTAAGATTAAACCTAAAATACTTTTAAATTTCCCTGAAAGTTGATATATTTATTATTATTCTATTGTTCGCTTGTTTTTGTTATACAAAGAAAAACACCTCCTCCAATTCCTTTCCAGGCGGCAACATACAAAGAACTGACGAAATGTTGCCACGTTGGATCAAAATGGATATAGGTTGGAATAAGAAGGATGCTGAACGAACATCAACAGAAGCGATAGATATGCGTCTGCCTATCTCTCTGATAAAATCAAGGCTTCTAGAACCCCATGCTCCACTCGTCTTGATGGCTATTGGAGCAAATATAAATTTATCGAGGAGATTATTGTATTTCCTTTTCTTTTCTGCATCTCTACGTCCAGCAACTTCTCCAGTATTCACAACAGTCAATGGGAAAATGTATCCGAACATGTAAAATCCCATGCTAGTGATTTACCTCTCACCCAAGGTATTTATGTCATGCCATCAGGTCGTTTACCATCGAACGACAACAGCCTGATGGTTCACGAATCGAAGGAATTTCTGCCGTCGTGAAGGCTCGCAAAATGATATCATTAGCATATGAATGTCTGGTGTTTATACCTATGCTCTTCATGCATGAAAGGCAATGCAAGCCGCGTTGGATAACTTGATCCCCGCAAGCTGAACAGCGATGTGACTCACAAACAGTTTAACCTAGTCTTAGGGCTACTGAAATTCGAAAGATTTCATTAGACATGTAAAGACCTAATTGGGGGGAAGGTAACGTATTTAGCCATGCACCAGCATGGGGGGATGACGCAGCAAGAAGTCTAGCTTTATCCTCTGGAACAGCAACGGATTGCAAAAGAAGTTAATGGAAATTTATTGGTTTTGGTGTGTACCAAGATGTCTGAGAAACTCTTTTGCTGATTTCTGGAAGGTCCGTATCTGTAATATTGATCCATTTGTTAGAGCCTTCTTCAACTATCCCATCTGGGCCCAGGTGGTATTCTTGAGGAAGGAGAGCCTAGACTAAACGAAGAGATCCGTGGTAGGATATTTAAAATATAGAAATCGCCATATAAACGGTTCACCGAATACCAAGGCCTCCTATTCCAACATGTAAGGATGCTTGCACCCACGAGTCGTCACTCAAAGAGCAGTCCAAGATTGACCCCAGACCCATGTTTAGGATATGATCACATTTTTTCAGCAGTGGAGTCCCATTGCAAGATGGAAAGCACCGTAGAAAGTAGTTTAGTTGAGGGATTGACAATGAAGCACGAAGACGAAAAAAGCTGCGTGTGCTGAAATCGAGACAAGACGAGACAAAAATATTCTAATTTGAATATTTTATTTGATAGTACAGTTGTAAATGCTTCCTTTGTGAGAACAAAGCCTAGAGGAGAAGCATCCTGTTTGGTTGGGAGACGTATTTCTGGGGCAACTTCTTCAAATGTTGTGAATAATTGGTCGGATTTGACTTCATCTAATCCAAGAAAACCAATTTCGCATTTTGAGAAATTTAAATGGAAGCCAAGAGCTGATGCTTTCTCATTTATATGTGCTAACGTTGAAAGGACTGCCTCAGGTTTATCAGCAATAGTCCCATCATCAGAATACCAGATATTTACTTTAGTACTAATTGAATGTACTAAAAATGTATTGTTATGTTAAAAAGTGCTGGGCCCAAGGGATCACCTTGTTGTACTTCTCTCTGGGATGAAATATTGTCTTGGCCTAAGTATAGGTTACAGGGTTGAGCGTATCACTGGTGAACATATGGGTATATATTACGGGAAAATAGTTCAATACCTCAGTAAGCATGGAGTCCCGGCGAAGTTCATTAAACGCATTACGAAAATCAAGCTTTACGATAGCCTTTGTAGCGTTGTGTGTAGAAGAGAAATAACAAAGGTGCCGGTATGCTGGACCTCACGTTCACAATGGTTAAAAAGTTGGAAATTTGGTTGCATACATTTCAGGCTAATAATAATAATAATAATAATAATAATAATAATAATAATAATAATAATAATAATAATAATAATAATAATAATAATAATAATGAGTACAGTATATAGCACTAGCTCTCAATGTTCAGACTTCAAAGCCTACACTTTTGAGTAGGACAGGATTTTCATAAATGATAATTGAAATATAAGCACGTACGCAGCAATTTTTTTTGAAGAAAATTGAAATGAAATCTTTAAGTTTTACGTCCTACGGTTATGCTGGTTAGGCTAAAGGAGATGGTGATGAGAAATGCATGAAATGGTGGAAAGAAGAAAGTGAAAGGAAACGGGAAAATCACGAGAAAACCCATGAGCGCGGTGTTTGTCCACCACAAAGTCCATACAGCACCAGCTGGGAACGAACCAGGGACCCCGAGGTGAACGCTCTACGACTGAAACAACGCGCCCCCTATTTATTTCAGAATGTTCAAAGGTATTCGGGAGGGGTTTAAGTTCAATTTAAGGAAAAATTATATTAGAATTTGTAAACTTGACCCTAGAATTGGAATAAATTTGCAGAAAAATCAGATTTCGGGGGATCCGGCCCCCCAAATTCCACCCCCTGCGTTCGACCCTGTTGAAATGTCTACGTTTTATAGCCTATTCCTGATAGCAACGTAAATTACGAAAAGACAGCATAATTAAAACATGGTTCATAGGATAAGAAATTTACTCACATGGTTCTTGGCAATTTAAAAAAAAAGCCAATATATTTTTTGTCATATCTGGAGATAACTACTCGACGTTCCTCTACACATTACACAATTATACGTACGTTTAAGATTCAATTAAAATATTTACAGCTTTTTTGTCTGCCACACCACTCAACAAATCACACGACCAACTAAATTAAAGGTACCTCATTGCTGAAAATTCATCACACGAAGTTTTAGTGTCCCCGAAACAGAAGCCGTTTGCAAAATGTTCACATTCACAGGATCTCTTGAGCCGCTGTGGTCGGAACTTCAATCTTTTCCACCTGTAATTGAGCACAAACTCAAGAGCGCGAGGAGTTGAAGTTGCTTCTCAATGAGAAAAAGAAAGATTTTAGACAGAAAGCTTGGCTTACTAAATTACTTTTCTCAACGTGTTCTCAAGTAACAAAGTGAGCGGGCTTCGATATCCAAAGAAGTTTCTGACAAAGAGTACAAAGAATCAATAGCACAATAGTTTCGGTAACATCTGTGTGGTCCTTCGGCAGGCTACACATCCCGTAAGAAGCTAAATCCTAAATTGTAAAATTGGTAAGAGGAAAGGGTAAACTGCACCCGTGGCCAAAATAGAAGACTCGTATGCGGTTTGTATAGATAATTGAATACTGCATCTTGAATGCACATTTCCATTTACTGAATGATCATTTGTGTGTGTGTGTGTGAGAGAGAGAAAGAGAGAGAGAGAGAGAGAAAGAGAGAGAGAGAGAGAGAGAGAGTCTGACGTTTGCTCACTGTCTACTTTTGCTTTATTGCTTTATTTATTCAACCCTCAACTTTCCATCTCTAATGGCCATTGAATTAGCGAGACAAATTTGTTGGGAGACATGAGTGTTTTCAGAAAAAAATAATCTGGTCGGTTTAGAGCCTTTATTGTTTATATTACAGTGCGAAAGAGGAATGAACAAAGGGAAGCGGGATGGTTTAACATAGAGGGAAAGATCTCTGAATATTATTAACTGGCTTCAAGAAGGAACAAAAATTCGCAGCTCTTTCTCCTGAAAGGAAAAAGATAAACGAAAACAAACAAGCAAAAAAACTGATTTTCAATAAACCTATAGATTTACTATTTGGTATTTTTTAAAATTTTCTTGTCAACCCATTTTAAGACAGAAAAGGAAATATTCCGCTATCATTAAAAGGTGCCAATATGCCGTACCGTTGCGAACTGACAGAAAAATCGATATATATATATATATATATATATATATATATATATATATATATATATATATATATATATATATATATATATATATATATTCTCCCTTCCAAGTGGTGGGGCTAAATTTGGAATTAAACGGCCAGAAGCGTCACTGTACATCTTAGCGACCCCGAAAACTATCGATTCGACACTAATATCGCTCATTTTCAATAATTTTTATATACCTAATCTCTCCTCCAAGTTGAGGGGCTGAATTTTGATTTAAATGGCATCGGAACTGTCATTGTTCATTTCAGCGACCCCGAAAATTGTGGATTCGACACTAATATGTCATTTTCCCCTTCCGTCAAATTGCAACTTCAAAGTAAAATATTTTGACGTTCCTTAATGTGTGCTTTCTAGAGAGGGTGGTAATACATTTCGCTGTGGCAAGATTTTAGGGTTCCTAGGGTCTATCTTGATCAGTTATTTATTCCAATAACCAGTGGTCTTACTTATCTGGTATAGGAGCTTGTAAATTATTATGCACTTTACAACACAATTGTATGTATGGTGAGGGTGAAATATCAAGCAGCAGCCACAAGGATAAACTTATTTTCATTATTGTTTTTACTCATAATAATCGCTGTCTAATGTTTATTCGTCGACTTTTCTTTTTAACCAGGAAAAGTGTTGCGGCCCGAGACCAGTTCAGCACTGTCAAAAAAAAAAAAAAAAAAACAAGCCCAGTTAAGAAGAAAGAAAAAGTATGATATTTTCTTTTTGATCATGTTTTTTAAAATGTGTTGTAAGCTGTGTGTGTTTTAGAGTAGATATTATTATTATTATTATTATTATTCAGTTCCATATGCCCAAATAATCATTAGTTGATGTGTATCCAGTGTTGACATTAGTAATCTCAATCCATGTACAGTAGGATCTCGATTATCCGACACAATTTCCATGTTATTTGTTTCAACCACTATTCAACCGATCTATTTCAAATTTACGGGAGCAAAAATAGGTAGCCCTTTTAGCCTAAACCCTAACCTTGTTGCAAATCTGTTGAATAGGGGGTGAGAAATAGCCTGAAAAGTGTGGCGAATAAACGGGGTACTATATGGATTGAGATTCCTAATGTCAAAACTGCGGATGCACATCAATTTCTAATGATTGTGACATTTGGAACTGAACAATCCTGTCAGACGTCCATCACATTCGAGACAGCGAGAAGCAAAGGGGTGTATATGGCATTTTCCATAGAGTATGTATTTGTCTAAAATGCATTCTGCACAGAAAATTATACAAACTGCATAATGACGTTCGGCGTAGAGCATTCACTGGTAGACATTCTATTGCACTACGACGAGCTTCACCATTCAGTTTGTATATTTACCTGTCAAAATCCATTTTTGAGACATCCATACTTTATTGCAAATGTCACTTACACCCCTTTGCTTCTAACTGCCTCATTTCGAGAACCCACCTTCTGACGTGTAAAAGACGTCATAGAAATCACGTCATATTCTATGACGTGTAAAAAGCGTCATAAAAGCACGTCATATTCCCAGACATTTCCACATGGGAAAAGACGTGTAACTCACGTCATGTTCGGTGTATTTTACGGTGTTTTACGTCGGTGTGCTGCTTGGGTATTAAACGAAAAGTTAAATACCACATTTGTCATTCAGTGTTTCAAACTAAGAATGTTATAATATTACAAACATCGAAAGTTAGGAAGACTCTATCACACAATCAACAGAACGGACAAAAAATGACAATGCTCATCGGAAGTAAACTCGTTCTGAATACTATTGGCTTGAAAATTTATTTTTCCCGAAAGGCTTTATTTCGAAAAACATGATGAGATAAGTATCATATGTAGTTACTTGTGTGTTTTGTAATGGAGTGTAAGTTATTTTGCCGTTCACACATATTCAATATCTCAAACCGTTCCGAATATATGATAAAGATTGGTAAAGTTTGCTACACTGGCTAAATCATGTAATTGCTAGGCCTTGTGAAATTACATTTAGTAAATGTTATTCCTGCAATGCTATAAAAGAGAAGGGAAACAACAATTACTTTAAATGTTGCCAGAAATTCTTCATTTTCAGCCGTGTTACGAACTTTATCTATGTTTATCATATCTTCGGAGCGGTGTAATATATCGAGGTGCTGTAAACTGCCAAATTATTTGTCTTCGAATTGACACAAGTAATTACATAGGATACTTACCCAAGCATGATTTCAATAAAAACATTTCAAAAAAAGAACAAATTTTCAAGCCTTGTAACATCTTTGCTGTTCATTCCAAACAAGTTTTACCATGACCATGGTATTCAATCCTAATATACTTTCGATATACGTTGTCCATGCCTGTTGTGCTGTATGTGTCTACGTTATACGTTACACGTTATACGTTATAGAGGCTTCCAAATTTTTGATGTTGTGATACTATAACATCGCTAGTTTGCAACACTGAAAAACAAATGTGTTACTTGAAGTTTTCACTTAACATGTTGATTTGAGATATGTAATAATCTGACGTAGTGCCATTTCAAAAATATAACTTAATAATGAGTGGTTAACTTTTCACTTGGTGGTGGTCTTTAACAATTGAAACGATGTCCGCCTCATTATAGCTGTTCGCCGTAATCAAGGATGTTCCAGATAAATTGACCACCCTTTCTCTCTTTCTCTCTCTCTCTATGATCATAAACACGCATTAGTGAAATAGCAGGTCTCAACGAAAGCGCTAACCATTGCCCATTTGACAACAAAGTAAGGAAATGATGTTTCCACATTTTAACGTAATTTAGAATGTTCAACCGCGATAACGGAGAAACTGAAAGAGACAGAGAAACGAAACTTTGCGCAAAGCAAGTAAAAAAAGGGCGACATCTGCTCGTGTATTGACTAACAACACCTGATGAACAATGTAGCCAATTCAAGAGAAGGTTTCGTTTTTGTAAATGGAATGACCTGAATTGAGTGTCACCATTGGAATCAGCAATGAAAATAAACACAAAGAAGATGGTCAACGCACATCAGTGTTGCACACTTTTCGAGAAATAACGTGTAATGTGTGTTGGAGCAAACATGGAGTGAGGTACTAACGTTTTGTACACCTTAAATCAGATAACGACAAAAACTGTTTGCTGTTGACTATATGTTTAGAAGGTTCCTTTGAACAGTATTGCTATCAGCAGAACAGAAAAATTGAGTTTGGAAAAAATACAATAACTCGGAAAAGGTCAATAGTGCTGTATGCTTTAAAACCTATAATGCAAGACCGTAGAGCATGAGGAGTAGAACAGTGGTTATAAGAGATCGATAACTGGCAGAGATATATGATTTCTTGTAAAAGCTGAAAATAAGATTTGTGAAAGTTGGCAACGCTGCACAGAGGGTTGGGATAACCATAACCAGGTTAAAATATGAAAACAACGTTCAATTTGCACGGGGTGCGTATTGCTGGGGCTTTTGACGACCCTGATGACCATGATGACATCAAGAGTAAAAAAGCCGCCGCTGTGCAGCGTTGTCATCTTTTACAAACCGTTTTCTGCTTTAACAAGATATCGAATATATCTGTCAGTACGTGAGTTATCAATCTCACATACCACGGCACTATTTCTCATGCTCTTCGGCCTTGCATTATATGTTTTAAACCATACAACACTTGTGACGTTTTCCGAGGTATTGTATCTCCGAGGGAAACTTAATTTCAACATTCTGTTTATGGCAACACTGTTCAGCCGATCCTTCTAGACTTAGAGTAAGTGTAAACAGTTATTGTCAATATCCGGTTTCAGGTGTACAAAACGTTAGTACCTCACTCTCTGTTTCCACCAATAAATGTTTGACCTTATTTCTCGGGAAATTTGCAACACTGAACTGAAATTACAGTCTCTTTTGTTTTTACTTTTATTGTTGGTTCAAAATACGGTATCCAATTTAGGTCATACCATTTACAAACACAAAATTTTCTCTTGACGAGCAGGTGCCGTCTGTTTTATAGCTCCTACGTGCAAAGTTTTAATTCTTTGCCTCTTTACGTTTCTCTGTTATTAAGGTTGGAAATTCTAAATTATATTAATATGTGGAAACATTATTTCAAAACTTTGTCGTTAAGTCGTGTTACGTGTCGTAACTTTATATATGTTAAAGAAAGGTAATGATAATAGTATTATAGTTGCGTCTTACTTTTCTTTTGTTAAAGGGTTAATCAGCACCGCCAAGCGGTTGATAGAAGAACTATACCAACAGGTATGTGTTATATGTATAACGCTGCTTCATACTGAAGTTGGTGATACCAAAGGTAAAACATATCTAGTGTAGTATTGGATACTAAGCCAAATCTAAATTGTTACGACGAGTTTGAGAAGATTTCGTAATGGAGTTGTGTTATTTAGCTCTTCTTGTTAATAGAAATTGAATTATAACATTGATATAAGGTTCTGCTACGAATTATTAATACTGATTGAGAGGATTGTTGAAAAAATTAATAGATTTGTGGTGACTGTGTGGATGTTTAAATGGAAGGCGGTAAGTCTCATTAGAAGTATATGTTTGTGGTGGATAAAGACTCCATTGTTCAAGATTTGTCAAGTTATTGTACATGTGTTTATTTATTTAATTCCTATAAAGAGATATTCGTTTATAAGAGCTTACCATTTAACCTGAAAGGAGAACTTAGTGATATATTCGAAATTTTCACAATTTGATATTTTGCGGCAAGTAAGTAATTTTCCGAGAGAATGAAAGCTTTATGATATATGGTCTTGGAATATTCTGATGAATTTAGTGTTCTATTGTTTGTTTCTCTCTGCTTCAATTTCACAATTTAATCAAACAAAACGTAGGGTGATTTCTCGACTGGGATTGCCTTACCCTATGCCACTGTCCATGCTTACTTCGGTAAGGTCACATGAGCACAGCGTAGCACAAAATCACCAACTTCAATATCTAATTGAAGTTGAGCAGAGAGTTGTTCTCAGTTTGTGTGTGAAGTGGAGGACATATTGTTGTGTAAGTGAAGTAGTGAAGCTTAATTTTTTCTCTCTCAGAAACTATTTAAATAGTGGTTCAGTGAAAGGTAATTCAGAGGACATTTATTATGAGAGACATCATAAGTAATAGAAGAGAGAAACGTTATTTATTTTTTTATATTTATATAGCAATAACAAGTCTCTTTTTCACTATGGAAAGTGCGCATGGTTCGCACTGGAGTGATATGAATTCAAGTCAGAGCACTGTACCAGTTCAATTGTGTTTAAATCATTTCGAGAATGGAGACCATGGTCGATTTATAGATAAAAATCCAGTTCTAGGAAGAAATAATAGAACTTCCTTTTCTTCTGAACATTCCTGGGAGTTACGTACTTTTTCTTTTGTAAATGAAAGTGATAGTGAATCGGAGTCTGCTTCCAATGTTTGTGTTCACGCTGAAGGAAATAACAGGTGTATTGCGTCATTATCTGGGCCGAGCGAGTTGTTGGTTGAAGGTCATTGACACGAACGAAAGAGTGATAGCCTGCTGTTGCAGCCTAGTCTGTTAGTCAGTGCGTGATGAATCCATTTAAGTTTTTAAGTGAAGAAAAAGAAGAAAATAGTGGGTATGATGAAAAGTGGAAACTAAATGCGTTTATTCCCTATAGTGTTAATATGGACAAAATTACAATTATGGCAGCTAATCAGAACTTCTTGCATCAAGTAGATAGTATTTTCCATTGTGATGGAATGGTAGATATGGTTACTTTCAAGTTCCTGTTGGCGGTGTATCGGATAATTTAGACTGGACAATACCCGAAGGAAGCAGTTTTTGTTAGTTCCTTGGGACGGACATCAAGTATGTTCTATAATGGATTTAGTAAACAAATGTTGGTTACTAATGATTGGTGTTATATGCAAATCTCTGTTTGATCGTTTTGTGACTCCATTAGGAAAATAACAAATTTTACGTCTTTATGTTCACTGTTTGCAAGAGCCTAACGAAAATGTTATGGAGTATGTACAAAAGGTTACCGATAGTTATGTGGTTTGTACCGGAAGGACAGATCAAACAGCGATCCTTACGAATATAATGGAGGGTATGATACCAGCTCTTAAGTATGAGTTGTTTAAATACGATATCCCAATGACTTAGATACATTAGTGAATGAAGTGCGAAAGTATGAAATACATTCCAGAAATCAACTTGTATGCAATAGCATAATTAGGAATCAAACAGTGGCGGAGCAGAGGGAAGTCAATCCTAGATTTCGCTCGTGTTAAAGTACCAGGTCTAAATAAACTTAATGGTTGTTTTGCCAGGGTTAATATCTCTTCGAAAGAAAGGGTTAGGCCCACTACTCAAAGAGCCGGGTGCGATCCCAGCTAGATCGAGACTCTAGAAGCAATTCTAGAAGGGGTGCTCAAAAGTTATTGAGTACAAATAAACAGTTTAATAATAAGAAATTAGTAGCATCTTTCGTTGAAGTGTATATATTAGGAAAGTGTATCATTGGGGGGATAGATAGCTGCTCATGGGTGAGGTTACTCAATAAAGAATGTTTTGAAGAATGGAACCAGAAACAAAGCAATCCCGTTAAGGTTCTGAAGGAGATGTTAATATGTGTGGGAGTTTCTGGTAAAGCATTGACTCTTACGTCGTGTATTTATATACATTTAAAATTCAGCAATAAAGTTTATCGGCTGAAGTTCTTTTTGGTGGACCGACTAGAGCCGACGTTTATCATTGGTATCGGTGAACTAAAATACTTGAATGCTCGTTTGGATTTAACATCAGATACATTGTATTTAGATCAAGAAGGCATTTCGGTGCCAATCCTATATAAACCTTCTCGTGAAAAATATGTTAGTAATTTGCAATCAACAAGTAGTAGTGCTGTAGGAGTTAGAACTCGAACTGACAATTCTGCATCCAACTCGCAGTTTTTAGCTAGATTATTTATGAAAATTCCGGATGTTGGCTTGGATTCTTTAAGAGTTACCGAACGGTGTGTTCCGTCAGCGTCATTGAATGACGTCACGATGTCCAGTCCGGACGTTAGGGGGCCCGCTGTGAGAAATGAAGATTATGAAATTTCATATTTTAATAACTTTCCGAATGATAATCCACCATTTAACCCTAGAAAGGCAAACTTCACTATTAACTCATTAAAGGTAAACATACGTAATATTTACGTACACACTAAATAATGATCTATAAATATACGATTCATATAGAAACTCTTATTGTTGGTTTGTTCAAGGTTCCAAAATTGAAGTTTTATTGTTTAGATAGTATTACAGCACAACTATTATCCAGGGCCGTAATTTGTGGGGGCAGGGGTGACAACTGCAACCTAGGAAAGCTCCCCGCGGCTTGAGAGGCCCCATTTTAAGAAAAAAATTTCTAACTTCATATACGGTACGAACATGAAATTATAAATGAAGCATCAAACAGATTCGCTACATTACATAAACAAAACAACACACAAAAGGTAATTAAAACAAAAATGAATCGTGAGCCCATTTCAGTAAACAAATATTTATTATTAGGGGTACAAGAAATAATATTTATTCGTATGGCTTTGAGATTTGTCAATATTGTCCCCTTAATTAATTTTGATGTATGGAACGGGCCCAGGGGTGTAAGTAACGGCACCGCAGATCTTGCCGTGTGGGAGGGCCCGCAGGCTCCGGGGACCCATAAAGAGTAAGAGAAAATGGAAAGAGAGGGGGCACAAGAATTAGAAAAACAACTTTTTCTAGGGGGCCCAAATACACATATTAATGCTTTCCCCCTGCCCCCCAGAAAAAATCTAAGTTACGGCGCTGCTATTGTCCTAAATCTTTTAGGAGTACATAGAAAAAAAGCAAAATAAACATTATTAACACTTAAGAACAAACTCTGACAAACTCTGTTAGATATATCACTGTTTATTTTTGTTATTAGGAAATATTAAATTCATATTGAATAGTTCTTTCACATTATATGTCAGATTGGTTTGCAAATCACACACAGTTATAACAATTTTGATCTGATGTTCATCACGTACTGGCTTATTGCAGTTATAGCAGTGTTCCTTCTTGAGATCTTCCCACTTGAATCTGTCATTGGATTTGAGTTCCAAGGACTATTCTTTCCTAGCAATTCACTAATACCACTAATTTTCACTTGCCTTTCGTCAAATGTAAGTTCATTTGCCTTCTCATCTCTAAAATATACTGCCCTCTCTGTCTGATTTTATCCAGATTCCTCTCTTGAATGCGTGGCGATACTGCTATTTTCGTTTTTACTACATGTGGAAACTTTCCGCTTCTTTGGTTGGATTTGAGATTTCACATTCTACAGTTCGAATTCCTGACACAAAATGTTGTTCAATATCATTTTCACTGGGGTAATAATCTGGATCTTTGTCGGAGTCATCTGCTTCTTCTTCTGGTCTCACATCAAGTTCAGCGTTATCTTCTTCCATTTCTGAATCTGAGGTTCCTCTAATATCGTAAAATAGCTTCCTCGTTATTTATTGCATCACACTCGACCATTTTTGGAATAATAATTAAATATACGAATGACAATGATCCATTGATGGTAAACATACGTAAAAAATGCGTACAAGAAAACTAACGCTAAAGGTAAACACACGCTAAATATACGTATAAGATTTTACGTTAAAAGGTAAACATACGCCAAATGTACGTATAAGGTTCTACACTCAATCGTTTGGCACAGCCAACATAGCACCTACCGAAGTAATTAACGTCGGAACTTCAAGCCAACTAACCCGCGATAGCATATCTAGAGGTTTGTATTTCTACACACAGTTCCTGCTACGTCACATCAGTGTTTCCAACTCGTACACGTAAAATTTACGTAGTTTACCTTTCTAGGGTTAATAAGAAGAGTTGTTAGAAAGGTCAGGACATTCTTAGGTGGTCGTCGGCGTCGCCAGCGTCGAACTTAGAAGGTGAAGTGCAGTCGCGTTTTCAGGAGAAGATTTTTAAACATATGGAGTCTAGAGACATCAGATGTCCTGGACGTCGAGGTGTGCAGTTGACCATTGCCAAGCGTCATCCAGCGTCGGCGTCGAGGTGGAAGCAGCTTCTTAGTAGTAATAGTAAGGCAGTTATTTACAAAGAGCAAGCGAGGTATACTGGGGCCGTCTTGGCCGGAGAATTCGATGCTTTTTCAATCGAGGCAGTGGCGTCAAGATAGCCCCAAGGGAGCGTCGCCGTCGTGAGATCGTCGTATAAAGTGTGCCCAGGCGTTAGTGACCTGCCCATTATGTGATAAGAAGATGGTTAGAGGATCAGAACAGGGTCATGTAGTTAGTCCGATGAGGCGTCGGAGTGGTTACAGCCGTAGGACAGGAAAAGGGTCGGCGTCGATGATGCTATTATGAGTGATGATAGCTTCCAAACTAGAGACAGTGATCTTGGATTATCGATGGACTTAGGGTGTAGTTAGGATCATCGGTTGATTTCAGAGTGTCGGTTTGGTCGTCCATCGAAAAAGGCTTCGGTGTCATTGATCCGAGGTCTTCGAAGTAATTACTGCGGTGTGGTAACAGAAAACAAAACAAGTAATAAGACTATGTCTCTTCCCCAGAGGTTATATGGAAGAGGGTTGAGACGTAGGCGTCGTGATGGTATGGTTAATGATTTAGCGTCTGCGACTAAAAGTAGTAAAAACGAATTTTTGAATAGAGGATTCGAATTTTCTGATGACGTTGTTCATGAACCTTGTTTCTCAAGACGCAGCGAACTTAATGCACCTAATAATTTAGCATTGAAAAGGGCGTCTAGTGATAATAGTGTTATTTATCCTTCTATGCAAGGAACTAAAGATAAAGGTTTTCAGTCAGCTGGTTCATTGATGGGACAAGAGCAGTCGTCGGAAGTGTTTGCTTTGGAAATCGTCGGTGGTTTGACACAGACTGTCAGCAGTGTTGCCAACTTACGGAAAGAGGACATTCATGAGAGTGGTTTCCGAAATCCAATTGTGCCTTGGACACAAATTGTAACAATTTGCAGCAACTTAAACCAACGTCGGTGTGAGGCGTCACCGTCAGGCTATGCACTCGGTCCCAGTATTACATCTCAGGACCAAGATTTTAATTGAAGGAATGTTTATCCTTTAAGTGCACCACAGTCCATGGGAATGAGTGAGATGGACATGGAACAGCGTCGGTGTGAGTCGTCGTCGTCGAAGACTACACAAGATTTCAGGGTTACCATCCTAGACAGTGCGGATAATAGCTTCGTAGATACGATACGGAAGAAGACTACAGAGGTACAGCCCTTGGAGAAGTGTGGTCATCTACATTTGAGCCAGCGTCGTCCAGTGGCGTCGGTGGATAATACCTGCAGTGTATCCAACTCAGAATTAGTGGAATTTAATCGTATAGCCATACCAGAGAAAAAATCGAGTGTACTTTTGCAAGATGCGTCGGAACATAGAAAGTGGAGACTTGGTGCGATTGAAATGTCCGTGAAGACTTTTCCGAGTCTCAGTGAGGGAGCCTATAATTTTTCGTTGGGCAAATATAAGAATTTTGAACTCCCTAGGAAATCTAATAATATGGATGGACCACCGGTATCATCATTGGAGCAGAAGGTGTCAGAAGCCCCACCGATTCTTAGGCAAGAATCATCGAAGTATACAGACTTAGAACAACTAGAAAGGAACTTAACTGAATCTAAGAAGAGTGGAGATTCAACCCCTTCATACGAGGTGGCTGATTTAGCGGAAATTCTTCAGCCATTGGAGTCTTCGTGTGATCATCGGACATTGAAAGATGATGTTCCATTACCCATTGAGTGTCCTACCATTGTGGGTTTATCTCAGGATCCAGGTTTAGGAAGTGCTAATCAAAATAGTTTAAACTATTTTATAGTTGATCCTGTTGAGGTCAGTGGCGTGTCTGGTGGATGCCAATTACGATCAAGAAGTCTAATCCAGGTGGAACCAGAGGCGGTCTTAGTCTCTGATGGCGGTCGTGTACAGCCGAGTATACCCTCAATCTTCAGGAGTTGCCAACATGGGGTAGGCCTATTCATGGTCAACAGTAGCGGCTCTTCCAATTGCAATATGGATGCCACAAGGGTAGAGGTGCCCTTGATTTGCAGTGGAGGTCGAGATGATCCTGTCCATGTCCGGGTGTGCAGTGGTGATTCTAGCGATCCAGTGGTATCGACGGGAAATCCTGATGAGCAGAGTGGTTCCATGACACTTCATTTTAGAAGGAATGGTTCCAGTGGTCCAATAGGAGATGGATATGGTGGTCATGTGATTTTTCGAGAGTCATGTGTTTTTAAAACTTGCGGATTTGGATAAGAAGTTTATAGTCAGCGCAGATGACAGTTTAAAATCCTTAGGCGACTGTATTGAGCAGAAGGATGAACAAGGTAGGAAGCGCCCAATTGCGTTCTTTTCCAGGAAACTGAAGCCTTATGATAAAAGTAAGCCTATATTTGTTTTGTAGTTATTAGCGGCTATCGAAACAATGGAACTGTTAAAACGTACCTGCATTCGAAATTCGAATTGCGAGTGGATCATATGGGACTAGTGTATGCGATGCGTAACTTGCGGAGAGTTAAGAAATATGGTAGCTTGCTATATCGTTTATTTGCCTTTGATTTTGAAATTAAGTCAGTCTCCACGAATATGAATATCTCCGCGGATTTCCTTTCGGGGTTATATGATACTGAAAATTTTGAGTCAAGGCATTTGAAACCTACATATGAAGAAGAAATGACAAATATGTGTATGGTTAATATGTGGGCAATGCCTTTTGCTAGTCAATCAGTGCAAGAGCATCAGGAGATGGACTGTTTATTAAGATCAATCACCGCCAAAATAAGGCGGAAGGAATCAGTTGATGGTTATAAAATGGTGCAAGGGATTTTGTGTAAGAAGACTAGCCCATAGTAATCCATACAAGATCTGTTTACCCAAGAAGTTAGCTTCGAAATTAATTGAGTATTATTTGAATATAATTGAGTATAATTGAGTAGTATTTTGCCCGGAAGTCACCTAGGATTGGGTAAAACGATAGGAAAGTTGTCCTCAAGATATTCATGGGAAGGGATGCTGGACCAAATTAAGGATTATGTGTTATCGTGCGACTTGTGTGAGAAGAACAAAAGTAGTAACAAGAAGCCTATGGGTCAATTGATTGCGAGCTATGCTACGGTAGGGAATGGATCATGGCATACAGATGTCCTTGGACCAATGTCAGCTATAAGGTCGAGAAGATATTGTATGATTGTAGTTGATTCATTTTCCAAAATGGTGTTCCTGGAACCTTTTGAAGAATCTATCTAGCCAGACATTGATAAATAAATTATACAAACTGATGTGTCGAAGAGGGTTTTCGTTTGCAATTGGGCACGATAATAATTTGGTTTACACGTCTGCTAAATTTAAGGATTTCCTGTTTAGTAACGGAATCAAGGATGTGCGCATATCCCCTTATCATGCTGCTTCTAATCCGGGGAGAGATATATACGTACGGTAAAGGATATTCTTCGGAAACAAGCACAATCAGTGGGATCGAGGATTACACGAGATTGAATTTTCGATAAATAATGCCCACCATGCGGAAACGAAATGTACTCCGATGGAAATGTAATTTTCCTATAACGTTTGTGATCCGTTGGATGTAAAATGGAATGTGCCCAGTGCCGATGTGATGAAGAAAGATCCTCAATTGGTAATAAAAACCTTGGAGAATTTAAAACTATCCTGGCGAAGGAAGAAGAAGCAATATAATAAACGTAGGTTATCTACTTCATATCAAGTGCGAGATAAAATTTTGTTGAAAAACCAAGTCAAGTCGTCGCTAGCAGATAAGGTTACAAAGTCATTATCTAGCCGTTAGACTGGTCCGTATAAAATTATACGATTCTTAAGTCAGAATACCATAGAAGTTAAAAATGTAAATGATTCTCGTGATATAAGGGAATCTCATGTGTCATTAACGAAGAAGTATCGGGAGTTAAGACAGTAATTGTGACTTTTTGGAATGTTTGGAATGCGAAGGATGAAATTGTAAATAATTTTAGAATGTTAAATGTTGACATTTTTAATATGTAAATACTGCAAAGTGTATATATATACAAGTTATTAACAGCTGTTTCTATTTGCAGATCTGTATATGTGATAGAAGATATGATTATGAATGTGCATTATTGTAGGGATCGGTCCAATGTTTTGTAAATTTGGTACCTATTGAATTGTCATCGGATGAATAAGATGGAGATGTTTGAAGACTGCCTTCCAGAAAAAAAAACAAATAGAAAATGGAAATTCTATTTGGTAACTTTAAATACTTATATTTATCCCAGTTTCTGTAAGTTACTAGAATTATTTATGTGTTGTTTATATTTTGGAGTTTATATGGTGGTTTAAGAATATTTTTGTTAAATTGTTGCCATTAATTAATTTTGGTTATCTAAATAAGCTCATCGTACTGGTTTAGAAACCATTCTATTTGGTTCTGGGTCGGACCTAAGACTACGAGGTATCTATTAGACTAACCAATGAGTGATTGTTGAAGTGTATGTGGGGAATTTAATTATTTTTAGTTCATTTAGTTTAATTAGTGGATGAGTGATTTGAGAGGATGGTAGTAGGTAAAGTAGAAGGGGGAGGTCGTAGTTAAGAACTAATTTAGACAACTAGACCAACGTGACCCAGACCTAGTTAAGAGTATATATAAACATATAATAAAAAAATCTTAGATTTTTTTTTATTTGGGGCGCTGCGATGTTGTTAAGTGTCGTAACTTTATATATGTTAAAGAAAGGTAATGATAATAGTATTAGAGTTGCGTCTTATTTTTCTTTTGTTAAAGGGTTAATCAGCGCCGCCAAGTGGTTGTTAGACGAACTATACCAACAAGTATGTGTAATATGTGTGACGCCGCTTCATACTGAAGTTGGTGATAGGAAGGGTAAAACATAGCCTATCTAGTGTAGAATTGGATACTAAGCCAAATCTAAATTGTTACGACGAGTTTGAGAAGATTTTGTAATGGAGTTGTGTTATTTAGCTCTTCTTGTTAATAGAAATTGAATTATAACATTGATATAAGGTTCTGCTACGAATTATTAATACTGATTGAGAGGATTGTTGAAAAAATTAATAGATTTGTGGTGACTGTGTGGATGTTTAAATGGAAGGCGGTAAGTCTTATTAGAAGTATATGTTTGTGGTGGATAAAGAATCCATTTTTCAAGATTTGTCAAGTTATTGTGCATTCGTTGATTTATTTAATTCCTATAAAGAGATATTCGTTCATAAGAGGTTATCATTTAACCTGAATGGAGAACTTAGTGATATATTCGAAGTTTTCACAATTTTATATTTTGCGGCAAGTAAGTAATTTTCCGAGAGAATGAAAGCTTTATGATATATTGTCTTGGAATATTCTGATAAATTTAGTGTTCTATTGTTTGTTTCTCTCTGCTTCAATTTCACAATTTAATCAAACAAAACGTGGGGTGATTTCTCGACTGGAATCGCCTCACCT